>NC_062568.1:53527500-53832500 GCF_022837055.1 Prionailurus viverrinus | reverse complement strand
AGCACTTTGAACACTGAAATGATGAAAACCTCAAGATGTCAACATGAGTCTTAGTCAACTGTTGAAAATGGAAAAGTGTACAGACTTTTCTTAAATATAATAAATACATATGCTTTTCATAAATCTTAGTTGCAAGTATATTTCATTAATATACAAATAAGCTATGTTAATCATTTAATATAGTTCGATAATAAAAACTTTAAAGAAATTTATGCAGAGCTCATTCTATTAAGTACACTGTGATTTAAAATTCACATGTTGAATTGTTGACAGCTTTGCACATTTATGTATGATTTACACTATCACCTAAGTATAAAATCCTTTCTTACTTATTTTTGTTGTTGTTTCTATGAAAGGAACAAGACTATTTGGATTTGTACATTTTTTTGTGATGTAAAGAAAGGAGGTAGCATTTGACACAAGCAGCCCTCAGAGAAGTAAGCTACAATACAGGGAAGACTATTTTGTTTCATGCTTTTTATACTTAAAAACTCAATAGTTACAGGTTTCTTATTCTGTAAATTGGACGCTTTTTAGTCTTTTAACACTGATAAGAGTTTCTTTAAAAACAGAACAAACAAACAAACAAACAAACAAACAAAACAAAACCTAAACCTAAGCACTACAGTTCTAGCATAACATGCCTCAGTGGGTGAAGGGCCCATCTAGACCGAGCTTCAACTATCTCTGGGCAGGTTCCAAGGTGTTTGGATGTCTTCATTTTAAAAAACATTTTTTTAATGTTTTTGTTTATTTTTGAGAGAGAGAGAGTAAGCAGGGGAGGGGCAGAGAGAGACAGGGAGATACAGAATCTGAAGCAGGCTCTAGGCTCCGAGCGTCAGCACAGAGCCTGACGTGGGACTCAAACTCACAAACAGCGTGTGATACTGTGACCTGAGCCGAAGTTGTGGGACGCTTAACCTACTTAGCCACCCAGGCGCCCGTAATTTCTTCCTTTTTGAGTAATCCAATTACTCACAATAAAGTGATCTACTTACTTTAAATACGAACACAGTCTATGGTTCCATCACTATGATGACACCAAAGGACATTTGGTGGATTTGGTTGTCCTTTGTGATTTCATTCTTAAAAATAAAGCATGCACTATTAAAACATGCCCCCAGAATCCCTTTGATAACGCCCCATAAACCAATCATCCGTAAAGATACCCATGTTATTATAATCCCTACCTTCAAAAGGATTGCTGTGAAAATCAAAGCAGATCCTCTGGTGAAACACTCAGCACACTTTCTGACGTACAAAGGCTCAATAAATGTTAGTTATGTTTATTATTATTTGTAGTCTTACAACCCTTAGACATGTTTATTGGGGAGCTACAAAAGACCTTCAATTTCCTGAGGCCAAAGGAAATTATGTCACTGGCTCGACAATTTACAATCCTAGTTAGTATGAGTCAAGCCTGTATTGAAACGTGCATGTTTTCAGCCTGTCTTCTTAACATAGTAAGTTCTCAGAAGTACAGAATCTTAAGTCTGAAAAATCTCTTGAGGGTTACAAAGAGAACTTATTAGTTGTGAATCATGACTGCTAGAAGGGACCTGAATGGCATCTAATGAAGCGGAAGCTGAGTTCTTCAACTCAGTCCTGAAGAGGTTAATGATGTGCTTAAAGTGACATCATTAAAGTCATAAGATGAACAGATATCCTGTCCCAAGGGGATGTCTAATAAAAAAATTGTTTTGAGTGTGTCAGAATGTCTGGATAAGTAGAAGATAATATGATAATTAAAGCTCCCTTTGAAATGCTTTTGTTTGAGGAGCAAAGGTACATCTTCCTGGAAAACAAATCTCAAAAACTAAGAAATTAAAGAAAGAAATAGAACAGATTCTAAATAAAGAGAACATTTGAACCAGATGCTGTGGACTTCTCCAAAGCTATGATCAAACACTAGCATACATGGCTACAGAAATTCTTTGATGAGTCTTAACACCAGATCAGATGCTAAAGATCCATTACCATTTAAGTTCTGTCTTGAAAAAATAAATAAATTTAGCTTAAAAGTTTAGGGGCGCCTGGGTGGCTCAGTCGTTTACGTGTCCGACTTCGGCTCAGGTCATGATCTCGTGGTCTGTGAGTTCGAGCCCTGCATCGGGCTCTGTGCTGACAGCTTGGAGCCTGGAGTCTGTTTCAGATTCTGTGTCTCCCTCTCTCTCTGACCCTCCCCCATTTGTGCTCTGTCTCTGTCTCAAAAATAAATAAACGTTAAAAAAAAATTTTTTTTAAAGTTTAGAATATTTTTTGTATGAAACCAAAAGTGAAATATTCCAAACACTTGTTTATAATCTAATATCACTACGAATTAAAAATATATATGAAAAACTTACCCCTCCTCAGGAACAATAAACAGTTTCCAAATAAAAGTATTTGTCACATTCACTAAGTAGGCAGGGGCATTTTGGGGGGCTTTGTCTATAAGGAGATGAAGGGAATTCACTATTCACATTTGAAATATATGGTAATTAGAATGTTACGTCCACAAGATATCAAAATAGTTCTTTCTGACTTAAATAATAGTTTTAGCTAATCCCACCTCCCCATCCTCCGGTGCACACTGCAGATATAAGTTATGGAAATCCTTCCCCCTCAAATTGCTTCATTAATTTAGAACCAAGTGACTTCAAAGAGCAGACAAGTGTGGCTGTGATTACATACGAAGCTAAGGTGCAACTCTCCATATTCAACAAGTGCAGAAATATGCCTTTCACATGAAAGTCTTCTCCATTTTATTTACTTATTTTTTGCACGTAGATTTTTTTTAATTTTATTTTTTATTTTTTTTAAATTTACATCCAAGTTAGCATATAGTGAAACAATGATTTCAGGTCTTCTCCATTTTAAAGATAAAGACTATTCCAACTGTGTATGTTTTTTTAAGTTACCCCCCAAATAACTTATAAATTTAAATTTTTTGGTTAGTTATCATTATTCCTGAAGAAATACTGATTTTTAGAGCATTAAATATTCTGGAAAAAAAAAATCTCATATTTGAAGGGGAAAAGCCATTTACAAGAATAAACAAAAATCTAAATTAGAAAATCTATTAAAATCACTAGTATAATCTAAATTATGCTAATCTAAATAAGCAAAGGAACCATTTTTATTTAATATTTTTAAAAAATACTTAAGGAAGATTCATTATTATAAAAACATAACATGCAGGAAAAAAAACCACTGGTTACCAATCACTTAACAACAAAATTTCCTGGCCAGAAGAATTTTCCTCTCTGAACCAACATATCATCATTTAAAACATGAGGATAATCTTCAAGTTTCTTTTTAATATTCTCGGTGTATAAGACAGAAAATTAGCTTCAGAGAAGATCCAAAGTTGTCTTGATTGGTATTGGGCACGGTAGCCCAAATGAGCTGTATTCAATAAATATTCATAAAATGAGTGAATGAAAAATATATTAAGAGATTGGTTGAATAATTACTGCATATAAACACAATGTAATGTTACACAGGGGCGCCTGGGTGGCTCAGTCAAGCGTCCGACTCTTGATTTTGGCTCAGGTCATGATCTCATGCTTTGTGAGTTTAAGTCCCACATCAGACTCTGCTCTGGCAGCGTGGAGCCTACTTGGCATTCTGTCTCCCTCTTTTTTTGCCCCTCCCCCACTTGCTCTCTACCTCTGTCTCTCTAAAAAAATAAACATTAAAATAAAGGAATGTTGGGGCGCCTGGGTGGCGCAGTCGGTTAAGCGTCCGACTTCAGCCAGGTCACACTCTCGCGGTCCGTGAGTTCGAGCCCCGCATCAGGCTCTGGGCTGATGGCTCGGAGCCTGGAGCCTGTTTCCGATTCTGTGTCTCCCTCTCTCTCTGCCCCTCCCCCGTTCATGCTCTGTCTCTCTCTGTCCCAAAAATAAATAAACGTTGAAAAAAAAAATTAAAAAAAAAAAAAAGGAATGTTATGTAGACATTTAAAACAATTGAGCATTATTCGCATGGAAAGATTTTTCATAACCTAATAGTAAAGCAAATTACAAAGGAGTTTATATAGAAGAAACATGTTTTCTCTCTCTTCTCTCTCCTTTTCTCTCTCTCATACAGACACACACACACACACACACACACACACACACACACTCTAGAAGAATAAACAGAATATTGTTGGTTATGTTATCCATCAATAATGGGATTTGGTGTGAATTTAATGCTAGTTTTTAAATGTTTTTTTTTAATTTTTGTAGGAAATGAACAAGGATTACTTGTACAATAAAAATATAAAAATTTAAAATAATCTGTGCACAGGAAGGCCTGAAGGAAATCTATCAAAATGTTGACATACACTGTGGATGGTGAGGCTATGAATAATCCTCTTTTTTTTTTTAGTTCCTATGTTTCAGATTTTTTATAAAGAACGTGTATTTCCTTAAGAGTAGGGGAGAAAACGCTCTTAAGTTCATTAATTAGATACATCAACACATGATTCCTTTTTTTTAAATTTAAGGACAGTTTTAGGTCACATGATCGGACTGGTTCACAAATACCACATATACATATACAGGCATAACATGGTATACTAGTCAGCGTACATAACACATTTCTACAATTCTTCTCTACTCTGCTTCTATTCAGAAGTAGAAGCAGAAGCAGAACTCCAGTGCTCTTCCCCCTCCACCACTATCCCCAGTCCTCCCAGCCTTAAGAAGCAGTAGACCTCAAAAAGGTGGCCAACAAACCATGCCGAATTCTAAGAGGGTCACAAGGTTTTTGAGTTCCTGAGGCTTCGAGAACAGTTCTGGTTCACTGGAGAGCCTACTCTAGTCAAACTGCATTGCAAGAGATTACTAAAATTCATATGTAAATTCTTAAATCTACTTTTAAGGAATTAGGGTGCGGTCAAGGTTCTGCATCTATTAACATTCCCCCCATTCACTCATATTCCAATAGTTTTTGTCTGAGGGCGCCAGGAGAAAACTTAAAATCATTTCTCCAGGATTTTATACAACCCACAGTCCACACATAGGAGCTTGTCAGACAAGAGATTATCACTCTTCACCTGGGAACGAGAAGAGCAGAACTCCAGTCTTCAGGATTCTTGAGTGGGTTGTACCTGCAAGCTTTCAAGGATCATATAGGGAGACATGTCTAAATGCCCTAGTGGTCTCAATAAAGCTGGGGAAAAAAAGCTTCAGCGGTATTCCATAGGGAATTCTGAAATCATACCACTGCCACAAAGAACGCCTTTTCCCATCTGAGCCAACTGCAAAGAGGAAGCAGAAACGGTAGTTTTTCTCATTGTGATACTTGGTACCATGTGGTACGCTTCCCACTCAGAGAGTCGGGGACACTGTACTTCCTATCAACTGTGACTGTGACTAGCATCTGCTATGGGACCTATTCCCGAGAGGAAGGGCCAAGAGATGGCAGTGATTAAAGGAGAGCTGGCTGAGTGCTTCTGGCTCAGGTCCAAGATCCCAACAGAGCAGAGAAGATCTTCCTCCCTAAGAATCCTCTCTCATTGTGTTCCCACATTTTTGAAGTTCTTATCATAGATGAAAAAGTGAAAAGCCCACAATGATAGGAGTGAAACCATCAACAAGTCACAGTGCCTTGCAATCGGTACTAAACATCAGTCATTCTTTCGTTGCCCATATTTCTCTAAAATAATATGACTTGAGAAATTTTACATCTAAAATCAAGATAAGAAGGTAGGTATTTATGGGCACCTGGGTGGCTTAGTCAGTTAAGTGTCCAACTCCTGATTTCGGCTCAGGTCATGATCACGCGGTTCATGGGATCGAGCCCCACAATGAGCTCCACACTGATAGGGCAGAGCCTGCTTGGGGTTCTTTCTCTCTCTCCAAAAAAAAAAAAAAAAAAAAAAAAAAAAAAAACTTAAAAAAAAAGGTAAATAAGATGATGTACTTGTAATAAATAGAAAATGAAGGTAAAAAGTGCTATACATGTAGAAAACGAAAACATTCAGAAGAATGCCACCTTCAATCAATACTTATAAAAATAAGTTCTTGTCCGGATAGAGATCTAATCAGTGGTTGCACTAGGACTGGGGGAGGAGGTGCGATTTTCTACAAAGACACACTAGGGGAACTTCATGGAGTAATGGCATGTTCTATATTTGATTGCAGTGGTGGTTACATAGGTATGTGTATTTGTCAAAGCTCATCAAACTAGACACATAACTGTGTGCATTTTATTGTATATAAATTATACTGCAATAAAGCTGACTTACAAAAAATTCTTAGAAAATAAGCCTATAAAGAGATATGGGCTTGTTCATTTGCAGTTTCCCCATTGCGAGGAAAAACAGGACTTTCTCCAGGGATAGGGGAACTGTATAGTTTTTTTTTCCTCACTATGAACTTGAGCAGCAACCCCAAGTCATTCTAAAATTATTAAGCAAACTATACCCATGACGAGGATCTCCTTCTGCTGAGTGGGTGAAAGAAAGAAAGGTGTAAATCTCTTAGATGGTGCTACATAATCTGCAATTCCTATAAAAGCTTCTGCTTTTGGAGAGGAATTTTATACTAAAGGTGGTTTGTTTGTTTTTAATCAAACAATGCTGGTCAATAAGTACAAACTGGAGTAATTTAGAAATTATCAAAGATGACCCTCATGCACTGTTGGTGGGAATGCACACTGCTACAGCCACTGTGGAAAATGGTGTGGCGGTGCCTCAAACAGTTAAACATAGAACTACTCCATGACCCAGTAATCACACTACCGGATATTTACCCAAAGAACACAAAAACGCTAATTCGAAAAGATATATGCACCCCTATGTTCACTGCAGCATTATTTACCATAGCCAAATTATGGAAGCAGCCCAAGTGTCCATTGATAGATGAATGCATAAAGAAGATGGAGTGTGTAAACACACACACACACACACACACACACACACATATATACACACACACACACTGGAATATGATTCAGCCATAAAAAGGAATGAAACCTTGCTAATTGCAGTGATGTGGATGAAGCTAGAGGGCATAATGCTAAGTGAAATTAGAGAAAGATAAATACCATATGATTTCACTGATATGTGGAATTTAAAAAAACAAATGATCAAAGAAAAAAAAAAAGACAAACCAAAAACCTATAGAGAAACTATCTTTTAACTGTATACAACAAACAGATGTTTACGGGGGGGGGGGTGAGGGGGGGAAACGGGTGAAACAGGTGATGGGGATTAAGAGTACACTTATCATGATGAGCACTGAGTGATGTATGGAATTACTGAATCACTATATTGTACACCTGAAACTAACATGACACTGTATGTAACTATACTGGAATTAAAATTTGAAAAATAAAACCAAAAATAAAAGAGCTTCCTAAAACAGGAAAAAAAAAGAAATTGCCAAAAATAATGTTTAAGTTGTAAAATTTTAGTTCATCAGCAAACCTACAGCATTTAGTGAATTTTCACTGGAGGTCTTTAGAACCTGAGGAAATAGAGGATAATAGAGCTGATTCATTCAAGTTACTGAGCAAAACAATGAAATAACGTAGCAGCACACTTAATAGGAATCACATAAACAAGGGCACGATCAGTTGATTATAGAGGTCTAGAATGTCTTACTGAAAGAATCTATTTTTGCAATATAATGCTCAGGTTTGAGCATTTTTCACCGGGTGCAGTAACTCAAAGGAGACCCAAGAAGAGTTAAGGACTAACTTATGAGGCCATTTAAAACAATTAAGGTCTCACAACTTGGGTAAGGAAAGGCTCAGGGCATGATCTGTTGAGTCTCTGAGAGGTCTAAATATTAGGGAAAGAGAAAGTACTCCAAGGATAAAGGGAAATAGGATAGAGCGAAAGGCCCAAGAAAAAATTACAGATCCAAATCATTTAGGATGAGATCTAATGTAAGGATTTATTGAAATTAGGGGCACCTGGGTGGCTCAGTCGGTTGAGCGTCGGACTTCAGCTCAAGTGATGAATTCACGGTTTGTGAGTTTGAGCCCCCGTCAGGATCTGTGCTGACAGCTCGGAGACTGGGGCCTGCTTTGGATCCTGTGCCTCCCTCGCTTTCTGTACCTTCCCCGCTCGTGCTCTCTCTGTCTCTCTCAAAAACAAATAAACATTAAAAAATTAAAAAAAAAAAAAGCATTTATTGAAACTGGAAAGTTTTATTTTAGAATTGCCCAGAGAATTGGTTTGTGGGCAACAAGGGAAAGCCAGATGATTGCTTGATAGTCTCACTCACTCTGTACCCAAATGCTATCACTCCTAAAGCCACCAGAGCTGATTTCTGTTTCAGAGTTAAATGGAGAGGCCACCAATGATTATTTCCTCACCAGAATGCTGGAGACTCTGAAATAGCAATTGTGAAACAATCTCTAACAGCTTCCTTTTCCAACCCTCAAGCCAGTAATTTAAGACTTATTTTATTTGTTAAATTGGCTCATATACAGAGATCTTCCAAAACTGCAGCTGGCTTGGTAAATTACAATTTGGTCTTCCGTTGGCCTGGTTTTTGGAGCTGAGGATTTGATGTTTACTTCCGTTTTCATCTTTCCATCTGGTTTTCCCTAATGGCTTTTAATTACTAATCCTTTCTGTGGGTGATAAGATGGAGGAACAGAGGAGATTCATGCAACAGATGTCCGGGGCCCCCTTTGAGTTTTCTTTAATCATTGTAAGTATGAGATTCTCTGGTGGGTCCACACTGTCCCAACACATGACTGATATAACCATGAGTTTGGGGAGATGCCACTTCTCTACCATCTTGGCTTCTTGGCACATATCCCCAAAGACGTGCATCTAGCCACCACATTTCACCAACTATTTCATATCACAAAGACAATTTTTCTGTTCCTCAGATGCTCTATCTATGGAATAAGGAATGGCCATCCCTACCTCACAGAGACATCCTAAGGATTCTGAGTTCTTAAAGGAAAAATAATATAAAGTATCAAATCAACTTGAGTGACTATATTTTTCTTTCTTGGATTTGGCTGAATTCATAAAATACACTCATTTGTTCATGTAGTCAGTCAACACCATTAATATAAAATCCAAAGTGCTGAACGAGAAGTGTAACAACACGGGGGGTTTAAAGCCTTGAAACTGGAGTGGAATGCCAGAATGTCCTATTAATTTCTGATCTATGATTCTGAAAAAGTAGTGTTCTTGTCTACAAAAGTGTTTTCTGTGATCTGCTGGGCTATTAGAGAAGCAAACTCACATCAGAGCGAGTCCAACTTAATACTTACTGAACTGCAATACTCTTCAGATGATATAGGCAGGTAGCCTCTTGCTATCAAGATGCCTAATTGCTAATTAATTAGGGTGAAAACAATGAAAACATTAACACATAAGGCGGGGTTTGTTTGAGGCAGGGCTTCTATCTTGTACATCTTTTATCCCTTCCAGAGTCTAGCCTGTTTCCTTACAAACAGGAGGCATGCAATAGATGTTGAATTAAAAGCAATTAATTTTCATAGGAGATGAGTTAGTGTTCATGGATACTGAAGAAGACATGGGGATGCTATTTTTGCAATGCTCTTTACTTATTTATGTTCCAAGATTACTCTTGAGTAAAACCACAAATCTATTTAGATAGCTCATAGAAGACTATCTAGAAAGTGAAACGTGAAGACGTTAAGGCCAAGGAAGGAGAGGGTTTGCCTAGCTGGAGTTAGGAGAATAATCAGAAGTTCAGAGAAATTTGAGAGATGTTTGCTAATGGACTCAACATGGGATGCACCTTCAATAAAAGTTCACTGACAGGCAGAGAAGCAGAAGACTAATTGTCTTACATTAATGGAAAGTAGAGTTAAAATACTGGTCAATACTAAAATGCAAATACCATAAAAAAATAACATATTCTAGCCTTAAAAATCGTTAGCATATTATTGGGCAAAGACATGCTTCCTGTTTAGACACAATTAGAGGCATCCTAGTATTTCTAAAAGAGAAACTCCACTGTTGGATGAAGCAATTTGGAGCTGTTTGATGTTATGTTGTGAACGAGGAGGGCACTTCAAGCAATGAAAAGATGGATCCTGAAGAGAAACCTGAACGTGCTGTTTCCAGCAAAAGCTGGGGGAACAGTACTCAGACCCACGAATGGGCATCTGGTTGGTGATCGCTCTGATCCCAAAGTCAATAATGCATTACATATGAGGAAGGCTACTTTATAAAATTTCATGAATATTCATAACCACCAGTATAACCGAATCCATAATCCTCATTTTAGAGTCCGAGGCAAGTTGAGACCCAGGGAGACTTAGGGCTTGCTCAAAACCACACAGACAAATATATACTTATATACTGACTATGTAGGATTTTTTTTTTTAACTCTACTTGATTCTTAAGAAGGATACTTAGAGAAGACAAACCCACTATTAGATGTTCTGTAGGGCAACTATAGTCTTTCTCACAAATGACTAAATTGGCTTCTTTATACAAATAGGTGACCCTGGGCAAATCTGGCAGTTCTCCGAGTGCCTGTTCTCCCCTGGAACAACTCATCCTAACCTTAAGCCACAGTGGAAGTGTGAGCATGTAAATCTGACCAGGGGAGAGAGGAATGGATATGGATAAAGGCAGGGTTAGGAAGCAGATGAACAACAGGAGCACAAGTTGGGGAAGAATAAGGAAGAAGAAGCAAAAGACAGGCTTTATTTTTTTTAATGTTTACTTATTTTTGAGAGAGAGAGAGAGAGACAGAACGAGCAGGAGAGTGGAAGAGAGAGAGAGAGAGGGAAATACAGAATCGGAAGCAGGATCCAGGCTCTGAGCTGTCGGCCCCGAGCCTGACGCTGGGCTCAAACCCACGAACCGTGAGATCATGACCTGAGCCGAAGTCGGTCTCTCAACCAACTGCGCCACCCAGGTGCCCCGGAAAAGATAGGCTTTAAAAAGTGGTAAAGTAGAAAGTCAAAGAACAGTTTTCTGTAGATTGCTTCATGGTACTCCCTCCTCTGATATGGTCACTTTTGCAATGATTAAGTATGGCTTTCCCCGCTGATTTCTACATTGAGATTATAGGGATACAAATAATGTGCTAGCTACATATTTTTTAAGCAAAGTAAAAACATTTAGGAGAGCTGCTTTGTGGGAGAATAAGACAATTAGCAGACCAGACTGCCTGGGCCCCTTTTGCCATTCCCAGGACAAAGACTCCTATCATTTTATGGAGACGCCAAAAGAAGTCCAGTAGTTAGAGCAGTTTTTTGGCAGGGCCCTGATTACATTTAAACTTCAAACTTCACAAGGTTTTTCAGTACATATGCAGTCTGGTGATTCCCAAAGAAGTCTTTAAAAAGTGGAATTTAAATGCAAAAGAAATTCCTGAAGAATAAAATAATATGACAGTATGCCAAGCATTGCAATCATTCCAAACTTCCAGGGGAAGAAAAAAAACACACATATACACACACAGACACATAAAGGTTATCTGGCTTGGTGAAGTTCCATAAAACCAACAAATGGATTTTGTACCCCCTTGCCATCACAGGTCACTCTTACATGTGAGGCAGGTTTGGGACTTAGAAGACTAGATTCTAAAGAAATGAGGTCCTGGCTAGATTCTGAGTTCTGACTCATAGCACAGTTTCTGAAATGCAAATTAATATATTTTATTTGGCAGTTTATATTATTAACAGTTATGAGACATGTTCTAAAGCAGGGCTTTGGAGAATTTGAAATTACATTATTAATAAGTATAAAATTATCATAAAAATTGTTGCATTCAGCCATTGGTCCAATATCTGTTGAAGCAAGCATATGACATTTACTACTTGGAGAAAGAAACTATTCAAATACAGTTCCAAGATAAATTTTGAAAAAGTAACTAATAAAAGCTGGGTTCATGGCCAGTGTGGATACTATAGTTAAGCCATTTTAGAAGAGAAGGAACTCTGGCTTTTCAACAGGCTACCACTTCATGATTAAATTTCTCTTAATACCTTTTGAAAAGAAATTTAAGTTTCTGATTGATATTTCAAGCTGGAGAAGGAATTGGAGAGTTAATGAAAAAATGACACAGATGTCACTTGGAAAAAAAAATCTCCGCCCTCGGAATATGCCACGAGCTTTCCTAGACACAGTTAGGGACCTTCAGGATTCACTTCCGTGACAAAAAACTTTAAGACCATCAAACCATCCTGATAACCTTCCACAAAGCTCAGATGCTCAACTTACACTTAAGGACTGAAAAATAAAATACGCATGGGATTCTCCTCCTTTAATTTTAGAAGCAGGAAAGACCTTAAGAGATATCTGATTCAGAATTTCCCCAGGTGGATTTCGTGAAATATTATTTTCCTGAATAATTTTCTGAAGAGTGGCGAGGCGCTTCAGGTAAGTCTGGGAACACTCTTGGAGAGTCATAACACATATTATTAGGTCATTAGCGAAACTGAGAAGACTAGAGAAAAGAAATAGGTAGGTTAAAAAAAATTTTTTTTCATCAAGCCTATTTGAGCACAGAGCCCTTTTTGCAGTAAGCAAAATTGTAACAATTGTAAAATTACTGTTTTAGCGAAAAACCCTTATCTGTGAAGAATCTGAAGTCCAGACAGGCTAGGGGATTGTCCCAAAGTCACACAATTAGTTGGTAGATAAGCTAAAAATAGATCTCACCTTTCAAGACCAGACTTCGGTGCTATTTCTGTCCTGTGTTCTCTGCCTCTTACAACATCTACACTCCTTGAAGGATCACAGACTATAACAAGAACCACATCTTGGAGATCATCTGGCCCAAAGCCCTCTTATTAAAGGCGGGGAAACACAGTCTCAGAGAAGTGAAGCAGTCTGCCCAAAGTGACACAGGAAATCAATTCCTGTAGCAGAACTGGAACCTAGCTCTGAACTCCAATACCAGCAACCTTTCCACACCAGCATCCTAACTCCTGCGAAATCACCACTTTTGCCTCTGAGGAAAAGGTAAGCCCCTCACGGACAAGAGGGACTTTAGCTATTCAGGATCCAGTAAAATACTTATTAAATCATACTTGTGTCAAGCGATATTTGAAATCAATGAAACACGATTGTCTTTACTTACAAATGTCATCAACTGTGACAGGGAATCAATGTTTCAAGCTCCTGAACAGGTCATCATCCCTGTCCTGTTGGATGACACCTATAAATAAAATAAATCTATTTTTGAGTGAGTAGATTTTAAGCCAACTAGATTTAAGATGCATGCAGTTTAAAGCAAAGAGAAATTTTGTTTGTTTGTTTTTAATGATCCTTAACTATGTACCGCTGGAGAGAAATACTTTCCGGTGCTAGCTACCTCACTCTATGTGGCCATCAGTGGCCATCAGCAGCAGGCAATCCAGACCATGTACCATCACAGGTGCCGCTGCCAGAATACATGGGGAATCACGGATCCTAGAGCTAAAAGGGTCCTCCAGACATCGTCTACCTCAGTCTCTTTCCTCTGTGAATGCTACTTTCACTTTGTAGGAGGGACAACCAAGACTCTAGGAGGTGGAACGACTAGCCCAGTGGGAAACAGCTGTGTCTTTAGTTCGAGTCTCTTGATTTTGAAAAGTATATCCAGAACACATTAGCAAAGGTCATCATTTGGCCGATCAACTCTAAAAACCTCACATGGACACATTTTAAACACATTCACAAATGCTGACTTAGAATATTCTATCACACCTGCATAAAATGCATTGTCAGTGTTAGAGATACTTAAATACGAGCATGACTGAAAAATACCATGAATAGAAAATAACCAAAAGTGAGAAAATGGGAATTAGAGAGTGAAAAGAACAATATTAAATACGGCAAGCAATTAGGATTCTACATTCTGGTTACTTCCAAAAAAGATTAGGGTTCCTAACAAACACGAATATATGGAAAACCTTTTTCTACAGATTTTCTACAGTCTGTAATTTAAAACGTTGGGTTCGCTGTAGCCGCAAAATGCTACTTTGAGTTAGCTTTGCCAGAAACTAAAATTTAGGCTAGACAATGAACATTTTAAATTTCCACTCTGTGCCTACATACTTCAAGATAACTGCAAGTATTTTAGGATACCGCCTTGAGGTAATATAGCTGTCACAGTAACGTTACCACCAAACTCATGAGTGCTTCCTGTGTGCCTGTCGCTGTTTGGCTATTTTGCACCTACTATCTCCTTCAATCAATCCTCACAACAGTTTGATTATAATTTTACAAATGAGAACATAAAAGCACAGAGAAATTCAGTGACACGAAGTAAGTTCACACAACTGGTAAAATGGTAGAATTTGTGCACAGATCTATTTGGTGACACAATCCAAGCTCAAATCACTATATAATACTGCATTTCTTTAATATGGCCGCGGGAGAGCCTCAAGAATATTAGAGTGAATAACACAATTCCAATTAGAATACATAAAATTCTCCCAACTAAATCCCATACAATGTAAAACATTAAGAAATTCTCTCACTCTTTTTCTGAGGGATAAAGAGGCAGCTAGGGATCATTTTCCAAAGCAAATAGTAATGCCAAGGAATTGAAACTTCTGATGTTAACTTTAAACATATTACAACTAAAATATGACAAAGGAAAAACTTAAATTGTCTCTTGTAATTAAAATACATCTTTCTGATTCAATTAATTCTTAAGAGTCCCGAAGGAGATAAACACTCCTGTTACTCAAGACTGACTGATTCCCAAAATAGTAAAAGTTATCGATAGACTGAATTTAATCCTATGTACTTTAAAGCATGGCTATATATCATTTTGCTAAAGAACGGGACTATTTATAAAGGGAATAAAAAAGTAGTTTTGATAGATTATGCGACCCCCTCAATTTCTCATGTAATGCAGCTCTCTTTTCTTGACCATAGTCATGCTTCTGACCCAAAGCCCTGAGCTTTTTTTTTTTTTTAATCAGGGGACATTTTTTTTTTCAACATAGTTTTAAAACCATGAAACTGATGAAATAGGAAATAATATGGAGCACAAATATATACCTGACATAACTGAACAAGAATTAGATATATGCAAAGTTCAGCACCACAGAAACCAGTGACATTAGGGAAACGCACATCTTTTTCAAAGCTCTGTGGAGAAGTCAATCTCTTCTGGCAATAATGGCTTTTTATACGGACCCCAAACAGAAGAAGATAAAGTGTGGTTTCATGGTAGCTTACCCTTTTCTCTGACACCCCATCCTGGCCTGTAGAATCTCTCTCATCATGTGTCTCTTTCAGGACTGGCATATGTTTTTGGTATGCTGGCTCTCTGTTTAAGGTTGTGTATCCTATGTGCTCATAAATTGGGTTTATCGTCATCTTGGCAATATATTCTGCTGCCTTGGTTTCAATATAGAGAGTAATCAATCCATCAGTCACCAGATCGTGGATGGACTCAAAGCGCTTCTCCCCAACGAAGTGCTTTCCATCGTAGTAGAGCCTGAAGTTTCTGGTTTGACTTCCAAATCTGCCTCAATGAAATGGGAAAGACGTTTTTAAGAAAAGTAAGCAAGTGAATTCTTTCTGAAAAAAAAAAAAAAAGAGAAAGAGCAAAAAAAACTATTGCTTTGTGTGTGTCTTCTTTCTTAAATAAACTGTGGCTAATCTCTATGAATCGTCTGGAATACAGAAAATAAAACTTGTGAACACAAAGAGTAAACTTGCAACAACTAGGGATAACTAGCTAAAAGCATGCCTACTCTAGGAGGGAAACAATGTTCTTGTTTATCTTTTTAAACCACTTCATTAACCTGTAGGAAAAGTGAAGGAAAATAAAGCTTATATCCTATTAGAGCACATTCTATATTCAATTAGTCAACTCCATAATAGATGAAATTTCTTTATTAACATGTTCTCTTCAAGTCGATCAATAAAAATATTCAACATACTTTAGACCCCAGCATTCATGTCTTTTAATGAGAAAGCCCCATTTAATGGGCTCACGTAAGTACAATGCCAGCAATCATTTAAAGCACAGCTGAGTCCAGAACCTGAACCACACAGTAAGGCAGGATGGCAACAGAAACATACTTTTGTGATTTCTAGCCATGAGTCAGTGACTTGCTCTTTCCTTTTATATAGTCATTTTTCTGTGTCTGCATGTTGAGTTGAGGCAAGAAACGTCAGCAATATATATAAGGCACAGAAGTCATAAACGAATGGACTCTAGATCTGTTCTCACTTTTGGGTCATGTTTTGGTGACATACTTTAAAAACTGGAGAATAATGGTTTACTCTTCTGATAATTTCAGTATTTTGCCTCCTGATTTTATGAAAGGGGATGCCGAAAGGCACCAAGAGCCAGTATCATGGTCTCCCAAAGGCAATCCCAAGTGAGCCTAATTAAAAACAAAACAAGTCAGAGAGGATGTATTTAATTTCACTGTTAAAAATACACAGAACAACAACAAAAAAGACCCCCCAATACACAGAACAGAGGTGAACTTAAACACCAAAACAATGCCGTGTTTAATACCAAAGTAAAATGTTTAATTAGGACTCCAAACTTTCACAACAATATTATTCTGGTATTGATTATATTCCAGAAAGACAGGACTTACCAACTTAAGATTCTACTTTTAATTTATCCTTAAAAAAGGAAATAAAATAATTTTTTATAATGGCCTGAGGTATCTCTGTTTCTGTAGTTCAAACTACAGAAATAATTACTTTAGTAATTATTGAATCTAGAACCTGGCATTCTATCCATGATGGTCCTTCTACTGTAATAAAATTTATCCACCTTTGGTCTTTTAAAAGCAATTGTATTTTGCTTTATACTCAAGTGAATGATCCATATAATTCCAATTTCCCACTGGTCATTTTCCTGTAATGTTACAGACACACTTCTCCTAAGTAAATTTTCATTATAATGTAAGTCTAAAAAAGTAGAAGGTAAAATTTCTACACCAAAGTTAAATATAAAAGTTTCTTTCAGTTTAATATACTGCTTTTATTATTTCCTTTCTGTTAAGACATATTGTCTGTTTTTTGAGTAATAAACATGGAAGGCCACTGTATAATTTCTGTAAGAGTCTTACAACAATAATCACTCAGCACTGTTTAACATTAAGTCCTTTTATAGCTCAGGTGTATTCAGAGGCATTTCAATGAGGGATTAGGCCATTTTACTCCTTCAGGGGTTTATGATTTTACAGTGCGTGTGCACTTAAACTAAAGACTATCCAAGCAATGGTGGTAGGCACGTGTCACTCACGTTTATTCTAAAATCTGAACAGTATGGGAGTGTAGGGCAGAAGGGATGATGGCGTTCTTGGCCTCACTTGGGTGAGTGTGGGGAGACTGAAAGAGCTGGTCTAGGACGCTTCACAATGGGCCTATTGCTACCCCAGCTAAGGAGAGGATTTCCTGGCTACCTCTAGGCATCGGGCAAAAAAAGACTAAGTAAGTTTGTGCTTTTCTGTTTATCACAGCAACCTGAAGAGACCCAGCGCGCAACTCCCAATTCCTCCTCAACCTGCACGTCAGCTCTGGACTTCCGGTCCAGTCGAACTTCCAGTCTTAAGGAACCTGATCCAATAACGAAAGTAACTCATAATATGGGCTGATTAAAATGTAACCTCACAGGACAAGAAAATGAATTTCCATTTTGGAATTATGATTGACTTTTTAGGAAAGCTGCATTATTTTTACTAAAGGAGCCATACCCTCTCATTGCCTAGCCTGTACAGCCCTCTCTTTCCCTTGGGAAGTGACATAAAGAATAGCATCACAGTTTACATCAACGGAGTCTCCTTCCCTTCTGTGATTTGAAGGCCATGATAGAAAATCTTTGAGCAAGGTGGGGAATGGATGTGTCTATTCTACAAAAGAGCCAGAAAAGCAGAGATGCTGAATCTAAAGGCAAAGAAAGGATCCTTTCTTGGAAGGTTTACCACTTACAAACTATCATTCAACCACACACCCAGGAATTCTGTTAAATATTAGGTGGTTCATAATAAAGTTCCTGTTCCCTTGATTACCTCTACAGGATATAGACAAACACAAAGATAAGATGAAATGATGGAATATATATATATATATATATAGATATAGATATATATATATATATATAAAAACATAATATAACATATATATAACATTATAACATTATATATATAACATTACATATATATAACATTTTATATATATATATATATCTATATATATATATATCTCTCAAGAGTTGCATGCTCTATCAAGCGCCCTGGAATTTAAAGAATTCATCTTTATTTATTTGAAAAAAAATTTTTAATGTTTATTTATTTTTGAGAGAGAGACAGTGAGAGCCAGGAAGGGGCACAGAGAGAGAAAGAAGGAGATACAGAATCCAAAACAGGCTCCAGGCTCCAAGCTGTCAGCACACAGCCCCATGTGGGGTTCAAACTCACGAACCATGAGATCATGACCTGAGCTGAAGTCAGACGCTTAACTTACTGAGTCACTCAGGGGTCCCTAAGAATTCATCTTTAGTTTGTTTTTTTAAATCTTTTTTGTTTTTTAAGTTTTTTTTAAAGTTTATTTATTTTGAGAGACAGAGTGCGTGCAAGCACATGCGAGTGGGGGAAGGGCGGAGGGAGAGCAAGGGAGAGAGAGAATCCCAAACAGGCTCTACACCAGCAGTGTGGAGCCAGACACAGGACTCAAACTCATGAACTGTGAGATCATGACCCGAGCCAAAACCAAGAGTTGGATTCTCAACTGCACCACCCAGGAACCCCTAGTTTGCATTTCTAAAACATCATTGTAAAAAGGTACATAACCTTATATAGAAACATTACATTTCTGTGCAGTGATTCATGAAACCAAGCGAACCCAACAACTCCCCTCACACTATGAAAACCAAGGAACTCACTGCTTACTAAGGTCTCAGAGCTACTGCTTATGTCCGGTGCAAAAGCACCTTTGCAGTCTTGAAACAGGGTTTGACCAGGAAAGGCAAGTGTGGGTCCTGAGTGTTTAACAGAAAACCTCAGACTTTGGTATAAGAATAGGTTTAAATCCTGGATCTGCCACTTTTTAGCTGGCTGATTTGAGAAAATCATTCTTCAGATTCTGCATCTAGAGAACAGGAATAACATTATCTTTCTCCACATGGCTGGGAGGATTACGTAAGCGTATTTAAGTCAAAGCTAAGTACATACTAGGTTCAATGAACGGTAGTTCTCTTTCTCCTTCTCTGTTAGTTAGGCCTCTGCAGAGAATGACAGAACATGTCATGAAACAATAAAGTAGAACAGAAAAGAGAATCAATAAACATGCACTGAAGGGGGCTCAACAAACAACCGGTAACACAAATAACTTGTACCGGGATATCTCTGCCCTGGCTGATTTCACAGTCGACACAAGGCAAGGAGGAGCTCTTTGTGAATTGTCTTCAGATGTCCCTGAAAAGTTTATACTGCCTGGGTGGACAGACAGGAACTATAGCAGAATGCAGAGTGGGGGCTGGTGGGGGAGGGAAGAGCAATGAGTCTTTCCACTGTGACTTGTGAGTCAGGTCTCTGAATTCAAAGGCAAAAGGTCAGTCAATGTAACCATACTGACGGCAGGACGTGTTCCATGGATCTGGGGACAACTGCTGAACTCTACACTAGAGAGCACTGATATGTCAAAACTGTCGAAGCTAAACCATTTTCCTCCATTTTTACAGGAAAATCTTCTTTTCATCTTTTCTTGTATTTATTACCTGCATCTGCCCTCGCTTTTTAATAGCTGTTCATTCTTTGGTGAACATGTCTGAAGCTGTACAGGACCAACTCTCTCTTAGTTAGAGTTCAACAAAATTCATTTTCTCCAAAGTGGTACTGTAGTTAACGAATAGAAAAGAGAGACTGGGATCATCTGCTTTGAACTGCTACTGTTGTACATAATTACCACTTTCGAGAAGTGTCTTTTTCTCCTGTGATTTCAGGTTTTAGTTTTCATGTTTAAAAAAGCTGTTTAATGCTGTGCCCAATTGCATTCAGATGAATTTCAAAATATGTAATTGTAACATCTAGCTTTCAAAAAATGAACAAAACCTTTAATACCATCCTTTCTATTTTTTAAAAGTAAATCGTACTCAAAACATTCAGTCTAGAGGTACAAAGTGATGAAAATATGTGTAAAGAATAGCCTTTGGGATTTTACTTTACTTTTTCTAAAACCAAGATTACTTCTGATTTGAGGTCAAAGTATTGGGAAATAGCTCTTCAAAGGAAAGTTCCAAGTTAACAGATGTTTTCTGTTAAACAAACAAAGAAACATATACAACACACTTGTCTAAGTTAACAATAAGATGTTAGAACTATTTCCAGAAACCAACATACAAGAGCAATTTTATTTGTCATAAATATATATTTGCGTTGTTTACCCAAATCAAAGACGGTAATCTAATGATGAAACACGAGCATCTCATAAATTTATCTAATCATAAACACACCCTTGAAAAGCTAAAACAGAAACGAGAATATGACGAGGCATTCAGTTAAATACTAAACAATGAAAGGCTGAGGAAGAGAAAACATAGCTATGTACAATTTAAAAATATTTTTTTTTTGCATCTGAAACCTCTGTTAGGGTACTACTTTTGTCTATCTGGTCATTGAATTCTGGATGGTGAAATGGGGCAAAAGTATTAAAATACGCGAACTCATGATGACATTCCCTTGGCACAGTAAATTGCCTTCAGTGAAAGAAGCAAGTCAATGTGCCTAACTAAACCTGGCACGCCCTGGAAGGTGGGATGAATACAGATGAATTAGTTGAAGGTCTGTTTAAGAAGCAGTGAGCCATTCTCCCCCCCCCCCCCCCCCCATCTCCAATCCTGTCTCCAGTCCCACCCCTTCCCGGCCCTGGTGGAAGACTGAAGTCTGGTTTTCTGGGGAGGGTAAAACAAGGAGATAGTGAACAGAGGGACACCAGACAGAGCTGAAGGCAGAGGTGCCATCCTGAAAATTAAGCGAAAAGTTAACACTGAAGATTGAAACCTCCATCTTTCTTTGTCACCTGATTCTCAAAAGCGTTGTACCTTTTCATGGTAGGAGACTGGAGAATTCTGCTCTTAGAAGTCTGATGTGCCCAACCGAAGACTTAAGAATAGAAACATCACCGTCTACTTGGCTGGTTTCTTTCAAGCTTTCAGAACTACCAGTCAGCTTTTTAGTGCCAAATAAATATGAACAGTTAGCCAAGGACCACCTGACATCTGAGGAAAGACTCTCTGATGAGGGACAAAGATGGATAAACAAAGAGAATCAAAGAGAGCCGAAGGATAAACACTAGGATGCTGTAAGAAAGGGATGAATATAGAGTATGCAGAAAAAATATAGCATATTTAAAGGAAGAAATGGAAGATAAAGTTGAAAAAATTTTCAAGATCAGTAAGGTAGAAAATAGGAGAGAAAAAGTAAGATAGAGAATCAATTCAGGAAGTCTAATATCTAAAAGAGTTCTAAAAACAGAGAACAGAGAAACTGGAAAGGGAAGAAATAAAAAAAGACAATTCAAGAAAATTCATCAAAGTTGAAGGATACAAACTTATACAATGGACAAAAATAAGCCCACGTCAAGAAGGTAAACATGAAAAGGTGTTCAGTGAGTAAGCCAGTAAATGCAAATTAAATCTTTAGATTGGTAAAATCTAACAAGTCTGACAATACCAAGCACCGGCAAGGATACAGAGCACCTAACATAACCAGTACCCGGCATACCATTTAACAAAAGGGTTTTGTACTTTCTAGTAAAGTTGGATGTATGCATTCCCTAGGATTAGCAATCCTATTCCTAGGTAATATTCTAGACAATACGATTGATTATATGCACTAGGAGACACACACACACACTCTCTCTCTCTCTAATAGTAATGCTCATTAACGCCTAAACCTAAAAACCACACATTTCCAGTAAAATAGAAAAACTGTAGTACACATATATGATAGTTAACTTTATGTCACTTTGGAGGGTGTTTTCAGAGAAGATTTGCATTTAAGTCAGTGCACTGTGGGTAAAGCAGATTGCTCTCCCATAACTGGGTGGGCTTCATCCAATCAGTTCAAGGCCCGAATAGAACAAAAAGACTGGCCTCAGTGAGCAAGAGGGGGTTTTCCAGCAGACTGCCTTTGGATGTACCTGCAACATTGGCCCTAAGTCTCAAGCCTACCAGCCCACACTGCAGATTTAGACTTGCCAGCTCCCATAATCACATGAGCCAATTGCTTATAATAAATGCCCCCCCCCTACACACACACACACACACACACACACACACACACACACACACACACACATACACACACACACCCTATTCGTTTTGCTTCTTTGGAGAACCTTGATTAATATAATGAAATACTAGGGGTGCCTGGGTGGTTCAGTCAGTTAAGTGTCTGACTTCAGCTCAGGTCATGATCTCACGGTTCCTGAGTTTGAGCCCCATATCAGGATCTGTGCTGACAGCTCAGAGCTGGAGCCTGCTTTGGATTCCGTGTCTCCCTCTGTCTCTGCCCCTCCCCCACTATCTCTCTCTCTCTCTCTCTCTCTCAAAAATAAACATTAAAAAATTTAAAAATATATAATGAAATACTATATAGCAAGGAAAGCAAACATATACATGCACAAACATGGATGGATTTTTACAAGTATAATGTGGGCAAAAAGAACAAGTCACAAAAGAATACATACAATGTGGTCTGATTATATAAAGGCAGGCAAAATCTAAATATATTATACAGGAATATATATACAGGTGGTAAGACTATAAAGAAAAGCATGGAAAAGATAACTATAAACCGAGCACAATAGTTAACTATTGTGTGGAAGTGGGGGATAATGACTAGCAAGAGAAATATGGGGAATTTCTGAACTACCATTAATGTATATTGATGTGGTAGGGATTACATAGATTTACATATATTTACATGTAATCAATTTTTAAATTGGGTATATCAGTTTTACATACTTTCCTGTATGTGTTATTTCACAATATGTATGTTTTTAATTATAGCATTCAAGGGGCACCTGGGTGGCTCAGTCCGTTAAGTGTCTGACTTCGGCTCAGGTCACGATCTCATGGTTCATGAGTTTGGCCCCACATCGGGCTCTGTGCTGACAGCTCAGAGTGGAGACTGCTTCCCATTTTCTGCGTCCCCCTCTCTCTCTGCCTCTCCCCCACTCAGACTCTGTCTCTCTCTCTCTCAAAAATAAATAAACATAAAAAAGAAAATTAAAAATAAAAATAAAATTATAGCATTCAAATGACAAAGACCTAAATCTGGAAGAAAAAGCAATCAGAAACAGATTCCCTCTAAGTGGTTTACACTATAGACTTTAAGGATATAAATTTTATAAGAGAATTCAATGGTGAGTTTTTAAAGAGAACGAAGTGAGAGTATAGAGCTAAGAAAAACAAATTAAATACCAATACAATTACTACAGATCTAATAAATAACTAGAAATGACAGGAAACGGGATCGATAGGACTGAAAAGCAAATCAATGGCATAGAGATAAGGCTTAAATAGTCAACTGGATGGCTAAGGAAAAGTACAAGAGTAAATCAATTAAGGCATATAGGATAAACACTGAAGACTAAGACAATCCACCATAAAAACTGTGCTTCAAGTTCAGATGCCAACAAATGGAACAGAAATACTATTCAGAAATAGAATTTGGGGACATATTCCAGGCAAGGAAGAAGGAACTGAATCTCAAGACCGAAAGAACACACTGTTTCATGGATGAGCTTATAAAAAAAACTATCAACATTAAAACAAATCCTGGTTGGGTGCTTGGGTGGCTCAGTTGGTTGAACGCCCAACTTCGGCTCAGGCCTGATCTCACAGTTTGTGAGTTCGAGCCCACACCGGGCTCTCCACTGTCAGCATGGAGCCTGCTTTGGATCCTCTGTCCCCCTCTCTCTCTGCCCCACGTGTGCACACACGTGCTCTCTCTCTCTCTCTCTCTCTTAAAAATAAATAAACATTTAAAAAAGAGAACAAATCCTGGTTTAAATTACTAAATTTGAAGAGTAAACAAAGAATTTTTTAGACAACCAGGCAGGAACCAGTGTCACTTTCATATAAGGGGTTGGAAGCAAGATTGTTTTCAGACTTCTTTACATTAACAATAAATGTCAAGAAACAATGGATTACCATTAAGTACTAAGGATAGGAAAAAATACACTGAGGATATTCTGTCCAAACAAGCTGTTGTTTAAATTAAAGATAATAGGGGTTCCTGGGTGGCTCAGTCAGTTAAGCATCCGACTCTTGATTTTGGCTCAGGTCATGAACTCACAGTTCGTGAGTTCGGGCTCACTCCCTGTTGGGCTCTGCACTGACAGTGTGGAGCCTGCTTGGGATTTCTCTCTCCCTCTCTCTCTCTGCCTCTTCCCTGCTTGTGCGCGCTCTCTCTCAAAATACATAAATAAAATTTAAAAAATAAAATAAGATAAAGGCAACAAAGAGACATTCTTGTTATAAAGTTATACCTTCTCTAAGTCTTTAGAAGTCATTGAAGAGAATGTTAGTCTTTTGAAATGCCTTTTTTTTCCTTTATGGTACTGCACTTAGCAGCAGCAATTTAACATTTTAGCATACTGATGGCTTTAAGAAATGTTTCGAATTTTACTTAAGTTAATAAATGACCATTCTTTACAACAGAACTATAGTTACTAGAATTTCACTTCCATGAAATGCAGTGACTCTTTCTTGATCATGCACTGGTGAATGAGCTCGCTGTGTCTTTAGGATACAATGAACAGAACTGTTGTAATGAAACCCAATTCAAGTGAAAGCCTTGTGAGTGGAACCAGTCTTGATGACCTATGCCATTTTACACTGCATGGTCTTCATAGGGATCCAGACGATCAAGCCTTGTAAGTGCCTTAAATTCAGGGAGAAGCTTATTCACTGCTAACACCTCTGTTGAGTAAAGAATTTGGTGAGACTACCTTGCATCTTTAAATTTATAAAACGTCTCCTAGTCATGTCTTCTTCCCATACCTACTCAGTCTTGCCAACCCCCAACTTGCAGCCTTCTTCATTGCTATCATAATCTCTTAAACCACAATCATTATACAGAAACAGAATGTCAAGGATAAGTTAATGGATGTCACCGCCAAATACATGAACAAATAAAAACTCACTGCTATACGGTACTTGTAACACAGTCACTGATACGGTTTTATCTGACTAGTGATTCAGTAAGGTTAGGAAAGATCATTTATTTTTGAGCAAGTATGTCAGTGTCATTCCAAAAGAGAGGTTTTGTGCCATCTCAAAAACACACCTCATATTTCAGTGTACTATTCAATCTGACAGCTAAGTTATAATAAAAGATTTTTAAAATGAGAACATGTTAGGATACTAAAATGCATATGGCCCAATCAAACATACGTGGAAGGAGAGAGGATGACTTGATTTTCTGGAACCATAATACCTGGCAGAGCTATTAATTATGTGCTTTGTTAAACCTTACCTACAGCTGCTGGCTTATCTACCAATCATGAAATAAAACTGTATGTTGAATGAGTTAAAGTGTAAGGATTCTGTCTTCTCTTATTTTACAAAACTCTTGGGTCTAAAAGGGAAGACTCAAAAGACAGAAGAGATCTTTGTGATTGTCGAATTCTTTGTTGTAAATCCAGGCCCCCAGGCTCCATACCATCAGATTCAGAATCTGCATTGTTAACAAGATCCCGAGGTAATCCCTATGTGGCTTAAAGTCTGGGAAACACCCGTCTAATCCAATCCCCTCACATTATCGATGTAGCAAGGAAGATGTTCAAGTTCCTCCACAGTGAAATAGAGAGGCTAATAAAAACCCCAAAGTCCCAAACAAAACAAAATAATAATAAAAAAAATCCAACCCACTGTTTAAAGTCAAATGGTTCTTTATCTGCATTAGTACTGGCTGCTTTATAGCTTTTTTTCTGGAAAGCCTCCTGGCTCAACATGAGCCCGCACGTACTGTGCTCCCCACTATTGCTAAGCACTGTCAGACCAAAAAGGTCCTCAACCAAATTCATCCTCTCATCTCTTCTCCCTTCAGAAAACTGTTCCTTCCCCAACACCCCTTATGAGAACCACCACCCACACAGTCAACTCCTGCCTAAACTTTCATAATTATCTGAGATTCTTCAATCTCCCTCTACATTTAAACTTTTATTGGGGCGCCTGGGTGGCTCAGTCGGTTAAGCATCCGACTTCGGCTCAGGTCATGATCTCGCGGTCCGTGAGCTCAAGCCCCGCGTCGGGCTCTGTGCTGACAGCTCGGAGCCTGGAGCCTGTTTCAGATTCTGTGTCTCCCTCTCTCTCTCTCTGACCCTCCCCCATTCATGCTCTGTCTCTCTCTGTCTCAAAAATAAATAAACGTTTAAAAAAATTAAAAAAATAAAATAAAATAAATAAACTTTTATTGATTGACTGATCTGAGTCCACGCAAACTCTGCCCATTCTGCCTACAGCCACGAGAGTTTGTTCCAAGAGAGATCCTATCATACTATTTTCCCTTTTGTCCCTTTTGAAAATTGTTAATCGTTCACTACTGCCATAAGAAAATGTCTTCAAACACTTTAGCAAATCCTGAACCCTTGAGAATCAGCTATTAGGTTTACTTCGAAAGCACTAGAGACTGACATAGTGTGGTGCACATATTAGACCCTAACTAATCAGCTGCTGAATAGAATTATTAGAATAGAATTACTAAGGGCTTGATTAATGCTTTCATAATTGACCCCTAAGATGGCCAACTGAATGTAACAATAAAAAAGATTCTAAAAAATACATGTGAGTAAACACAGAATTGCCAAAATGTGAGAAGGTTATTAATTTTGTCGGGCATAACTAAGAAAGATGTGGTAATTATCAGGCATAGTGTTTGTCACTTACAGAACTGTAATGGTTTCCATACTGACAACTGGGAGCAAATAAATGAAAAACAACTTTTCTAATACAGTGAACCAATTAAAATAATTTCTACTACACTATTTTCATTTTACTATCAAAGAAACAATATTAAGTATTCTATCCAGCCAATAAGTAAATGCATGTGCACTTACAGAACATATTATACACACATTTTAATCTTTTTAAAACAGGATGGGTCCAGAAATGATGAGTGTATTCATATAATTAACAACAGATTTGGCTTATTCAAGAGCTGGTACTTAGTGCCACTAAAAGCTTATAAAACCTTGTTTCCATGAGTCCACTACTTCAGGATAAAGAAAAAAATCACATTACAACAGAAGTTTATAAGAGCATGGAGTTATATATGTGAGTGCTTGCAGAATTCTATACATATACATAAGTGTGTGTGTGTTTACACACTCATTTATGTGTTTTGCAGATTCCTACTACTTAATCCTCTTAAACAACAAAATGTTTTCTTTAACCATTTTTTGTATAAGCAATTCTAGGTATCACACAGGGACTATAATTTAATATTTTTTAAGTGTTTATTTTTGAGAGAGAGAGCACACACATGCATGTGCACAAGTGGGGGAGGGGCAGAGAGAGGGGGACAGAGGATCTAAAGCGGGCTCTGTGCTGACAGCCCAATGTAGGGCTCAAACTCATGAATCACAAGATCATGACCTGAGCCAAAGTGAGACGCTCAACCGACTAAGCCACTCAAGCTCCCCTAACTTAATATTTTTTTAAGTTTCTTTCTTTCTTTGAGAGAGAGAGAGCATGAGAGGGGGAGCGGCAGAAAGAGAGGAAGAAAGAGAATCCCAAGCAGGTTCCACGCTGTCACCGCAGAGTCCAACACAGGGCTCAAGCTCATGAACAGTGAAATCATGACCTGAGCCGAAATCAAGAGTCGGATGCTTAACCAACTGACCCACCCAGGCTCAGCCACTCCTATAATTTTTTATTATTTTATTTTTTTTTTAACTTTTTTAAAAATTTTTAAAATGTGTCTTTATTTTTGAGAGAGACAGAGACAGAATGCGAGTGGGTTAGGGGCAGAAAGAGAGGCAGACACAGAAGCGGAAGCAGGCTCCAGGCTCTGAGCTGTCAGCACAGAGCCCGATGCGGGGCTTGAACTCACAAACTGCGAGATCATGACCTGAGCTGAAGAAGGATGCTTAACCGACTGAGCCACCCAGGCGCCCCTCCTATAATTTTTTAAATATTAGAGTTAACAATTAATACAATTTAATATTTTCTTAAATATTAAGTTTCATTATCATGAATATATAACTAAAAGTTTAGTGTCTGAATATGGAACTCTCTCATTGGCTATTGTGGTATATTGAGTTAACCTCCAATCTACATTGCCCTCAATTATTATTTAAAAAAAATTTTTTTTAATGTTTACTTATTTTTGAGAGAAGACAGAGCGCAAGCAGGGGAGGGGCAGAGACAGAGGGAGACACAGAATCTGAAGCAGGCTCCAGGCTCCCAGCCGTCAGCACAGAGCCCGATGCAGGGCTCGAACCCACAAACAGTGAGACCATGACCTGAACCAAAGTCAGATGCCTAACCAACTGAGCCACCTAGGTGCCCCTACATTGCCCATTACTGAACTTTCAGTTCTTGAATCGAGTTTTATATATATTTTAAAAACTATTTATTTATTCATTTATTTTTATTTTGAAAGAGAGAGCACCAGTGTGAGTTGGGGAGAGGGGCAGAGGGAGAGAAAGAAAATCTGAAGCAGGCTCCGCTCAGCACAGAGCCCAATGTAGGGCTCGATCTGACAACCCTGGGATCATGACCTGAGCTGAAATCGAGTCAGATGCTCCACCGACTGAGTCAACCAGGTGCCCCTAGTTTATATTTTTAAATCGCCTTGCATGTTATCGCATGTGTTCACCTTTCAATTTGTTACTTTTTATCTGCTGTAAGCTTGAAAAACAAAAAGGGAATTTTACCAATATCTGATAGAAAGCTGTATTAAGTAGACTCTAATGGGGATTACTGACCATTCCTTGGCCATCAACACATGGGCTCCGTGGCAGCTCTTTAGCCACTCAAAGGCCTTTCCCCTCATTCCCAGCCTCCTGGCTGTATTTTAGAGACATGAGGCTGCCAACGATCTGACTTCCAGACAAGTAGGATGTTGTTGTAGACGAGCAGAAACAGGCCTAAATTTGATTAAATATACACCTTTAAGTTTATCACCTAGTGGTTATTAACAATCAGCAAATTACTACATAAAGTATAGCATAAAAATGCCTCACTTTAAAAAATCAATTTCTTAATGTATAATTCATACACAACAAACTACCTCCATCTGAAGTGCACAATTCAATGAGTTTTGACAGATACTATCACAGTCAAGATTCAGAACATTTCCCAACATCCCCAAAGTACCCTCATGTCCTCTTGTGGCCTATTTCTTTGTCCCTTATTCTATTCAACCACGTATCTGCTTTCTGTCACTATAATTTTCTATTTCATGGAAATGGAATTATGCAGCATATATTCTTTTGTGTTTGGATGTCTCAGTTTTTATAAAGCATCACTTTTAAACTGATGGATACTGTTCTTGTCAGATTTTGAATGCAACTAGACTAGGATTTCAGGCTGTGGCAAAGCAATAAATGAAATCTGTAATTGCTTTTTTTGTTTCTGGGGTTGTTCTGAAATAGCCTCTCATGTCTAATTAAGATGTAAGCATCAGATATAATCAACCTGTTAGTTGGAAACAAAGAATTATCAACATAGCCCTGGTTGCCACTCATTGACTTTTAATGCTAATAAGCAAAAGGTTTAAAATGTAATACACAATGTATCTGTGTGTGTTCATTTTTATGATACTATTTACTATGTTTGAGTGTTCTGTGCTAGGTACTATGCATGCCGTATCCCAAATAATCCTTCAACTAGTATGAGGTATTATTATTACATCCTCATTTTATTGATAAGGAAACAGACTTAAGGGAGGTAAGTAATATGCCCAAAGTTATGCAGAAAATACTGGAACCAGAGTATTAATCTAGGACTATCTGACTGCAAAGCCACATTCTGAACCACTGACCATATCTACTGATTAAAAAAAATTTTTTTTATGTTTATTTATCTTTGAGGAGAGAGAGAGAAAGAGAGAGAGAGAGAGAGAGAGAGAGAAAGCATGAGCAGGGTGAAGGGCAGAGAGAGAGGGAGACACGGAATCCAAAGCAGGCTCTAGGCTCCGAGCTATCGGCACAGAGCACAACCTGGGGCTCGAACCCATGAACTACGAGATCATGACCTGAGCTGAAGTTGGGTGTCCAACCAACTGAGCCACCCAGGTGCCCCCCATATCTACCGACTTAAAACCACAGGGCTGGGGTGCCTGGGTGGCTCAGTTGGTTGAGTGTCCAATTCTTGATTTTCAGCTTAGGTCATGATCCCAGGGTTGTGGGATCGAGCCCCACGTTGGGCTCTGCACTGAGCATGGAGCCTCTCTCTCTTGGGGTGCCTGGGTGGCTTAGTTGGTTAAGAATCCAACTCTTGATTTCAGCTCAGTTATGATCTCACGGTTCATGGGTTCGAGCCCCGCATTAGCCTGCTTGGGATTCTCTCTCTCCCTATTTGCCCCTCCCCCATTCGTGTGCACTCTCTCAAATAACTTAAAAAAAAAAAAAAAGATTCTCTGTCTCTCTCCCCCTCTGCCCCTCTCCTCCACTTGCATGAACGCTTGCTCTTTCTAAAAATAAAAAAAAATAATAAAATAAAAAATAAAACCACAGGGCCAGAAATAAAGCCCAATGATTGGGTTATGTATCTTTTAGAGCAAAACAGCAAAAGAAACATGAATCTGTCCACTTAAGATATCCTTAGTTAGGAGCAATAAATAGAATGAAAAATATCTTTTTTTAGTTCCTACTTATAAGGAAGCATATCACAGGGAGGCATTCTAGGTCTGACAGTTCTCTAATGCAATTTTATTAAATAAACCCAGTATGCACCAAGCAGTGCATGAGGTTCAAGGAAACCAAACAAATAAGACTTAGTTCCTGCCCTGAAGGAATTTACAATTCATTTGTAAAGACACACACGTAAATAGATTATTACTGTAGGTGGGAACTTGTTCTTAGGTATGCTCTGGGAACACGTGAAGATCTTATCTGAAAATAAGTTAATAACCATGTGATCAACAGTACTTGGCATAAATATATTCAGTAGAGACTCAAATATAATCTTGAACATTAGGTACCATCCCTAAAAATAAAAACACCCGAGTCATGAATAGATTTCTAAGTGAGCCTCAAAATCTGACAGCAAACATCAATGGAACCCTTAAGAAAAATTTTGAAAGACTTAGCAGGATGAGCCAATTTGTAGCTTGGAGAATGGCCACAATTGAGAACAGAAGCAGGGCCAAAAGCTAACACAATTGTCTGAAATGAGCAGATGAGGAACAGGAGGGAGAAACATTCACGCAGAACAATGACAAGAGCCAGAGGGCAGCTATTTTAGCCTAAGGACATCATAAGATATTCATAGGAGATCTGTTCTACTAGACTCCAGGAAGACAGGACACTTCAAGGGGGCAGGGGTGGGAAGACAAACCAAAAGAAACATGCAGTATATTTAATAAGATAAGGATAATGTATATAAAAGATACGTAAGAGCAAGACGGATGGAGAGGAAGTCCCAGACCGCACTCCACAGAACCACTGAATTAACAACATATGGACTAAGATTCTCTTATGACAACTCCAGAACCCATTTAAGAAATTGCAGTACCCCAGGCAAGTGCAAAACCATGAAAGCCTCACTGAAACAGGTAAGAAGGGCTACTTCATCTTATCTATGAGTGCCCCTTCCCCAAGACAGCACCGTTGAGCTTGGCTTATGGGCTTCTCCCCTAAGGGTGGGTGTGGAGCAAAAAGAGTGGAACATGTTTCCAACATCCTGGCTTTTGGAGGGCTGCCTGAGGGACTGGTTACTATCTCACCTGATCCAGAGTGCTAAGATAACTGGCACAGGTTAGATGCCCGTGGAGGCGGGGAAGTTCTGAAAACAAGGGAGAGTGTCCAATTTGTTACTTTTCCCTCAGGAGAAGGGAGAAGAGTGGGGCATGTATCCAGTGCTCTGGCTTTTCTGAGAGTTGCTCAAGGGAATGGTACCTGTCTTGCCTGATTTGGGAAACTTCCAGGGAGCTGGTATACTTTAGATGCTTGGAGGCTGGTGAGAATAAGGAGAGACAAGCAGCTTGCTCCTAGAGCACCCAAGAACCTGCAGTACCAAAGACAGATACCAGATGGTACAAAAGATTACAAGGTCCTGAAAAAGAAACTGGCAAGCCTCTTTTTAAATGTTTTTTAATGCTTACTTACTTTTGAGAGAGAGAGAGACAGACAGAGCGTGAGGTGGAGGAGGCAAAGAGAGGGAGACACAGAATCCAAAGCAGGCTCCACGCTCTGAGCTGTTAGCACAGAGCCTGACGAGGGGCTCAGACTCACAAACTGAGAAGCTGAAGTCGGATGCTTAACCAGCTGAGCCACACAGGCGCCCCGCCTCTTTAATTGAGAAATGCACATAGCCCTGAGAAGTTATACCCTCCAAAAAGTGTCAGAGGCCCTCCAAATCTCTACCTGGGCTGATTGGAGAAGGTCTTCCTCTGTATGAGGCCAGTCTGTAAAGACTGGAAGAAATGGTTGTATTTACAAATGCTCATAAAATTCAGAAAACAAACAAACAAATACAAACTACATGAAGAACCAGGAGAACATGTCCCAATCAACAGAACGAAAGAAATTCCTAGAAACCAACCCCAAGGAAACAGAGATCTATTAAGTATATAACAACGAATTAAAAGTAATTTTCTTAAAGAAGCCGAATGATTTAAAGAGAGCACAGACACAAAACTAAACGAAATACGAGGCACCTGGGTGGCTCCGTCGGTTCAGCATCCAACTTTGGCTCAGGTCATGATCTCACGGTTCGTGAGTTCGAGCCCCACCTCGGCTCTGTGCTGGCAGCTCAGAGTCTGGAGCCTGCTTTGGACTCTGTGTCTCCCTCTCTCTCTGCCTCTCCCCTGCTCACACTCTCTCTCCCAAAAATAAGTAAACATTAAAAAAAAAAAAAATTTTTTTTAATAAAACTAAATGAAACAAAATCAGGAAAATGTTATGTGAAAAAAAAAAAAGAATATCAACAGAGAGATAGAAACCCTTACAAAGAACCACACAGAAATTTTGGAGCTAAAGAATAATTAGAAAAGTTTGGTCAACTAATCTTCAACAAAGGATCTAAGAATACCCAATGGGAAAGCGCAGTCTCTTTAACAAATGATGCTGGGAAAACTGGAGAAACACATGCAGACCAATGAAATTGGGCCTCTATCTCACACGACTCACAAAAATTAGCTCAAAATGGATCACAGACTTAAATATAAGAACTGACACCAAAACCTCCTAGAAAGAAACACAAGGAAGAAACTCAATGATACTGGCCTTGGCAATGATTCTTTTGGACATGACACCAAATGTACATACAACAAGAGCAAAATTAGCAAGTGGGGTTATATTAAATCCAAAAGCTTCTGTACAGTAAAAGAAACAATTAACAAAATAAATTAACAAAATTAAAAAAACAAAACAAAAAAATTCTGTATTCCTACAGAATAGGAGGAAATTTTTGCAAACCATATGTCAAATAAGGGGTCAATATCCAAAATATATAAAGAACTCATAAAACTTAAAAAAACCCAAAGAATCCAATTAAAAAATGGGCAGAAGAGCCAAAAAGACATTTTTCCAAAGAGGACATCAAAATGGCCAACAGGCAGATGAACAGATGTTCAATATCACTACCATCAGGGAAATGCAAAACACCACGAGGAGATGTCACTTCACACCTTTTGGAATGGTAGCCATCAAGAAGACAAGAGACAACAGGTGCTGGCGAGAATGTGGTAAAAAGGGAATTCTCACGCACTACTGATGAGCATGTAAATTGGTCCAACCACTACAGAAAACAATACGGAGGTTCCTTAAAAAAATTAGAAATCTGCCATACAATCTAGCAATTCTGATTCTCGATATATACCCAAAAGAAATGAAAACAGGATCTGAACGAGATGAAAGCACTCTCATGTTGACCACAGCATTTTTCACGATAGCAAATATATGGAAACAAGTCAAATGTCCATCAAATGGATAAATGGATAAAAAAAAAGAAGTGGTATATATACACAATGGCATATTATTCAGCCACGAGAAAGGAGGATTTCTTGCCATTTGTGACGACATGAATAAACCTTGAGCACACTGCAGTAAACAAGATACACCAGGGAAAGACAAATGCTATAGGAGATGACTTATATGTAGAAAAATTCAAACCTGTAAAAAGAGTTGAGCATCCTACTCTTGATTCTGGTTCAGGTCACGATCTCGTGGTTTGTGGGACAGAGCCCCACATAGGGCTCTACGTTGACAGCATGGAGACTGCTTGGGATTCTCTCTCGATCTCTCTTTTTGCCCCTCCCACCCTCAAAAGAAATAAAATAAACATTTAAAAAAAAAATCAAAAACCAATCAATGAAACAAACAGCTGGTTTTTTTGAAAATGCCATCAAGATTGACAAGCACTTAGCCACTCTAAAGACAGACATCGAGACAAATGGAACAGAATGAAGAACCCAGAAAGAAATTGGCATGTATGTCAAATGATCTTTGACAAGGGTGCCAAGGCTATACAATGGGGCAAGAATAGTCTTTTCAACAAACAGTGCTGGGAAAACTGGATATCTACATGCAAAAGAATGAAGATGGGCCCTCATCTTATACCATCTACACAAATTAACTCAAAATGGATTAAAGACCTAAACGTAATACCTGAAAATAGAAAACTCCTGTAAGAAAACACAAAGAAAAAGCTTCAGGACAGTGGAACAGGCAATGGTTTCTTGGCTAGAACACCAAAAGCACAAGTAACTAAAACAAAAATAGACAAAGGGGATTACATCAAACTTAAAAACTTCTACACGGCAAAGGAAGCAATCAACAGAGTGAAAGGTAACCTATGGAAGGAGAGAAAATACACACAAGCTGCATATCACAAAAGGGGTTAACATCCAGAATATAAAAAGAACCCATACAGTGCGATTTAAGAGATAATAGCATGATTAAACAGTGGGCAAAGGACTTGAATAAACAGTTCTCCAAAGAAGACATAGACAACAAACATATGAAAAGATTCTCAACTTCACTAAACATCAGAGAAACACAAATCAGAACCACAATGATGGTTCTGATTAACCACCTTATACCTGTTAGGATGGCCGCTATCAATAAAACAAAATGGCAAGGGTTGGTGAGGATGTGGACAAAGTGGAACCCTTGTGTCACTGTTGGCAGGATTGTAATGGGGCAGCCGCTATGGAAAAACAGTATGGAGGTTGCCCAGGAAATTAAAAAGAGAACTACCACATGACCCAGCAACCTTATTTTCGAGTAAATGTCCAAAAGAACTGACAACAGACTTCCAAGAGATATTTGCACATCCGTGAACACTACAGCATTATTCACAGTAAGCAAGATGTGAAAGCAAACTCAATATCCATCAAAGATGAATGGATGCAAAAGAAATCTGAGGCAAATACAAAAAAAAAAAAAAGCAAATACTACATAATTCTACTTACATCAAGTATCTAAAGTAATCAAACCGATAAAAACAGAAAGAAGATTGGCGGTTGCCAGCGTCTGGGGGAAGGAAGAAAGGGAGAGTCATCGTTAGGTGGGTACAGAGTTTTAGTTATGCAAGATGAAAGAGTTCTATAGAACCGATGTACAACAATGTGCACAAAGTAAGCAATAATGTACTCTACATCTGAAAATTAAGAGAGTTTAAAAATACATGTATGTGTCTATACATGTAGTTCAGGAAAATGAGGGTGTAAATTATGATTGCTAAAAAGATACTCCACTGAGACAAATAACTCTCTTTCTTAAGTAAATCCCAAAATATTTCTTCATACAAGACAACAGAAGTTATTATTCTTAAAAAAATTTTTTTAACGTTTACTTATTATTGAGAGACAGAAAGAGACAGAGCACGAGCATGGGATGGGTAGAGAGCCAGTGGGGGGGTGGGGGGGTGGGGGAGAGACACAGAATCCGAAGCAGGCTCCAGGCTCTGAGCTGTCAGCACACAGCCCAACGCGGGGCTCAAACTCACGAACTGTGAGATCATGACCTGAGTCGAAGTCGGTCGCTTAACCAACTGAGCACCCAGGCGCCCCTAGAAGTTATTATTCTTAACCGATATAATGTACATGTGGCTATTTGAAAAATACAAAGTTTCTGAAATCTGAAACATTCTACTATAATTATTGAGTATACATGCAGAGTTTCCATTTTCCCCTCAAAGCAATTCATGGAAATTGTTTCTTTTTATTGACTGTGGAAGGCTGAATATGTATTTTATCTTCAGTCAGTAGAAGACAGAAATGAATGTGACCAAAATCCAGACACTGGAACATTTCCGATACAAGGCGAAAACAAAAGGCTTCACCAATTAATTAAATCAACTCTAAAGCTACATCCACAAATGCTTTATGAAGGACATTTATGAAGTCCTTAACTATTTTTGACTGCAATATTTTTTTACTCATAGAAGTTGGAAAATTTAAAAATTAAGAAGTCATTAAAGCCAAATCTAAAATTAAAAAAAAACCACCATGCTCCTTTATGTAGGATATAGGAGATAGATAGATAGATAGATAGATAGATAGATAGATTTCACCCCAATGGAGTATAAATAACCTAGTTTATATTCCTGAGATAGAACTGGATCTGCTACATAACTCCTTAACTTCTCTGTCTATTGAATATAACAAAGATTAAGTTTGTAAGGGAAAAAACCACAAACCTCGTTTCTTCACATCTTCATCCATGTTCTCTTCCTTCTTCCCAATCATAAGTACAAATTTGATTTCTTTCTGTTTTCAAGACATAATGTCACCTACTTGTCATCTCTTCCTAACCTTTGTTGGAAGGTGACATTTGGCTGGGGCAAGGAGGGCAGTTTAATTAGATCGGTGCAGGAATTTAATATGTACCTGCTTCTAACATCACTGTACTTAATTCTGCTCATCAGTAAATCGTCAAAACTCATTATTTGTTGATCAAATGTCAGGCTGAACTAGTCAAATTTTAGTGTATGTGCTGCTGAAGCAAGCACTCAACTAGCTAAATTTTAAAGTATGTCACCACCATATATATATATATATATATATATATATATATATATATATATATACACACACACACACACACATATGTATGTACATACATATATACATATACATGTATATATGTACATACATATATGTGTACATACACATATATGTATATGCATGTATACACACATACATACATGTATCACATAATGGTATAAATCATACTTAATCTGCACCATGTCAATATTCAAATCACGTATATACTTTAGTAAAATGGCTTATAAATAAATATGAAAGAATAGGGGAGTGAAGAAGGAAACAGAGAAGATATTTTCCTTTCCCATTTTCTATCAATATATTCTGGCAAATTCTAAAATTGGTGTGTTATGAAATTCTGAAATCTGTGTTCTGGCAAAATCTGACTACAGAAAGTTGGAGAATTATTTGGAACTTTGTACTTATTCAAAGAATCTTCCTTATTCCAAATGGATGTTCCAGTTTCTGAAATCCACTGAAATTTAGAGAATAGACAGTTTTTCCTGAAAAAAATATTTTAATCACTTTGTACACTTACTGCATTTTTATTACTTTATACATTATAATCTGAGAGAACACGCATTCATTCTTTTGTATATTGGCAGAGGAGAAGCCTAGCCTTGGACAACTGGCAGGATAAGTGAAGAAAGACTGGTATTTGTCTAAGGATCATGGCAAAATTATCTTTAGAGAAAGAAATCTGGGTATATGTGGGGCGGTAAGTGTGTGTGTGTGTGTGTGTGTGTGTGTGTGTGTGTGTGTGTGTGATATACATATACCTATGTGAATTTTTTCCCCAGACATTTCTAAAATATGTTAGTGCTATTGGCACAAGAATTAAAAAAAAAATAAAACACTCCAAAGCTCAGCTTCATCTCCCATAGTAGTTCATAAAGCAATGAAAAGTTTCATCGACCTATCTAGTGGCTATCTGGAAGTGTTATGTACTTCTATTTTGGAAAGAAAAAAACCCATAACTTGATAAAAATACAAAAATAATCACACTAGAACTGAAAGCTTACTAGATGATAGCTCTGGCAAGGTAGAGACCAGGCTTCTCTGAACTGATCACAAAGTATTCTCTTCTAGGACTATCAACAAAAGGAGATGTGTGTGGTGAAAAGGGTAGGGGAGGAGGAAGGAAAGAAAACCCAGCTTTTCATATTTCCCAAAATGAATAATGTGCCTTTAAGACCAAATCTGACAAAAACTCATCTTTTGCTTCTGCATCAAAGGCTACTGACGATCTTCCAGTATCTTCCTCCATAACAGACCCTCACTCTTCAGGTGTGAACCTGGCTCCCTACACTGCAGACCACATCTCTCAGCTTCCCTTGCCTTGCTTTCAGGAGCAACCGATGAGAAGTGAAAGTGGTATGAATTTTCACCCCTTCTGCCTTCTCAGCGGGAATGTGGATGTGAAGTCTGGTGTCACGTGAGATAAACTTGGAAGCCACGCACGGGAAAGCAACAGGATGGAACTAGTCTGTATCCCTTACCTTGTTAAAAAGGGCCACACCAGCCTTGAAATACCTCCAGATTTCTGGAATGTGGGAGGAAAAAAAACATCTATTCTGTATAATACACTTCTTACTCAGTAACTTACAGTCAACCTAAGCCCAATTCTCAGTCCTCGCTGCACAGATAGTCTACTTTTGTTTCTGGTATTTGGGGGATTCTCTTATATGAGGTTATGTTTTCCTGAGTATAATATAAAATTTTTAAAAAGTAATACTATGAAAAACTTTCTTCCAGCAGCTGCCACTACTGAGCCTTGTCTAAGAATTCTACAACAGTAACAAAGTAAGAGCCAAAGTAACATATAAACAGGAAGTACCTACAATATTTTTCACTATCTGAATATTACCACCCCAAAATATGCTTTCGTTTTGTCTGTTATAATAATATGGTAAAAATCATAATTTATTTTGCTGGAATCAAATTCTCAAGAAATTTCCAGGGAGTCAGAACTTTTAAACTTCTTGGCTTGTCAGTGGGACAGGGTCCTTTGCCTCCTAGGCTCCCACACTTGTTGCTATTTTTCTCATTTCTTTCCAAATGAGCATTTAAGCCAGGAGGATCTTTTTGCATGAAAAAGTGTTACAGGAGGCCTAGCAGCGGAAAAAATTTTGGCAGCTGAAAAGGTAGGGCCACAGGAGAGAACACACATGGTGTATTACAAATTAGAGAGTCATGGTTTGGATGAGTTTTCAAATTACTGTTACTTGGTTTTAAAATCACTGATAAAAACTTAACGTGTTAAAATCACTGATAAAAATAATAGAAATTACATTTGAACAACAAAAGCAAAGTGAAAGTAAAAACATTAACATCCTGTAAGTATCTTCTCCTTGAGGCCCTGACCCAGTATGTGTCAACTCTAGAATGCACAAGGAGGCCAAAAATTGGCCAAATGTAGTGACGATAATACAGAGAGCAGTCTGCATCAGGGGCCAGCAATATAGCTCACTGGCTAAATCCAGGCTCTTACGTGTTTTTGCGTGGCTAATAAGCTAAAAATGGATTTTATATTTTTAAATGGCTACATTTTTAAATGGCTAAATAAGTATCTACATAACAAAATACTCTCAATTGACCTGTAAAGACTTTAATATTTACTATTGGATCCTTTACAGAAAAAAACCAGTACCTGATTTACATGACTAACCATGTCTTTCTGACTAAGGTTTAAGGATAGTTAAAATAAATTCAGGGGCACCTGGGTGGCTCGGTCAGTTATATGTCTGGCTTTAACTCAGATCATGATCTCGAGATTCACGAGTTCAAGCCCCGTGTTGAGCTCTGTGCTGAGAGCTCAGAGCCTGGAGCCTGCTTCAGATTCTGTGTCTTCCTCTCTCTCTGCCCTTCTCCTGCTCATGCTCTGTCTCTCTCTTTCTCAAAAATAAAATAAACATTAAAAAAAAGGATATTAAAATAAATTCAATTTTGAGAAGCTTGTGAAGCTCCATAGTACCACAGTCAGTATGATGTTCAGAATGATCCCCAACAACCACGAAAGAAAGTACTACTTAGAATTTGAACCACAATTAGCAAATAAATTTACTTAGGATTATCTATGGTATTCTGAGATGTCAGTAAGTGCTATCTGTGGTTAAAAATTAGGAAAATACAAAAGTTGAATAAACTATTGTTTTGTATGCATATGTTCATTTTGCTTTACTCTAAGACTTCTCAGAACCTTAAAATCTTCTAGCCAGGGATATAGTATACACCAATTTCTGAATTTATTTTACCTTACTTCTCTGACTTATTCATATCTTAAAGAAAGTATTAGCTAGAATACAGTTTGGGAAACATGTACCTCATTGATATCAAAATAAGTTAGCGGGCAATTAAAAAGTTAAATGTATAAAATACACCATAAAATCCAGAAGAGAACCAGTTTAACTATCAAATACCTTATAGAGTTAGTACTTTCCACTAAAAAAAAGTGGAGTGGGGCGCCTGGGTGGCGCAGTCGGTTAAGCGTCCGGCTTCAGCCAGGTCACGATCTCGCGGTCTGTGAGTTCGAGCCCCGCGTCGGGCTCTGGGCTGATGGCTCAGAGCCTGGAGCCTGTTTCCAATTCTGTGTCTCCCTCTCTCTCTGCCCCTCCCCCATTCATGCTCTGTGTCTCTCTGTCCCCAAAATAAATAAACGTTAAAAAAAAAAAAATTAAAAAAAAAAAAAGTGGAGTAAGTCATTCAGAAAAAGATTCACTGAAAATATGACCATGTACAATTAAAATAATTTCGTGTCAGAACCAAGAAAGGGGAGCCTGGGTGGCTCGGTCGGTTAGGCATCTCACTCTGATTTCAGTTCAGGTCATAATCACATGGTTCGTGCAACCGAGCCCCGTGTCAGGCTACATGCTGATAGTGTGGAGCTTGCTTGGGATTCTCTCTCCCTGTCTTTTTGACCCTTTCTCTCTAAATAAATAAATAAATAAATAAATAAATAAATAAATAAATAAATAAACAAACTTTAAAAAATGTTTACAAAGCAAGAAAAATAGAGAAAGCACACACAATAAATACAATAAATGTTTGCATGCATAATATATTAAAGAATTAATAGGGCAATGAACAGGTCACAAAGAGACAATATAACAAGTAACTTGCTTGTGTTGCCTGAACTAGTGATCCCCTTTGGCTGTTTTTCCTACTGAATCCAAAAAGAAATTCAAACTTGGGCCATATGACAGCCCAGCTTAAAACTTGGTCCAGTTCCCCACGACTCTCGGGATAAAGAGCAAACTCCTTCATATGGCGGAGAGGAAGCAGATCAGGCAGCCTCATGCCTTCACTCTCGAAGCTCCCTCTCTGCCCTCCTTGCCACAGAGCCACAGGAGACTCCTTCTGCCCCGTCTTTCTCTCCCCACCCTCCTGCTCTTTTACCTTAGTTCATTTGAACATAGCCTTCAGCTCTCACATCAGGCTTGCCTTCTCAGAAGGGCCTTCCATGACTGCAATTCCACGGACTTGGATCAGATTCTTCATACAGTCACGGCACCCTGCACTTGCCCTCCACAGCACTCACCTCCGGTTTTAACTATACATTTGTGAGCCAACTGCGTTAAACTGAATCCTCTCACTACCTGACAAGCTCCACAAGGCCAGGGATCTTATTTGTTGTGTTCATCCTTGTATCCCCACCACCCAGAAGGGTATCAGAACAACTTTTCGAAAACAAAGCAACAACAAAAAATACTTCTGAAAAAGGATAAAAATACTATTTATTTGGGGGACAGCGAGACTATAAAGGTAATATTTTTCTTTTCCTACTTTTATGCATTTTACGTATTTTCTATAGTGCACATTAATAAAAAAACGTCTATGATGGACCCAAATTTAAATAAGTAAATATAATAAGTGAAAATAAAAAACGAGGGGGTGAAACTTTACCTTATGAAAAATTAATTCAAATAGCAAACTTATCGTATATTTATTGACATGGAAAATGTTCCTGATGTACTGCTAACTGAAGAAATATACCATAGAATAGTGTACTTGACATGAAACCATTCAGTCATTATATAAATCATATAACCATTATATGATTATTTTATGATTTATGAAACCCTGGAAAGTACCAGAATTTCATACACCACAACTTTTAACAGTGATGATCTTTGGGAAGTGACATTAAAAGGTTATTTTTTGCTTTTCTACATTTTTAATGTTTTCTGTATCGTATACGTGTTAGGAAAAAACAAATGTCTAAACAGCTAGTTCTCGTGTGCATTTACAATATGGTTCAATTTGCAGCCCATTTTTAGGAACACATCTACCTTTTCCTTTAAGTTTATTTATTTGAGAGAGAGAGAGTGTGTGTGCAAGTGAGTGCATGCATGAGTTGAGGGGTGGGGGACAGAGAGAGAAGGAAGAGAGAGAATCCCAAGAATCTCATGAACCCTGAGACCATGACCTGAACCAAAACCAAGAGCCACCCAGGCACCCCATCTACTTTTTTCAAGTAAGGAATGCTTTCAACTAACCACTCCTTACTGGGTCATATCAATTATTTTCTATAGTTTGTTTTATTAAAGCATATTTGACCTGAAGTTACTTCATATAAACTGGAATATTTTTTTAAAAGCTCATGGCCCTGATAACATGGTATTACATGTTTAAGTAAATTATCCTATCCTCTTTATCAGTATCAATTTTCTGATCTTGTAAGACTTCTAAATTCTATTGTTGTCATGTGATTTATCACCTACTCTTATATCCAGAAAATTTCCAAAAAGTGATCATAATCTTAACTAAGAGAAGCAGGACAACATTTTTGAAAAATTATTCTGCAGAACATTATTTTCCACTTATTCCAAATAGCACAAGGTTTGCGGGAAATGAAATGAAACCATGGTAACCAACTAAACCTATCATGAGCTATCAGATCAAAAGAACACATAGTACATTACACGTCAACGCCTACCAGCAGCATAATCTTTCCCCGGTTCCTTTTGATCTTTCTTCCTATACATGAAAAAAAGCTTTCAACCAATTTTCATATTTAAAAAATGTGAAAGCCCCTTTACCAGTATCTACTGTAATTCTCTGACTTTAATCAGAAACTCTGGCTGAGTTCACTTTTAAGAGTCAACCTAATGCTCTGAGATTCAATTAAGAGTTACTGGTTTTTTTTCAATCACCAGCAAATTACATTTTTTACTTCAACGAATTTTATCATTTTCTAACACAGTAGTAATAGTTTCTTCATGCTAAATCTTCATCTTTGTAAAGATAAAAACACATTCTCACAGGAATTTCTTCCTCAACAGAATCTTAGCAGCATTCCAAACCCAAAGCCAAAATAAATCACAATCGCACATGATACAGAAGAGCCCCATTTTGTCATCTGGTCCATTTTATCACCAATCATCAACCCTCATCGTAGGAACTGAAGCTAAATTCACGAACTCTAGCCCAACATGTTCTTAAATTACCAACCATCAGCTAAAACTAAATAAACAAGGTAGTGATGGCTTTTGTGAGACATTAACTATTTATTCCACAACTTTTTCACTGGACAGACAAGAGGGCAGGCCTCTGCAAAGACTCGATGTGATCTTTACGGCTATGGTTAGCCACTCTCTAATAATGATCACTTAAAATAAAATACAGTATTTTTTTACATAAAAATATATGCGTATGTAAAAGATCATAAAATATAATGTATACCTATCAGAAAAACATGTATATTTTATGCATGACGAATTTCTGGAAGGATAGACAACTAATTGTGAATGACATAATCTCTAAGGAGTGGAACCAGAAGAATGTGCTGGGAAAGTAATGTAATTTACCACTGTATAAATTTCTCTTACTTAAAAAAATTTTTTTAACCACATCCATGTATTGGTTTCATAATCATAATAGATATAACAAATTACATAAATACAAATAGGTATTATTTTAATAGATAACTTGCCATTTTTCTTTACCCAAGCTCATTACAAAATTATTTTTATAAGCACAAATGATGACCAAATGATTTTATATTAAAATTTTGGCCTAAGTAATTAAACTTTATATATACTTAATTTGGATTTTCTTTTTTCTTTTTTTGAGGGGGGTGTTGTGGTGAAAAGTTAACCCTTGAGGATTAGAATAAGTCTTATCCTAAAAGGCTTTAAACAAGGTTGGTAGGCTTTATAAAAAAAAAAAAGGCAATGTGTTCACTTAAAAGTCTTTATTAAAGGGGCACCTGGATGGCTCAGTCAGTTAAGCATCCGACTTTGGCTCAGGTCATGATCTCGAGATTTGTGAGTTCAAGCCCCACACTGGGTTCTGTGCTGGTGGCTCAGAGCCTGGAGCCTGCTTCAGATTCTGTGTCTCCCTCTCTCTCTGCCCCTCCCCTGCTCGCTCTCTCTCTCTCTCTCTCTCTCTCTCAAAATAATAAACATTAAAAAAAGAAATGTCCTTAAAAAAATCTTTATTAAAAATTCATTAATTCAAAAGCTAAGAGTTTAGTTTTATGCCACACCCTTTGTCAGCTTAGAGAAAGTGCTGCATGGTTTATTGTTATTTTGGATGCTGTTTTTAACAAGTTATATCCTCTATTTCTTAGCTTTTTGTTCTTTAGCAAGATAAGCCTTGGTTTCTTTATCTGTAAAATTCAGAAAATAAACTATCTACCACATGGGCTTATTTCATAGATAAAACTGAGTTTTTCAACCTGTATGCCATTAATAGAGGTTGCAGATTATAAGATATCAAAAATGTCCAGCCTTGGGGCGCCTGGATGGCTCAGTCGGTTAAGTGTCTAACTTCAGCTCAGGTCAAGATCTCGTGGTTTGTGAGTTCAAACCCCAAGTCGGGATCTCTGAAGACAGCTGGGAGCCTGGAGCCTGCTTCAGATTCTGTCTCCCTCTCTCTCTGCCCCCTCCCCACTTGCGCTCTGTCCCTCTCTGTCTCAAAAACAAATAAACATTAAAAAAAAAAAAAAAAGTCCAGCCTTTTCAGAGGCCAGAAAGGTATGATGCGGCTGAGGCCCTTGGGTTGGTCACATCTGGCCACAGTAAGGTAAATATGGTACATTTACTTTAGTGTATCATGGTACACCATAATTTTCATCGGGTGCCACGGTATGAAAAAGTATTAGGTATGAAAAAGTATTAGGCTCAGTCGGTTAAGTGTCTTGGCTGAGGTCATGATCTCCCGGTTCGTGGACTCAAGCCCCGCATCGGGCTCTGTGCGGACAGCTCGGAGCCTGGAGCCTGCTTCAGATTCTGTGTCTCCCTCTCTCTCTGCCCCTCCCCCACTCACATTCTCTCTCTCTCTCTCTCTCTCTCTCTCTCTCTCTCTCTCTCAAAAATAAATATAAAAAATATGAAACAGTAATAGAAAATATTAAAAGATAATGCACATAAAGCATTTACCATAGCGCCTGCCTGACACAGGAAATACTTAGTAAATGTTAACTCTTAATATATTTGTAACACTGTTAATCCATTAAGAAGATATTTATATATGCCAAATCATTCACAGGAAAGGAGGCGCATTATCAACACATTCTGGGACTGTATGTGGTTACCAAGGAACAGATCTTAAATTAAGAGAACCTGGTAGGTTTTCTAGCGCACCTTAAAGCAGATACATAAATCAGATTCCAGTTTCCTTTTACAAAGAAAGCAATCAGAGTCAGAGTTCTCTCTCTCATATCAAAGTTCCTGTCAATAAGCCCCAAACTGTACTTGAACTTCAACTCCACCCTAAATGAAATGCTCAGTGGAATTTGCCTTATGTTGTGCCTGAAGAATACAAAACCCAAAAATATCCTGAAATCAGCTTTTTTGATTTCTCTACCTTCGGTTTTAAATCCACTGCACTGTATGCATATTTTTGAGATGGGAACTAAAGCTTGAATAGGCCGTATACTAGTGAATAAAAACCATACCGAGCAGAAAAATATGAGAAATGAAGTACCATTCAAGAGTAAGGTACAAATCAAAACCACAATGTGGTACCCCGTTACACCCATTAGGATGTCATACCTCCTGTTTAAATCAAAGACATAATAACCAGCGTTGGCAAGGAGTGGAACACTGGAACCCTCATACACCACGGGTGGGATTGTAAAACGGTAAAACTACTTTGGGAAAAAATTTGGCAGGTTCTTAAAATGTTAAACACAGGGCCACAATGTGATCTAGCAATTTCACTCCTAGGTATGTACCCAAGAGAAATGAAAATGTATGTATCTACACAAAAACCCATACCCAGCATTATTCATACTGGCATTATTTACAACAATGTGATTTTTTTTTTTAAATGTTTTACTTATTTTTGAGAGAGACAGACAGACGGACAGAATCCAAAGCAGGCTCCAGGCTCCGAGCTGTCAGCACAGAGCCCCACGCGGGGCTCAAACTCACGAACCGTGAGATCATGACCCGAGCCGAAGTCAGACACTTAACTGGCTGAGCCACCCAGGTGCCCCAACAATGTTATTCTTAATAGCCCCAAAGTGGAAACAACTCCAATGTCCATCAACTGTTAAGCAGAGAAACAAAATGTGGTATATATCCATGCATTGGAATATTCTTCCAATATTAGGTTAATAAAAAGGAATAAAGTGGTGACACATGTGACAACACAGATAACCTTGAAAACATGCTAAGGGAAAAAGTCATTCACACAAAAAAAGTATTATTTATGAAATACCCGGGATGTATATATCTATAGAGACAAAAGTAGGCCAATGGTTCCCTGAGGCTAGAAAGGTTCAGAATAAGGGAGAAGAGACTACAAATGGGTATGGAGTTTCTTTTTAGGGTGATTAAAGGTTCTAAAACTGACTACGTTGCATAACTTTGTGAATGCAGTAAAACACACTGAATTGTACACCCTAAATGGGTGAACTGGTGTGTTAATATAATTTTTAAATGGTTTTAAAAAAAGAGTAAGATGTAAGAACATGCAAAGGCCACGTCTGTAAATAAAATTGGGGGGGGGGGGAGTTGCAATCTGTAATACATAGAAACTCCTTGGTTGCTATAGGTAGAAGTTTCAGAACACTCTTTGGACAGGAGGTAAATCTTTCTCGGTCCAGGAAAACAACAACAACAACGACAACAACAACCAGAAAACAGAAAGAAAACAAATCAGTGAGTCAATTAGCCCTGAACTTTTTTTCTCTATCAGCTTCATACTTTAGCAAGAAGTCATTTAGGCTCATTTATCCAAAAGGGGTATGAGAAAGAGAAAAAAATGTGGTGGGTGTCAATCTGAACTCACCAAACAGAAGAAACCTGGTAGATTTTTTCCCCTTCTTTTTACCTCCTCTACTCTCAGCTTTTAATTGTAATTTGTTAACTGAAAATGAGAAATATATCAAAGGCTCTTAATACTGAAACTATGTATTTAAAGTTTTCTCTCCCTGTAGACAGATCACTTGAAAAGCCATTTAATCAGAGTGCTTGGTGAGCGTGGAGTCCAAAACAACAGAAACTGAGTAAATCAAATATTTACTGGAATATTTCTCAAAGTGTGTTCCACAGAGAGATTTCATGAAGAGGGTCTCATAACCAAATGAATTTGGGAAATGCAATCTAGTTCTTAAGCAATACTCACAGGCTCTGAGAAGCACTGTAAGAAAGAAATCCAGTTGATTATGTTTAATGGCAAGACACTCACATGGTTCCTCAAAGTGATCGCCATAGTAGAGAAGAGTGCTGTCAATGTTGGCCAAGATTCCCCTGTTCCACAGACCCTGAACTCTAGAACACCATCTTCTAGAATTTCCCTCTTACCCCCAAAGCTGACCAATTCCTCTCCTGACCAATTATTTAAATAAGCTGATACATTCCATTGAGAGTGAATCCTTCAGAGATTTGGGACTCATTACCTTCCATTTTGACCCAAGGCTGCAACTAGTATCTCTGATTTTTCCCAAAATGAAAGTAACACTACTGAATTTTGTGTGTGTGACTGTAAAAGGGATATACAGGCATTGTAAAAACAAAATCAGGCAACTCAAAAAGGTTGTTTTATTTGTTTATATTTATTTACTTAATTTGAGAGAGAGAGAGAGAGACAGAGAGAGAGAGAGAGAGAGAGAGAGAGAGAGAAAGAGAGAGAATCTTAAGCAGGCTCCATGCTCAACACAGAGGCATGACCAATGACTCTGGGATGGATCATGACCTGAGCCAAAATCAAGAGTCGGATGCTTAACTGACTGAGCCGCCCAGGCACCCCAGAAAGGTTCACACATCTCTCTGCTTACATTTATACCTAACAGATGCGCAATTTTACTTAAGCAGTGTAATATCATACATATACGAAAAATGAATTTCATTTTTCAGATTAACATAGATGAATCCATATTTCAATATTTATCGGATAAAATGTTTTTAAAAGAAAATACAATACGTATGTTCAAACATAGTTATAATGGCTTTCTCAGTTTTTAAATTCTCATTTGTTCCCCATTATCAAAAGTTTTTCTAAATAATTCTTATCTTAATGGTCAGCACAGAACTAACAGGAAAGTGCAAGAACTGTGGGTATAAAGCATTCTCTGGAATATCCAGATACAGAATTTGGGGATTATCAAGACTCTTGCACATACGTCATCTCGCTCTTCTCCCAATTTAGAGAAGCTAAAATGAGTCAGACTCAAAAGAAATGTCTTTGGAGATGCCAAATCTGTAGTTAACATTTCTCCTCAAAACAAGCCTTTCAAAAATCTATAAGATATCTAGAAACCCTTTTATTTTGGTTTTTTGTTTTTATTTTAAATAAGCTCCACACCCAATGTGGGGCTTGAACTCACAACCCTGAGATCACAAGATGCACACTCCACTGACTGAGCCCGCCAGGCGCCCCTCTAGAAACCCTTTCAAAGGTCAGTTTTCAGTAGCCAAAGGAAAAATACTTATTAAATTAATGACCGAAATGATTCTGGGAAAACTTAAGTCCCACCACACTTTCCACTCATTATTCTTATTGCTCTCACAATGACCCTTCCAAATTACAAATATAATCATCACCCTCTTCTATTAAAAGTCTTCAGCGACTCCCATTTCCTTCAGATAAAGTCCAAATTCTTAAGCATGAAATACCAGGCTTCCCTGGCACACTTCTTGCTCAAACTTCCTGCACCCCCAAGCCCTAGCAACCTGCCATACACCAAATGTTCCACGCTGTTCTATATATTACTTCCTTGGCTGATCTTCCCCAAATGCTTGTTTTTCGTCACATCCTATTCTTCTACCTGGCAAACTTCTAGTCTACCTTTAAGAGCCAACTTAAATGTCTTCCTTCTTGACCCATGTAAATAGCACTGGCAGAATACAGAAACTCAAAAAATGCTACTGTTTTTGAATATCCGGTTATCTGAAGGATTAGTTTAATTCCCCAGTTTCACAATGAAGACCACGCCCCCAACAAAAGGCCTTGATGCATCTGTGACACACCAGGGATAAATATTTTAAGGTATATATTAGTCAAAGTATGATGGATTTCACTGTGCTAAAATTATATATTAACATAATTAGGTTTTCCAATCACCTTTAAAATACTGATTTTAGGGGCGCCTGGGTGGTGCAGTCGGTTGGGCGTCCGACTTCAGCCAGGTCACGATCTCATGGTCCGTGAGTTCGAGCCCCACATCAGGCTCTGGGCTGATGGCTCAGAGCCTGGAGCCTGTTTCCGATTCTGTGTCTCCCTCTCTCTCTGCCCCACCCCCGTTCATGCTCTGTCTCTCTCTGTCCCAAAAATAAATAAATGTTGAAAAAAAAATTTTTTAAAATACTGATTTTAAAGTCAGTTTGGAAAATATATATTTTTAAATTTTGAAAACAGTATAGCCAACAGAACATCATTAAAACAGAATTTACAAAACTCTGGTGCCTGGCCACATATAAAGCTTTCTTTGGAGCTAATACCATATTTTCTTACTATTTACCAAAGCTAAAATTGGATATACTACTTTAATAAGAGACTGATCAGGATGGAAAAATTTGAAGAACTATATCATAGAATGATCTTCACTTTCTAACAAGGAAACTACTTTAATGAATACCTATTATGTCCTATTATGTAACTTGGATTATGTATCCATTTTCTCTCCCCACTCTACCTTCTTCCTTCTTTTAATACAAGAAAAGAGGGGCACCTGGGTGGCTCAGTCTATTGGGCTTCCAACTTTGGCTCAAGTTGTGATCTCACAGTTTGTGAGTTCAAACCCCCGTCGGGTTCTCTGCTGACAGCTCAGAGCCTGGAGCCTGCTTCGGATCCTGTGCCTCCCTTTCTCTCTCTGCCCTTCCCCCACTAATGCTGTCTCTCTCTCAAAAATGAATAAACATTTAAAAAAAATTTTTTTAATAAAATAAAACAAGAAAAGAAACCGAGATTTTGTTTGGTCATCCAGACTTCCTCTCCAGCCTTATCTTGAAGAAGAGACTGATCCTATCTCCCAGCTCTAGAACCATATGGTTAGACAAGCAATCGGTACAGCATTTCCCTGCATATTATTATTGGCTCAGGCCTGGAGAGGCCTGGTCAACCTTAAAGGAAGGATGCATACTACCTGAGAACAATGAAGTTCCCCTGTCCTCCCCTGCCAGGCATAAATAAGGAGGCATACAACTCTAAATGCCCTGACAACCACCTTTTGACCACAAGGAAAGCCAGCCTGAGATTGGAGCTGATGTTGTGAGTGGCCATGAATAAAAACAAAAAGATAATAAGTCCTTGATAACATCACTGGGATACTGATCATCCATGTTATTGCATTTCTAAATTTCTCATTATATGAGGTATTTCCTTAAGTAATTTATTGTTTGAGCCAGTAGAGTTTACCTATTTTGAATTTTTGTTTACATTTACTTTTTTTTTTTTTTTTTGAGACAGAGAGAGACAGAGCATGAGCAAGGAGGAGCAGAGAGAGAGGGAGACACAGAATCCAAAGCAGGCTCCAGGCTCTGAGCCATCAGCACAGAGCCCGATACGGGGCTCGAACTCACAGACTGCAAGATCATGATCTGAGCCGAAGTCGGACACTCAACTGACTGAGCCACCAGGGGCCCCACATTTACTTATTTTTGAGAGACAGAGACACAGCACGAGTGGGGGAGGGACAGAGAGAGAATGAGACACAGAATCCAAAGTAAACTCTACACTCTGGGCTGTCAGTACAGAGCCCAGTGCGGGATTAGAATTCCCACTTCACAAATAGGAAACTAAAGCTCAGAGAGGTTAAATATATATAATAAGGTCAGGCAACTGGAACTCATGTTTGTCAAGGTCTAAGCTACTACAGCTATTTCCAAAATTCCAACAGTGAGAATAGGGAATTGCAATCATATTTTGTGACAGATGTTTTAAAATCTCAATTCCTTATTCCCTCTAACCATCTTCTCTTTCAACCTATACTTTAACTGAAAAGTTTCCTGATTAGATCATTAGTGTTTTATTTATTTTTTTAAGTTCGTTTATTTATTTTGAGAGAGAAAGCACAAGTGGGAGAAGGGCAGAGAGAAAGGCGGGGGGGGGGGGGGGAGGAGAGAGAAAGAGAGAGGGAATCCCAAGCAGGCTCCTCACTGTCAGTGCAGAGCCCAATCCAGGGCTCAAACTCACAAACCACGAGATCCTGACCTGAGCGGAAGTCAGCCACTTAACCAACTGAGGCCATCCCATCACCCCTATAATTAGCATTTTAAATGTTTCTTCTTCCAGCGTTATTTTCTAGTTTTAGTAAAATACAAACGTAAGATTATATATTTCTTGTCAGTAAAAATGAACAAATTTAGTACATCAGGCCACTGAGAAAAAGGGATATTTCATATCAAAGGGAACCAATGTTATCAGAGAGCACAATAAATCAATGTAATGCATAACTTTAATCCCGACACCATATTAAATGCACAACATTGATATAAAGACGTGTTTTCATATTTCTAAGAAAATTCTTGGATGGAATCCAAGCGAGTGTGCCCCACATTAAATGAATAGCTTAGGAAGAATAATAGTAAGGTCCTAGAGTTGAGCAACGGCTCACCTCTTGTACACTTAATGCAGACAAGATAAACAGCTACTGGGGATCACAATATTATTTATAAATTTGTTGAGATAGTAAAGACCTTTTTGCATTCACATCAATGCCATAAAAAATATGTAATTTTCAGATAAACCTGTTGAAAAAACTAGTTTTGAATGTGTTGGGATTAGACCTACATACAGAAATTGTTTGCACCCTTATCAGCAGGTACAGCAGTGGCAATGAGAAAACAGATACCAAATATTTAAAAGATCATTTCATATGATCACTTATATTAGTCTGCACTAGTCTTTCACCTTCTTATTTCACTATTTCCAAGAATTCATGGTGCAGTACTCATGTAATTCTACATTATTTGCAGCGAACAACTGTTTTGATAAGTCATTACTCAAGAATATCCTGGAAAATATGGGAAATTTCATCTGAGAATTAGAACCTTAAAAAAAGAAGAATGAAAGAAAGAAAATTCTGCACCTAAGTAACACAGTATATGAAACAAGGAACTCAATGAATGGATGGATTTAATAGCTGATAAAAACAGTAGAATACAGGACTGGTAACTGAAAGGTCAACAGAAAATGTCCAAACTAAAGTTCAGAGAAATAAAAGTCAGAAATTTCGTTCAGAAAGCAAAATAATTTTAGAAAAGTCAGAAAATAATTTATCCTGAATAAACATACAGTTAGAGAAATACTAAAAGAGTTTTTCAAGCAAAAGGAAGGTAATTCTAAGAAAACACAAAACTACAGGAAAGAATGAAAAACAATGAGGGGGTAAATATGAGTAAATATGGAAAAATACTGACTAAATGTTTTCTGTGAAACAATAATAAGGTACGGTAGGGTTTAAGATACATGTAGAAATAAAATATTTAAAAGTAACAAGACAAAAGGTAGGAGGGAGGGAAATGGAATTTAGAGGGACTTAATTTTCTGGCAGTATCGGGAAAGTGATAGAAGCCATCATTTATATTAAATATAAACGAGTCAAGGGCACATGTTTAACCATTAATCTTAATCATTGATCTTTTAACCATTAAAATAACAGTAAAATAATGTATAGCTCAAGTTAACAGGGAGAAAAAAAATGGAATAAAAAATTGACTTATCTAATAAATCAACAAAGAAAAAGAAACATGAAACAGTTAAGTTAAATAGAAAATAAATAGAAAATAAATATTTAAACCAAAATATATCAGTAATTACGCTAGATGTAAATGGCTAATATACTTTATCTAAAATTAAAACTTAAAAACACCATAAATAGAAATAAGGGACAAGTCACAAACTTGAAGGAGACAAATTCAATTCATATAGAACCCAATGATTAGTATCCAGAACAGATGGACTTTCATGAGTCAACAGGAAAATGCCATGCAACCAAAAGAAGAAAGGGCAGGGGTTTGAGTGCACATTTCACAGAAAAGAAAATGTGAATAGTAAATAAACATGAAAAGATTCTCAATCTCATTTGGAATCAGAGACATTCAAATTAACCAGCAGATACCATCAGACGCACATAACGTCTGACGGTATTAAGTGAAAACAAAAAGGAAAACAACAGGAATTCTCACACAGTGTTGTGGAATAAACATCAGCACAACTACTTTGGAAAAAACTGTCATTATTTAATAAAGCAAAAGTAGCAATTTTACATCTAAGTAAATATTCTAGAGAAAAATCTTCATGTATACCAGGAGACATTTACAAGATTATTACACATGGCAGGACTGTTTTTAACAGCACCAAACTAGAAACCACCCACCTGTCCACTGATAACAGGATGGACAAACAAATTATACTGTATTTATTTAGTGGCTATATAGCAGTGAAAATAAATGAATTATAGCCGTATTCTACAGTAAGAAGAAATATCAGGAATACAATGTGGAGTGAAAAAAACTGAAGAATACATACTACGTTTTCTATTTACTTGAAGTTCAAAAATGAACAAATCTAAACAATGTGTTATGTAAGGATACAAACATAAATTATAAGCCTTTAAAGAAAAGCGGGGGGCGGGAGGCGCCTGGGTGGCTCAGTCAATTAAATGTCCGACTTCAGCTCAGGTCCTGATCTCGTGGTTCATGAGTTGGAGCCCCGTGTCAGTCAGCTGGGAGCTGGGAGCTGCTTTGAATTCTGTGTCTCCCCTCCCCCCCCCAACTACCCCCACCTCTCTCCCGCTCACATTCTTTCTCAAAATAAACATTAAAAAAAAAAAAATTTTTTTTAAAAGAAAGGTAGGGAATGATAATCAGGGTAAGTTAGCTAGTGTGAGGGACAGGAAGCAAAAGGAAGGAATAGGGAGGCATATACAGTACAAAGAAGACTCCAAAGGCAATGGCTTTTCTTAAAATACAGGCTGAGCATGTAACAGTTATAGTAACATGTTATTTAATAACTTTTATATTTCTTGTAAGTATTCATTTGTATATGTTTACATTTAATAAAAAGGACAATATAAAAAATGCGCTAGTCCTATCCCTTTTCATTTATCACTCTGTATGTACAACACTGAACCTAATTTTTTTCTTCTAATAAAAAAAATTATATAATGACGTATGTTTTTAAAGAATTAGTTCTGGGGCGCCTGGGTGGCTCAGTCGGTTACGTGTCCGACTTCGGCTCAGGTCACGATCTTGCGGTCCGTGAGTTCGAGCCCCGCGTCGGGCTCTGTGCTGACCGCTCAGAGCCTGGAGCCTGTTTCCGATTCTGTGTCTCCCTCTCTCTCTGACCCTCCCCCGTTCATGCTGCCTCTCCCTGTCTCAAAAATAAATAAATATTAAAAAAAAAAAAAAAAAAAGAATTGGTTCTAAAACTATGAAAATCGTACAAATGTTTTCCAAATCAAACTCCTTAAATTATCTTAGATTTTTTTAAGTAAGTGGTACTTGCCATATGTCATTAAAACTGTAACTAATCTGGGGCGCCTGGGTGGCTCAGTCGGTTAAGCGTCCAACTTCGGCTCAGGTCACGATCTCGCGGTCCATGAGTTCGAGCCCCGCGTCGGGCTCTGTGCTGACCACTCAGAGCCTGGAGCCTGTTTCGGATTCTGTGTCTCCCTCTCTCTCTGACCCTCCCCATTCATGCTCTGTCTCTCTCTGTCTCAAAATAAATAACGTTAAAAAAAATAATAATAAATTTAAAAAAATAAAATAAAAAAAAAACCTGTAAACTAATCTAAACGTCATCAACATCAATACACAGAAAACTCCAAAGTCACTTTGAAATGCTTCATGCTTCACGATACATAATCTAGTGCTTGGGCCAGCATTCTACCTTCACGTGGATGCCTGTCTGTACGCCTTCAGTGTATAAAAAACTTTCACTGAGCAACGATCATTTTTATGGAACCAAGGGGTCAACATGAGCAAAGGCCAGAAAGCCAGACAAATCTGGCCTGAAATTCAGGCTGGGACGGGGTATGGGAGAAGAGGCTGCTCAGGAGGAAAGTTAGATGTTAACTACGGAAGACCTCCCACGCTGTGTACTGGGAATCTCTTTTCTGATTACGGGAAAGCTGGTATTGTGACAGCACACACACAATACATAGTCCCCCTATGTAATACCTCACATTCTACACAAAGATCATCAGTGAAGGATTAGGCTCCACGGTAGTGGGGAGATGCCAGCGATGGAGGGAGGTATGTTCTTTGAAAGCTTGTGCCCCACTCGACACCACAACTTTGCTGACTACTGCAGCAGTTTTAAGACTGGTCATGAATGATACTGTGTAAGACACATTCAAGGAAACAAAGCTGGAGGGAAGGAGATTTCCAAGCAGTTACTGCACTAATCTTGAAATCAAAAAGAAGGGTAAAATTTGAGACACCTGAAAAAATAAAAGACTGTTGGGTTCGGCCGTGTGAGATGAGCAAGAAGGAAAAGTCCTCTTAACCATGAGATAATACAGGCACGGTACCTTGGGCTTTCCGGTCTATGAAAAGCTATGCAATACGAAGGAAACAAAAAAAAAAAAGGTGTGCTCCCAAATACAAAAGGTAAACTCGAAATTAAAGTTAATTTTAAAAGCATTAATTTTTTTAAAAAACCCAAACAGGGGCGCCTGGTGGCTCAGTCGGTTGAGCATCCAACTTCGGCTCAGGTCACGATCTCACGGTCCGTGAGTTCGAGCCCCGCGTCGGGCTCTGTGCTGACAGCTCAGAGCCTGGAGCCCGTTTCAGATTCTGTGTCTCCCTCTCTCTCTGCCCCTCCCCTGTTCATGCCCTGTCTCTCTCTGTCTCAAAAATAAATAAATGTTAAAAAAAAAAATTAAAAAAAATAAAAATAAAAAAACCTAAACAATCTTAACACCAAACAAATATATATCTGATATGGGATATAGCGTTTGCTATGATGTGAGGGGAGGGCCTCTAAAGGGAGTAGTGCCGGGGCCTACAAACATCTTAAAATAGAGCTAAGAGAAAAAAGAAAAGTGATGTCTTGGTTTCAGTCTTATGGACTGACTAAATCATAGTGTCATCAGCTAACAAAGGGAATATAGATGTTACAGCATATTTGGGAGTAAAACTGGTGAGTTCAGTTTTGGACACAATGAGGTTAAGGTGCCAATGGGGCAACTTGCGTTCAAGGACGTGTTCCAAACTTAAGGGCCCACGGTTAACGCAGTAAAAGCATAATGAACGCTGATGCCTGTAAATTATAAAACTGGTTCCCGAAGAAATAGTGCATTACGTTAAAAACAAAACAAGCTGATGTGAATTGGGAGAAGCACCAGTTGAAACGGGGACTATCAGATACATCAATACGACTTATTTTCATATTCTCCTTAACACTTCCCTTCTGCACACCTAGCTCGAAGCAAGGAAGATCATATTTTAGCATATAAATTACTCACAATGTGTCCTCACAAATTCCCTACTCCCACTACCACCGCTTTTACTCATTACTATTTCTTTTCCATGTGACAATTTTATGGTCATTTTCAATAACAAAAGGAAGGCTGTAGGTTTCCCCAAGACATATGAGTGAAAAACATTCCCAACAATCTAATCTCCTCTATTCTCTATTCTAGGATTTCCTGGGCTGGAGTGGATGGAAAGTGATTCAAAAATGATAGTTAGGAGTAGCATGAGAGAGGGTGAGAGGGTGGGAAAGAGGTAGAGCTTGAGGGCCTTGGGTGCTACTTTTCTCTACAGCAAACCCTTGACCCTAGGGTGTTTACTGACGTCCTTCAGTGAAAACTGAGTGACAGCCACGCTAGAAGATGAGCGGCACGATGGCATAATGGAAAGTACCTGAACCTGGCAATGAGGCAAGACTGAGCTCAAATTCAGTTCTGTAACTTACTGTGTGATCTCAAAGGGATTTAGGGCAGATGGCAATAAAGGGGAAAGGAAGAAGAGTGTTGTGCAGACACCTGTCTCCCCTTCACCCCCACCCTTCCTTCTTTGTTATTCTGGTCTGTAAATCTTTACATGTACACTCGTTTACCCTAGACACACAGATGACCAGACTATTTGGAAATGAGGTGCTGCAGAATCCTAGAATTACAAAATGTTACGAGTGGAAAGAGGGAAAAACTGACTTTAGGAAGTTCTGTATGATTTATGCCGAATCAGTCTTTAGTTCATTTAGTGGTAATAAAATAACTATCTGAATTCCCAGCCCAGATTTTTTCCCCCTGTATGCCACAATGTAAACCTGAAGAACAATATAATTAAATAATTGAAGGGGGATTTACACTTCATAATTTGCCATAAAAAGCCGATTTCCACGCATGCAATGAGCTTTATTCTGCAAGTACACAATTAATCCAGAATTCAGTACGAGAAAGTACTGAATTATATTGTTCTCCTTGTCAGAAAGATTAAGTCTTGTGGATGAAATTAAGAACAGTCCCTGCTCACTCAAACAGGCATAAGTGATTGGAGAAAGCATTCGACATGCTCATGTTACAGCAATAACATCATCTTTCTGTTCTCTCCTAGTGGCTACCAAAGGAAATTGTTATGTCTTTGACCTTTTTCTTTGGAAGTTTCTACTTTTAAGTCTTTTCGAAACAACAGATGAATGAATGAACAAAGACAACGGGTAAATATTTCAGGCCTTTGGAGAGGCAGCAATGTAGAGTGAGTAAGAACACAGACTCTGAAGCCAGATTATTTGGGTTCACGTTATCAGCTACACAAATTATTAAATGTATGACCTTGGCCAAGTTATTCAATCACTAGGTCCTCAGTTTCCTCATCTGCAATGCGGCGATAGTGACAGACCATATATCCTAGAGTTGCTGAGAAGATTAAATGAGGGTCGAGGCGTGACATAAGGTAAGCCCAATGGATAAGCAAGCTACTGTATTACTGTTCTGTTTTTATTGCAGGGTTAACGGAAAATATTTGTTTCTGGGCACTGTACTATAAGCTAAGAACAGCCAAAATACTAGGCAAAGTTTAGTTGACAGGAAAGAGCCAAGAGCTCTCAAGAGAAGCTGCTTCAGCCAAAAGCCATCCGAAGAGAAATGATATTGGCCTTAATTTTATGAGTTACAAAGATCTTTTCTTAGCTCCTTTCCTTATTCAAGAAATAGATGGGAGCTGACACAGCAGGACAGACGGGGGAGAATGGGTAAGATGAAATAGAAGAAAGCAGCTACAATAAAAATGCTTTAAAAGTTTTTCAATTCTTAATTACTGAGTGCTACCATTCATGAGGAATTTTTTAAGGGTCTCAAAGCTATTAAAATGGTAATTAGGTCCCAAGAAAACAAGAACCAATTCAATTACATGCTGGATGCTTTTAAAATTTAAAGCCCTCTATTAAGAGGGTTTTAAATGAAGCACAGTTATAATTACAGGTCCATGACCAACCTTAAAGCCAAAGTGTAGGTTCCTGGCTGACGCTGGCTCTCGCGAATGAGGTAACTCCCCTCAGCCACACTCAAGAGCTGGTCTGCTTCTTCTCGGGAGATCATGCCGTGAAACCTAAGAAAAAAGTCATTTCAGAAACTGAATGCTTTCCACCTTTCTCAATAAAGCAAGATAAAACAAAGCCCTCCACCTAGACAAAGTACTGCCATATAATCGAAGGGGAGCAGTTGGGTTTAACTCTGCTTGTGTTTCTCGGGGCCTGGCTCCTGGCCAGCTTCTCTGCGGTAACGAGAACCGCACCAAAGTAGTTCTCCAATCCATTTAACAATTGTGAAGTCAAAATTCACATCCATCTAAGGGAAGATCAAACCACCTCTCTCAAGAGGACAATTTCCTTCTTATGTAGCCAGCTGACCATATGGACGTACTAAAAAATATACAGAAATGTGTCCCATTTCCTTCCTTCACGCTAGTGGCACTGCTCCAGAATTTTGGCTCACAGTCTATGTTGGCAAGCTGCCAGGACCCTGGGTTGCCCTTAATTGGCATGATTGCCCAATAATGTGCATAATCTGCATCACTGGATACTCAAGCCAAAAGCAAACAACAGGAATACTTGCTTTCGCTCCCTGCTAAAACCCTATTTTTGATTAACGTGGAAAAAGAAGCACGAAGAAAAAAACATAAATAACACATTCTTTACACAAAGGCAGTGGATTCATTTATAGCATTCGGACAGGAAACACTGACAAAGAAAGAAAACATTAGCGGTGACTGCTGATTAATACTAAAAACTAAAAACCACCTTGTATCTGTATGGTGACTTACAATTTACAGAGAACTTACACGGACATTACATCCTTTCAGTAATTCAAGGATAAGTGAACTGAGAGACTGCTCAAGTGAAACCGCGGTTTTTACTGGTATGAAAGAAACAAACGTCATTTGATTATGGAATGATACATTTAAAAGGCCCTGAAACGGCACCTTAATAATTCAGGAACTATACTAGCGGGTAAGTGCTGAGCTTCCGGAGTCTTTCTCGGGGGAACAGTTCTGTCTTTCTCAATTCAAGTCTTAAAACAGTTCATGATACCAATGTTCAAATCATAACAATCAGGGCAGCTAGGTCTGAAAGGAGACTCCAGGAATTTCTTATTCCCATATACTCCTCAGTCGTTCAGAACCAGGTCCATCAGACTCTGCTGGAGGCAAGAAGATGGTAACCTGTCCCCGGTGGTTGCACATTCCATTAGATTAGCATACCGGCATTTTGTTTTACGTTGAAATGACATTAATTAACCAAATTAGTAAAATTTAGTATTTGTTTGTTTTTAAAAACTCAATTAATTTAAAAGAAAATCTCATTAAAGGACACACACTTTGGAAAAGAACTTGACAACAAGGGTATTTAAAGAACTGTAAAACTGTTCACATCAGTTGAACCAAAATTTCAACCCCAGAAAAAGCTTTATGCGCTGTTTCTGATGGTGTTATTTTTAATAATATAGTTTAAAAGCAAACTAAATGCCAGAAGCGGTAAAGTGACGAAATCATGGTATAACTATAAAAACCAGCAGTGGCTCCCCCCAACTTATGTGTCTGTGTTCTAGTCACAAAAGTCTTGAAAACTTGGACAGTATTTTGAAAAAATTTAAAATATTTGCTATATACATCACCGTTTATCTGATACAATCATAAGTCTTGAAAAACAAATGATTTTATTTGAAGAATGATGGGATTCTTCATTTTTAGGTGATTTTTATTTTTCTTTCCAAAGGCCTATATTTCTTTTTTTTTATATATATGTACTCAGAAAAACTAGTAGGACTTTAAAAATTATTACATTTTTCATAAAATAGAAAAATGCTCATTAATACTAAGTGGAAAAATCAGGCTGTAAAATTGTAATACCTAATTGTTGTAAAACCATTAGGAAGACAGAGCCTCAGAAGGTAATATTTCAAATTGTGAACATTAGTTATTTCTGCACAGCATAAATTCACTTTTAGAAAATTTGGACAATAGAGAAAAGTGTTACAAAAAGCCACCCATCCCACTGTACATACATATGTGAATATATATTGATACACTTAATATATACATACACACACAAATATATACATTTTCCTCATACACATCTAGTATTACTTATCTATACGAATTGCATCTGTATTTTAACATCATTCCATAAATACATTTTTCCATGCTCTTTTCTTCTCTACACTTATCTCTATTTTCCATATTTTCACTAATTAGAAGAATTCTATTTCTAATGAAAAAAAAACAATTTAACTCACTCAAACTTGAATACCTCCTTCATCTTGCTTTTATTTTTACTAAAAGCATCCATTTACCTGCCTCTCTTACATATTCCAATCTATAAAATGTTTTCTCATAATCCATACTCACTCTCTTCCATAATACTTTGGTCTGTTTTCAACCTATTTGGGAAGAAAAAAAAAAAAAAGATATTTGTGAAAATGCAAATGTCCACAACCTAACTCAAAATTTTGCATTTTGTATTTGTGGCAAATTAAAGCATATATATATATATATATATATATATATATATATATATAATTAAAGCATATATATAATTATGTACAATAATTATATAGTATAATACTTATATATAAATATAATTAAAGCATATTCATATATATATAATTACACACACATATATATAATTACTCAGCCATCAAAAAGGATGGGATCTTGCCATTTGTAATAATATGGAGATATTATGCAAAGTGAAATAAGTCAAAGACAAATACTATATGATTTCACTTATAAACAGAATCTAAGAAACAAAGTGAACAGACTCTTAAATACAGAGATCAAATTCATGGTTGCCAGAGGGGAACAAAAGGGAGGGGATGGGTGAAATAGATAAAGGGGATAAAGAGGTGCAAACTTCGGTTATAAAATAAGTCATGGAGATAATAGGGAATGTAGTCAATAATACTGTAGTAAGGTTGTATGGTGACAGATGGTGACTACACTTATTGCGGTGAGCACCGAGTAACCTACAGATTTGCTGAATCGGTATGTTGTATACCTGAAACTAATGACATTCTATGTCAATTACGCTTCAATAATTTAAAAAAATAAAAAAAAAAAATAGGGAGACTGGGTAGCTCAGTTGTTAAGCAACTGACTTTGGCTCAGGTTGTGATCTCACAGTTCATGAGTTTGAGTCCCACGTCGGGTGAACTCGTACCGTGCTTTGGATGAGCTCCATCCCCATGTCAGGTGAGCACGAGCCCCAGGTGAGCCCCGCTTCAATCTCTCTCTCTCCATCCTTCTCTCTCTGCCCCTTGTGGGACTCTCTCATTCTATCTCTCTCTCTCTCTCTCTGCCCCTTGGTCACTTGTGCCCTCTCTGTCTCAAAAAGAAAAAATTAAAAAATTAAATTACAAACATTTTAAAATTTTTACTAAAAACTTAAAAATGAAAATAAATATATTTATGCCAATATACACCAATAGAGGAATAAGTAAGCTGATTTATAGTAATTGCACAGTTGGGGGAATGTGTAGCTCTACAGGGACTAACATGAAGAAGTCACCAAGACAAACCATTAAATACAAACATAAGTTAGGAAATAATTATACAGTATGACACCATTTAGGAAAAGCACACTTACATGTAACGCTTTAATATATGTTCATAGATAGATAGAGTTGTGGAAAAATATATACCAAATTCCAGTGGTTTCCTTCCAGGAAGGTTGGGGAGGAAATGAACTGATAGGCCCATTAGAAAGGCAAAAGAGAGGGGCGCCTGGGTGGCGCAGTCGGTTAAGCGTCCGACTTCAGCCAGGTCACGATCTCACGGCCCGTGAGTTCGAGCCCCGCGTCGGGCTCTGGGCTGATGGCTCAGAGCCTGGAGCCTGTTTCCGATTCTGTGTCTCCCTCTCTCTCTGCCCCTCCCCTGTTCATGCTCTGTCTCTCTCTGTCCCAAAAATAAATAAAAAACGTTGAAAAAAAATTAAAAAAAAAAAAAGAAAGGCAAAAGAGAGGTTTTAGTATTATCTGTAATATAATTTTTTATTTATTTCTTTTTTATATATTAAAATTTTTTCTATTGGAGAGAGAGTGAGCACAAGTGGGGGAGAAGGGCAGAGGGGGAGAGAGAGAGAGAGAGAGAGAGAGAGAGAGAGAGAGAGAGAATCTTAACCCAGGCTCCATGCTCCGCATACAGCCCAACATGAGGCTCGATCCCATGACCCTGAGATCAAAACCTGACCCAAAATTAAGAGTCAGATCCTCAACCAACTGAGCCACCCTAGCATCCCTGTAATGTAATTTTTTTTTTTTTTTTAATTTTTTTTTTTCAACGTTTATTTATTTTTGGGACAGAGAGAGACAGAGCATGAACGGGGGAGGGGCAGAGAGAGAGGGAGACACAGAATCAGAAACAGGCTCCAGGCTCCGAGCCATCAGCCCAGAGCCCGATGCGGGGCTCGAACTCACGGACCGTGAGATCGTGACCTGGCTGAAGTCGGACGCTCAACCGACTGCGCCACCCAGGCGCCCCTGTAATGTAATTTTTAAACAAAGAATGCATTCATGCATTGCTGATATAGCCGATATCACCTTTAAAAAACAGAAATCAAGATTAACTTTTGTGTAATTTAATATTAGAGTCTTGGACACATTAGGATCTATTCCCTCAATGGCGTCCCTCAAATCGTAAGATCTTTGGCTGAAGGTAAAAGCTCTTTATCAAGCCTATGGGAATGAAGTAAAATGAAAGGAAAGTTCTTGAATACACCCTACTCATGGATGAAAATTCTCAACAAGTACAAAGTGGCGTGGCTGAGGAACTGGTGGCCATAAATGGTGTAGCAATACAATGGTGTTACAACCCAAGACAAATAGTGATTATGTCCTACATTAAATGCACAATAAGCTTCCACTGATTGCCTAAATAGTCATCTTTGGAACACAAGTGACTAGGTTTTACATTGCTGAATAATTATTTTGCTTTACTCAAAGATTTTTTGAATTAAAGGAAATTAGGTAATTTCCTTAGGATGATTAATATTACTGTTAAAATATGCAACAAGCCCAAAATAAAACTGACAAACCCACTGCACCTTGTCTGCATTTCTATAATGGAAATATCAAATAAAACAAGTTTAAACTAACTCTTTTTCTCTCTTATCTAGATAGTGAAGGGGTTCAGAATATGCCATTTTAGGGTAAGGATTATTTTGCACTGAAGGCGATTAAGAAACAGAGAGCATGGAAAAAACAATTAGCCTGCCCCCTTTCCAACTCAAGGCAGGGCATAAATTTCCCTTTGTAAAGGGAGGGGATAGCTTTACAACAAGGAAGAGATAACAGGGAGAGAAAAACACAATGACTCAGGGAACAACTCTTATCATCTGAGGTGACTTGAGTCTGCATAATAAACCTTACCAAACAACCCTTATTTACTAAACATTTCCCAGTCCCCTTCCCACAACTCACCCTAACCCCTCTAAAGCCCAAAACACTTCTGTCTGGTCTCTTCAGCACACTTCATCATCCTTCGTTCAAGTGGTATAGAAGCCATTGGGTGAAACTGCCTCTTTGGGGTTTTCAATTACCTGCTGTGAGCCCCTCCTCCTGTGTGCATATGAAATAGACCTGTTGTATTGTTTTGCTTTTTTAAGTTTATTTATTTTGAGAGAGCGAGCAGGGGAGGGGCAGAGAGAGAGGGAGAGAGAGAGAATCCCAAGCAGGCTCTAGGCTGTCAGCACAGTGCCCAAAGCAGAACTCCATCCCACGAACTCTGAGATCCTGACCTGACTGAGCCAAAACCAAGAGCTGGACGTTTAACTAACTGAGCCACCCAGCCTCCCCAGAACTTTTCTACTGTTAATCTCTTTCCTCAGTTCGATTTGTTGCCCCCAGGCATTGAACCTAAGAGGATAAAGGAGAAGTTTTTCATTCCCTACAACAGCATTTAGATTTTTGCTGATGTCTAAGATGTCAATACTTAGGTGGTGAGCTGGAATAGTCTCTTCAAACTCATAAGATAGCATTACTCTGATACATAATCAAATAAAAAAGGGTTAGTAATATAAGTAATGATTATTAATGATCCCAACTGATTTACTTTCAAATACATCAAACTGGGAATCTAAATGTCATATGCAATAATAGAAATGTATTTATATGCTCATACAAACATTTGTATAAGCATAAGCTTCTAAGTTCCTAAAAAATAATTAAAAAAATTTTTTTTTAACGTTTATTTATTTTTGAGACAGAGAGAGACAGAGCATGAACGGGGGAGGGGCAGAGAGAGAGGGAGACACAGAATCGGAAGCAGGCTCCAGGCTCTGAGCCATCAGCCCAGAGCCCGACGCGGGGCTCGAACTCACGGACCGTGAGATCGTGACCTGAGCCGAAGTCGGACACCCAACCGACTGAGCCACCCAGGCGCCCCACTAAAAAAATAATTTAAAAAAATAAAGTTCATGATAGTAGTTGAGGGACTTTTTACAGTCTGACATCAATATGACTAAGTAAGACCTGATTTTAAATTAGTACTTATCTTGAATTATTTGCTTTGCTTTCTCTAATTTTCTGTTTAGTTAACATTTTTTTCATGATACCATATCATGGGTAGGAAAAATGGCAAACAAGGGGAACAAAAAAGATTCCAACTAAAAATAAAAGATGTTCATAAAATGCTTTGTAGCTTGGCTGTCATACCTCAGAGAAAGAAAGTTTTAAGTTAATCTACCATTATTAAATATGACATAAAGTGCAAAGTACAAGAATTCAATAAATAGACGCCATTTTACAATATTTGAAATATCAATGGAATTTGTTACATTAACATTTACTGTAGGTTTATAACTAATGAACTATTTTTTCTTTTTTTAATGATTATTTTTTAATATACAGTGTTATATATTTTCTTTACATATATATACATATATATATACGTATACATATATATACGTACACGTATATATCTATACGTATATATACATACAGATCTATACATATAGATATATACGTATACGTATATATACATATAATTTGAGAGAGAGAGAGAGAGAGAGAGAGAGAGGGAGAGGGAGAGAAAATCTTAAGCAGGCTCCACACACAGTGCGGAGCCACATGGAGGGCTTGATCCCATGACCCTGAGATCATGACCTGAGTTGAAATCAAGATTTGGATGCTCAACTGACTGAGCCACCCAGCCACCAAGAACTATTTTCTTCATATGTAAAACATTTTAATCAAATTCACCAATCACACTCTTTCAAATTAAAGAAGTCTTATTTCTTATCTTATTTTCCACAAAAACAAGAAGAGCTTGTTTAATATATGTTTCTTGCTCTCCAAAGGAAATCTGGAAACTGTAGAAATAAACACTAAAAGCATTATAAATGTTAATTCCCCCCCTCCTCCCCTACAACGTTAAAAACTGACCTTTCAGATTAGTTTTTTTTCACTAAGGCAACTTTATCCCATGACTATAAATCAGAACAGTTGTTCCCCCACCCACAAATTTTTCTAATTTAAATTCAAATTTAAAGAACATGTAATTCTGAAGGCAATGTCACGAGAACAGTGAAGCAGAAAATTCAGAAAATTTCCAAAATGTTTAATGCTGCTCTTTTCTAACAGTGGTATTGACCTGGTTACAAGTTACAGAAAATCATTATCTCTTTCTTGTTCCCACTGTAAAAATAGTACTTGGAGGCAGGTACTTTAAACCTAGTCTGGAAGTCTATACGATGCTTGTAAAAGTTAGGGTATACATATATGAAATTGTAAGAAATAACAGAACCCTGGCCAAATATTTACTATTTTTTTCAGGCAGCAGTCTAGAGTATATATATAAAGTCTACACACAAAGTACAAATGTTTACAAGTGTCAAGATTTTGTTTTGCATTGTTTTTCAAAGGGGCTCAGTTGTTTAGAGACATAGAAGAGGGGAAAAGGGAGAAAAATACACATTTGGTATTTGCTTCCTACAATGGCAGATTCTGAATTAGTAAGTCACTCAGTACTCTAACTTTGGATCTATTTTAGTTTCCTGTATTAGTCAGGCAGGAGGGAAGTGAGAAGGAAGTGAGAGGAAGAACAGGAGGAGGAATTTTACAACCGCTCAAGGACAATCAAAGACTAGAAATGGAGGGGCGCTTGGATGGCTCGGTGAGTTAAGCATCCAACTTTGTCTCAGGTCATGATCTCGCAGTTCATGGGTTCGAGTCCCACATCAGGCTCTGTGCTCATGGCTCAGAGCCTGGAGCCTGCTTCAGATTCTGTTTCTCCTTCTTTCTCTGCCCCTCCCCCACTTATTCTCTCTCTCTCTCTCTCTCTCTCCACCACCCCCCCAAATAAATAAACAAATATATACACACATACATATATACGTACAAGACTGGAACTGGATAACCCGGAAGGATGCGCTACATGTAAACAATGCACAGTTTTCCACTGAAGTACAATTTTTGTTCACGACATTTTCTAAATTACTAGGTTTTTTTTGACTGCACTTTATACCACAGAAAATATCAACACGGGTAATAGTTAAGCTTCAACAAGCCATAATAATTTAAACTTACAACAACTTAAAAAAAAAAAAAACAAAAAACAGCGCCAGCATAGTGGAGGAGTAAGTACACATCAAATGACTACATGGCTGGAAATGACTTCTAGGGAAGAAGTGAGAAAAAAGAGATCAGAAATGTTATACAACTTACAAAGACTGTTTAATTTTTTATCCTCCATTAACAGTAAGATAAACTTCTAGGTACCTGCCGCCCTCCTCAATTCTGTAGCATTCTTGATGATATTTAGATCAAAGTGAAAAGTGCTAAGAACGCAGCTTCCTTTTCATTGTATGTTAGACTTAGCCAAGAAAACCACTAACCTTCAGCATGCCAAATAGGTTATTTCTCTATTTACTGTCAGATTTCACAAATTCAGTGAAGAAAACGTATTTACAGGGTTTTTTTTTTTTAAAGCTCTGTAATTACTACTCAGTGACTTGCTAAACACCAGTTATTCAGCTTCCTGATATTAGTTTCTTCTTTTATTAATAGACTGAACTAAAAAAGGATAACAGATAAATTTAAAAACACAAGATTCTTTGTTCACTACTTTCCCACCTTAGATTAAAGCAACTTGTAGGTTTTGGGAATAGAGAGGTAGAAACCACCAATCTGTTTATGTAACAGTTAACGTGGTAAAGGAGCTCTTTTTGGAATTGTAGTTGCGATCTCCAATTTTATAAATATACTTCTACATTAGGGCATCGCAGATTGTGACATCAAAGCATATCTTACTACCCAATTGCTTACGAACACTGAATTTTAAACAAGAGCAAAAAATGACACCAAAAAGGGGCCCTTTCAAAAGTAAAATAAGGTGAAAACAGGCTCTGAGTGACAGGCTGATTTTAAAATAAATAGTTGGTTTTACTAATTCAACAAACAGGACTAGTCAGCATTCATAAAACAATACTTTCCAGCCGCATACTTTAAGTGTTAAATAACAAATGGTCACAACACCCAAGAGATCTATGAGCATGATAACCTTTATTTTTAGAACCCGAAGTTCTAAAGCTATATATAGCCTGTCAGCATCTAGCAGCAATCAGTTGTGAAGCTACAATTGCAATTCAGGTGCTTTCTTCCCACTTCTGAAACAAACTCTTGTGCTCCCACCCAGCAAAATAAGTCCCCTAAAACAGAGTAAACATAAAACAAATGCTTTATACCCCCAATTCATTCACATAACCAATGTCTTTATTAAGCACCTACTTACGTGTCAAGCACTGTTCAAGGCACCTGGGACATACTGTTGAACAACCCAGACCAAGATCCTACCCTCACGGAGCTTATTATATTCAAGGAAAAGGATATCGCAATAAACAATAAAGATAATAAATCAGTAAACTACATAGTATGTTATAAAATGAAAAGTGTTATAAAAACAACGTAGAATAAGTAAGAACTGTAAATGCTGGGGGGTTGACAAAGTAGAATTTTAAATACAGTGGCCAGGATGGGCCTTACTGACCAGGGAAGACTTGGAAGACTTAAAGACTATGAGGAGAAACATTAGAGGGAAGAACATTCCAGAAAAAGGAGTTGGTGCAAGGGCTTGGAGAGAGGAGCACAGTTGGAGTATGTGAAAAACAAGAAGGCTGGTCTGGTTGAAGCAGGATGGGCTAGAGAAGAAGAGACAGGGAAACAGTAGGAGATAAGCACAAAAAAAATAAAGTGGATGGGGAGATTACATAGGGCTTCAGAAGCCCTTGTAAGGACTTGGCTTTTACTCTGGGTGAAATGGGGAGCCACTGCACGGTTCTGAGTAGAAAAGTGACGAGATCTGACTGAAGTTCTAAAAGGAAACTTCTGTGATGAGAGCAGACTACGAGGGGAAAGATCAGTTAAGGACTATTTCAGTTACACAACTGAGAGATTACTGTATGTTGGGGCAGAATAATTTACGATGACAAATTGGCTTAAATATATACCAAACAGACACAACAGAAGTTTATTTCTTGCTTGTATAACATCTCTAATGGATTAGTATTCAGGTCAGGAAGACCAACATCCAAGCAGCTTCCATCTTTTAGCTTTGCCACCATCTTTTCGAGATCCCCTGTTTTTATCTGGATCCAAGAAGAAAGGAAGGTAACACAGAGGAACTTAGATGGGAAGGTTTAACGGGTCCGGCATTCAAGTTCACTTCTATTCCACAAGAGAACTGTCATATAGATGAAGATGGAGAGATTTAGCCCAACCAGGTTTCTAAAGAAAGGAAGAATGAATTTAGGTGGGTGTCTAGCAGTTCTCACAGTTCATACCCAAATGGCAGCCATGGAAGTAAGTGGTAGGGTTCTTGACGTATTGTGCACATATTCTGAAAATAGACCCAGTATGGTTTCCTGATTAATCATGGGTTGGTGAGAGGAAAAAAAAAAAAAAAGAAAAAAAGAAAGAAGAAGAAAAAACCTCAAGGATGCTGCGTGGCTTTTGATCTAAGCAACTGGAAGGAACAGCCATTAACCGACACGTGGGAAGCTTTGTTTGGTAAAGCAGGTTTGGGGAGGAGGGTAAAGTTCAGTTCTGTTTTGGATGTGTTATATTTGAGATGACATCAAGGGAGGATATAGAAGAAGCAATTGATTACATGGTCTGGAATTTGGGGAAAGAAGACTGGACTGGGAAATGAAAGTTTTATTAAAACCTGAAACAGCAACCTCACCAGGGAATAAATAGGGGCAGAGAAGAAATGAAGATCAAGGATTGAGCCCTAGAACACCTGAACACTGAAGCCAGGGAGAAGACGAACCAGCAAAGGTGACTGTGAGGGCAGGAGAAAAACCAAAAGGCTGTTGTCCTGGAAATGAAGTGAGGAGAGGGTATCGCGAGTCATCATCTGTACCACGTGCTGCTGACTGGACAAGCAGAACTGGCCATTAGATCGAGCAAATTGGAACTCACTGGTGACCTTACGCAGTTCTACTGGAGCGGTAGTGGGTTAACAGCCTGACTGAAGTGGGTTTAAGAGAAAACAGGAGGAGCAGGATGGGAAGCACCAAGTATAGGTAACAGTCTCAAGTGTTTTCTACAAAGGGGAACAAAGAAATTGGGCAGGGCAGATGGAAAAAGTAGGGTCAAGACAATTCTTTAAGACGGGAGAAATAACAGGATGTTTGTGGGCTGATGTAAGAAGCAAAACACTGCTGATGATAAGAGAGGGGAGATTGCTAGGATTGGGTCCTCAAGGAGATGAAAGGAAACGGAATCGAGTGTAGCGGACAGCTTACCATGATTTAGGACAACAGGCAAGAATGCAGAACACGTGGACCCAAACCCTGACGGCTGGGTAGGTAGATGTGGCACTGAAAGTTTGTGGAAATCCTCCTCTGATTGCTTCCATCAGGAATAAAGCAGGACATAAAATTATGAGCTGGGAATTAGGGGAGGAAGAAGGTATTGAAGGTTTGAGGGGAAAGCATGGTATGATTACCAGTGAGCAGGAAGTATCAACTTGAGGTTCATAAATTTCTTGTGAAGCCTATTCAGCACTTCGTTTTCCTCCAGCCATATACAGTTTCTTGGAAGTACATGGGGAGTAGGCAGATGTAGATTTTAAACAGGGTTGTGGTTTTGCCAAGCAAGTATGACATTAGAGAAGATCGAGAGAGGGAAGCAGACTGGCTCGCCATCATCTACCTAGACTTCTCTCTCATTCAGCTCCATGACTCTCTACTCACCAGAGTCCTGTGAATTCTTCCGCTTCACCTGTTCCCATTCCCGCCCCTCTTGGTTATTTTCAGGAACAGTGTCGTATTATGTGCCTTCATCACTTTCCCCTAGGATTATTGTAACCCCTCCTAAACCAGTCTTTTTGCCTCTAAAATGTCCATCTTCCTTTCCAGTCCATCTTCCACACTGCAGACAGAATGTGCTTTCTATGTCTAAGTCCAATCGCATGAACACACTTTCACTCTCCACAGCTATCAGGATAAACTCCCAAGGTCTATGCTTAGAACACGGAAGTTTTTATTAGCGATGCTTGCTTAGCTCTGCGGTCGCATCTGCCACACTCCCACAAGAACTCTGCACTTGCCCACAGGAACTGCACACGCGTAACCAGGCAACTGTCACCAGATCTGCCGTAATGCTGGATTCATTGCTCCATCCTCCAGCTAGACAGGAAGCTCCTTGAGGAGAGGGGACTTGCTTTATTTGACTTGAATCTTGAAGACTTAGCAGACAGAAGCCCCTCAGAGAATACTGATTCAATGAATAAATACACACAGGCTACAAAAAAAAACTGGAGCCTCTCTAAGAGCTATAGGCATTAATATATGTATTTTTGCAAACCATATAACAAGAGCATTATGTTGCAAAATAAAGTACGCAACAATATTCATTCATCCAACAAACATTTATCAGCCTTCATTACGCAGAAGTCATCATAGCCAGGTGCTGAATATAATCTGCCGGGGTGAGACAGTAAGTAGAGAAATGATTACCATCAATTTCATACTTCCATAACCAGATTTGAAGAGAGACTTTTTAAAACATGTGCTGGCAAAATGTGTATCAAATATACATCTAACCGGTACTGTGACTAGAATTAGAATACAACGCGAAATGTGTAACTTTCTCCGTATTTCTCATTACACTAACAGCACTGAACTTGAGTTTGATGCATTCTGTCCGGCCTTAGCCTGCCTTACCCATTACCCTGGAAAACACAACTGGTTGTTACAGTAAGAAGCAGCGTCCTCAGAACTGCTATCCAGCTCCCTGCAACACCAGCTCCAAAATGTGTCACAAAGAGCAGAGATTTGGTTTTGTGCACTTAAAAGTCGTAACTACATTCCCACTCTTTGGCTGCCAGAAAAAATAAAAAGTGTATCCATTTTAAGACTTTGTGTTTAAGGATGCTTAAATGCCAAACTAGTTTGATTTACATCATATTAGTAAATCAACTAAAGATATGGAAGTTCTTTGATATCTCTACTCAAATATACATATTGTGTACCTGTATAATTTATACCTGTATCTATCTCTCTCTCTCTCTCTCTCTCTCTCTCTCTCTCTCTCTCTCCCCACCCCCTCCCCCCAACATTTACTTGAATTCAACCAGGTGCTTGACATAAAATAACAAAATCAGGGTGTCTGGGTGACTCGGTCAGTTAAGTGTCTGACTTCAGCACCTACTTCAGATCCTCTCTCTCCCTCTCTTTCTGCCCCTCTCCTGCTCGCTCACTCTCTCTCTCTCTCTCTCTCTCTCTCCCTCAAAAATAAACATTTTAAAAAAAAATAACAAAATCACTTTACATAACTGAAAATCTCATAAGTATATATGTGATATATTTATTATAAGCTATATTTCATTGCATTATATATTTATACATTTCTACATTGATCCAGAGCTGCATACACAAACATATACACTTTACAGGTGATAAGTGATTTCTAGGGGAAATTCTGATTATGTAAGACTTTCACTTCACGTGCTAAATTCTGAATTCACTCCACTGTAAGATAAAACTGCACTCTAACAATATTATTAAGAATCATTTTCAGGCTTTTAAGTATTTGCTTAGTCTCTAAAGCATGCCTAAAATACTTAGTTGTGGACCTGGACATCTTTCCTTCAAAAAGAACTATTTATATTTAAATTTCAACATTTTTCTCCTAACAAATAGCCTTTAATAAAAAACGTTCTATATTTCAGGGCACTGGGGTGACTCAGTCGGTCAAGAGCCTGACTCTTGATTTCAGCTCAGGTCATGATTTCACTGTTCATGAGTTCGAGCACTGCATCGGGCTCTGTGCTGACAGCAAGGAGACTGCTAGGGATTCTCTCTCCCTCTCTGCCTCTTCCTACTTATGTCCTCTCTCTCTCTCTCTCTCTCTCTCTCTCTCTCAAGAATAATTATTTTTTAAAATGTTTTATATTTTAACACTCATAACGGCAATTGGAAAGATCTTCTGAAATTAGAAAAAAAAGCATTACAATTTTATTTTCTGTTAAATTATGTTATTTCTTGCTACCAGATATACCGTGTTTTACGAGTTCTGTCTTCAATAATTTGTGATTTGTTTGAAGAGTAGAATTCAGGTTTTAAAATACAGTGTTATGTGTCTTGATCTGATGAATGCTAATAGCAATTCAGCTGAGAAAGTGCAGAATATGGAGCTCATCACCGGGTAAGGGCTTAGACCACAAGAGAAGGTCACAAAACATGGCTGGCAACTAAATGCGTACTCCCTTTGGGTGTGCCTAATTCCCCAGCCTCTGAATTGATAATCTGCAATACAATGCTACGGTTAGAAGAAAAGGGAAGGGAAATGTTCACGTACACGTGAACAGGGTCAGTTCTCCCTCTCTTATGACTGCAGACATTTCCTTAAAGACAATGTCATTGGACCATTTTTATAGTTACAATTAGTGCCCATAGAATTTAATAACCTTTATTTAAAAGAACCATCAGTTTATCTACCGCATTAACTTTTCTCTTTTTCTCTCCACATTCCGGTGGTAATTAAATCCTGTTTCCTTTTCCCCCTTAAAAACACAGTGGCCTCTTAGTGCTTAATGTCCCAAATCCAACTCCCCAGTTAAATATTTGAGGTTGAACATCAACTGGTTACTCAGTACATTTTTATCTTTAGTGCTCATCACTCCCAAGGACCTTTAATTCTCCCACACTATTTATCTTTTTTTTTTTTTTTAATTTTTTTTTTCAACGTTTATTTATTTTTGGGACAGAGAGAGACAGAGCATGAACGGGGGAGGGGCAGAGAGAGAGGGAGACACAGAATCGGAAACAGGCTCCAGGCTCCGAGCCATCAGCCCAGAGCCTGACGCGGGGCTCGAACTCATGGACCGCGAGATCGTGACCTGGCTGAAGTCGGACGCTTAACCGACTGCGCCACCCAGGCGCCCCCACACTATTTATCATTTAATCAAGACTAAGACTGAAACTTTCTTTATCCAAGAAGTATTTTTACATTAGCTCCATCTCACTGATGAACGCTTTACTTTCATTTCAAATAGATATCTAAGTTATTTGATTGTTTTACAGGAATTTAATGAGATTGAATATTGCTCAAAGTAGGTTATTAGCGTTAGTGACATACTCTTGATATCTATATTTATAAATTTAACATTACAGCAATATTGAGTGGGAATGTCATGTCTTTAAAATGAGACCATTTCTCACTATTTATTAATTGTCCATTAGTTATCACCTGATGAAAACAGAAAGATGTTGTTATTACAGAAATTGGTCACATACAGAAATATCACTACTGACTTGCTAATTAAATATGCATATTTTATGCATGCATAACTACCCTGTATTAAGCAAAGTTGAGTAGCTAATAGGTTATCAGTTTTGAACAATGTGTGAGGGTGGTTACAGTCTGATAGAAGGGCCAGTCCACAGTAAATCCTTTTGCACACAGAGCAGCATTCCTTGCCCACCAATTTTTAAAAATTTTTTTGAAGTTTATTTGTTTTTGAAAGAGAGCATGAGCGGGAGAGGGTCAGAGAGAGAGGGAGACAAAGGATCAGAAGCAAGCTCTAGGCTCTGAGCTGTCAGCACAGAGCCCGAAGTGGGTCTCAAACTCACAAACTGTGAGATCATGACCTGAGCCGAAGTGGGACACCCGACCGACTGAGCGACCCAGATGCCCCCCTTGCCCACCAATTTGCCCTTAGAACATGATTACTAACTTCTTGTGAAAGAAACCTAAGCAGACTGAAAACAATTTAAATAAGAAAACTTAGGGGCACCTGACTGGCTCAGTTGGTTAAGCGTCTGACTCTTGATTTCAGCTCGGGTCATGATCTCACAGTTCGTGAGTTCAGGCCCGACATCAGGCTCTGTGTGGGCTAACAGTGTGGAGCCTGCTTGGGATTCTCTTTCTCCCTCTCTCTCTCTGCCCCTCCCCTGCTCATACACACTCTCTCTCAAGATAAATAAAACATTTTTTAAAAAAAGAAAGAAATTCATCTTTAAAAGAAAACGGGAAATTTAAGTAAGAAAATCTCAATTGTATCCCTTGTTTTCCAGTACTTATATGCCTTCCTTTAACCAACAGTATAGAATATGACTCTCTTCTTTTTCAGGGCATGGCAGTATTTTGTCAACTACGTCACAAAACTAAATCAAGAGAAATTATTTTCAGAGACTCTAAGAGCCATCCAATCTCCTAGCATTCTATGTCGTCTCTTTGTATCAAGGTGGATCATCAGAAGGCTACAGTTTAGCCCTTTAACAATTAGCTTCAGTAATTTGTTGCTCCTTAATGTTATGCCAGCTGCTATAAGAAACGATCATACACCTACTTTTGCTGTAAGACTGTAGCTGCTCAATGTAAGTAACATCAATAAATGTATTTCATTTAGTAAGCTACATAATTTTTTTAAAGAATTCAGTTCAGGTAAAAACTGGATCTTATTAGCCTTTCTGATCCTTAAGAATTGCGTACTTTATTACTGTGATTCCCTTTTCACACAATTTTATTGATCCTTAATCAGCACTGCAATCAACCGGCATCTATGTGTTTTTTATTTTCCTCAACTTTTCTTTCTGAATTCCTTTTATTATGTCTTCATTTAGGTGGCCTCAAATTCTGAGAAAGGCAAAGTACAGACATTTCTCAATAAAGATAACTGTGTTAATAACACTTCCAGACTTTTCACAGAACTACTGCCAATATCTTACTTTCTCTTAAAAGTTTAAAAAGTTGTGTCTCGCCAGAGTATAACAAAATGAAACATTTTACTAGATAGCATTTATAAAAAATGTTCACTACATATAAAATTATTTCATCATGCTTGATCATGGCACAGTAGCAATAAAATGCAATCATCAAGCGCTACCCCATACACACAGACGTGCAGACTGGACGCCTACAAATACTTAAATTGCAGCAGGACACTTAAAAGATAATCTCATGAAATCCCTGACTAATTTGATAAATTAATTTTATGACTATATGCTTTCAGGGCTGTTCAATGTTTAGCCAGTTTTCACAATAACAGAATCCATTTCACATGTTTTTAAACAATGGAGAAGCAATTCTTTTTAATAGTATATCATCTAAGAAAGTTATTAGGATTCCCTATTACCTAATATATAGTTCATATTCAAATTTCTCTAATTATACCCAAAATGTGCAGCCTTAAATAGAGAGAGAGAGCTCTCTGTCTCTACGACCCTCTCAAGGTAGGCATACTGCATACGGTGGTCATATCTCTTTAGTCTCCTTCATTTTAGAATGTTCCCACCACTGTTATTTCTTTTATGAAAAGGACATTTGCAGGACCGATGTCTTATAGAATGTACACATTTTGGATCTGTCTGATTCATACTTCACAAACAGATTTAAGTGAAACATTTTTGGCGTAAGTACTATCTAGATGGCATTGTGTATGCCTCATTACATCACATCCAGAGACACGTCAGTTTGTCCCAATACAGGTAATGCTAAAGTTGATCATGTAGATAAGGGTGAGCGTGCCAGATCCCTCCACTATAAAAATGTATCTTTCTCCTTGCAATGCATAAATAATTAGTAGGGTGAGGCCTTAGAACCATGTAAACATTCTCTTCACCTACAATCTTTTTACTCAATGGTTTTAATGTCCAGTGATGATCCTTGCTTGACTCAATTATCAGCACAATCATTATCACTCCTTCTACATGTTTAGCTATGTTTCTGCTGTAAAGGACTTTATACTCTGTCCCTCTGTTGTTTTTTTTCTTTGTATTGGGGTAGTTTTTTTGGTAAGCATCATTATGGACCAACAGATTATCTTTCCTGTGTTATCTGTGATAACCCTTCAAGTGGGCTCCTAGGATCTTTTGACATGTCCCCATCCGTTTGAGTTCTTCTTGCTTTCCGATATAAAAGGTTCTAAGAAGTCATTGCCCCATGTTCTGGAATCAGGAATTCTTGTAAGGAACACTGGCTCCTTTCAGTAGGAGATAGTACTTGGAAACCAAATTTGGGCACCGAGTATGTTTACTCTTACGAGGGCATCACTGCTTCTAAGCCCTTTCCACAGACTGCGATAGAAAATATACTTTTAAAAATCTGTGAATTCACATTTATGCCTCCAAGTCGAATTCAAAGCTCCATATTTATATCTCCCACGAACACTGGCTCCCCAAAATCTAATATAGTTACTCATTTGTTCTATCCTGTATTACACACAAAAATAATTTCAGAATTACCACACAAAGTGCTACTGACAACAACAAATTGCTAAGTATAAAGATCTCTTTGCAGGTTATGATTCTTAGTACATTTCCCTCTAAGTTTGTATGGTCAGAATAATGTTTATAAGCTATGTAAATTAATTTTGGGGTGAGGATGCTATGAATTTGTTAGGTTCATTTGTTTCTATTTGTATTCAATTTTAGGGTTTGCTTTTTAAATCATTTTTTACTTAATTCTGTTTGAATGTGTGAAATATCTGCATAGTTCAAAAGTTGCAACTATATAAAAACATCATCAGAGAGGTCTGACTTCCATCCTTATCCTCCCCACTCTGCCCCCCGCAGCCCCACCCCTGCCCCACTCCTTACAGATAACTATTTCACCGGTCTCTGGGTTAATCCTTCCCGTGTTTCTCTTTTGCACAAAACGCTTAACTTTTTTCCTATTTTTCCCTTTTTTACTACTAAAAAGGGACCATAATTACCATACAGGCACACCTCATTTTCTTGTGCACTTGACAGACACTGGGGATTTCACATGTTGAAGGTTTGTGGGAACCCTGCATCCAACAAGGCTGTTCATGCCATTTTTCCAACAGCATTTTCTCGCTTTGTGTCTCTGTGTCACAATTTGGTAACTCTCACAATACTTCCAACTTTTTCACTATTATTATGTTTGTCATGGTGATCTGTAATCAAGGATCTCTGATGTTAGCATCATCATTGTTTTGGGCCACCACAAACCTCACCCACATAAGATAGCAAACTTCATCCCTACATGTTGTGTGTGTTCTGACTTCTCCACCAACTGGGCATTCCCCATCTCTTTCCTACTCCTTGGGTCTATTCCCTGAGACACAACAGGATAGAAAGTAGGCCAATGAATAACCCTACGGTGGCCTCTAAATGTTCAAGGGAAAGAGTCACACATCTCTCACTTTAAATCAAAAGCTAGAAACAATTAGGCTTAGTGAGAAAGGCATGTCAAAAGCTGAGAGAGGCCAAAAGCTAGGCCTCTTATCCCAGGTAGCCAAGGTGTGAATGTAAAAGAAAAGTTCTTGAAGGAAATTAAAAGAGCTACTCCAGTGAACACATGAATGATAAGAAAGCAATAATGGAGAAAGTTCTGGTCTGGATAGAAGATCAAACGAGCTACCACATTCTCTTAAGTCAAAGCCTAATTCAGAGCAAAGCCCTAACTTTCTTCAATTCTGTAAAGGCTGAGAGAGGTGCGGAAGCTGCAGGAAAAAAGTTGGAAGCTGGCAGAGGTGGGTTCATGAGCTTTAAGGAAAGAAGCCGTCTCTGTAAGATAAAAGTACAAGGTGAAGCAGTGAGTGCTGACGTGGAAGCTGTAGCAAGTTATCCAGAAGATAGAGCTAATGAATGAAGGTGGCCACACTAAACAACAGATTTTCAGTAAAGATGAAACAGCCTTATATTAGAAGAAGACGTCATCTAGGACTTTGAGAGAGGAGAAGTCATTGCCTGGTTTCAAAGATTCAAAAATCAAGCTGACTCTTGTTAGGGGCTAATGCAGCTGGAGACTTTACGCTGAAGCCAGTGCTCACTGACCATTCTGAAAATCCTAGGGCCCTTAAGAATTCTGCTCATTCTACTCTGCCTACGCTCTATAAATGGAACAATAAAGTCTGGATGACAGCACATCTGATTTACTGATTATTTTAAGCCCACTGTTGAGACCTACTGCCCAGAAAAAAAGATTCCTTTCAAAATATTACTGCTCAGTGATCATGTACTTGGTCACCCAAGAGCTCTGATGGAGATGTACAATAAGAATGATGTTTTCATGCCTGCTAACACAATATCTATTCTGTAACTCATGGGTCAAGGAGTAATTTTGATTTTCAAGCCTTATTACTTAAGAAATACATTTCATAAGGCTATAGCTACCATAGATAGTGATTCCTCTATAGATCTGGGCAAAGTAAACTGAAAACCGTCCGGAAAGGATTCACCATTTCACATGTCACAAAGAACACTCATGAGTCATGGGAGGAGGTCAAAATACCAACATTAACAGGAATTTGGAAGAAGTTGATTCCAACTTTCATGGGTGACTTTGAGGGGTTCAAGACTTCAGTGGAGAAAGCAACCACAGATGTGGTAGAAACAGCTGAAGAACTAGAATTAGGAGTAGAGTCTAAAGATACGACCAAATTGCTGAAATCTCAGGATAAAACAGGGAGTTGCTTCTTGTACATGAGGAAAGAAAGCGGTTTCCTGCGATGGAATCTACTCCCGATAAAAATGGCATGAAGACTGTTGAAACGACAAGGATTTAGAATATGACCTAAACTTAGTTGACAAAGTGGCAGCAGGGTTTGAGAGGATTGACTCTTGATTTTCAAAGAAGTTCTGCTTCTTTCAAATGCTCCTCAACAGCATTACATGCTACAAACCGTACGTGAAAGGAAGAGTTCATCAATGTGGCAAATTTCACTGTTGTCTTATTTTAAGAAACTGCCACAGCCACCCCAGCCTTCACCAGCCACAACTGACCAACTGCAGCCATCCGTATTGAGGCATGAACCTCCACCAGCAAAAAGATTACACTCACTGAAAGCTTACATGACAGCATTTTTAGCAATGAAGTATTTTTAAATTCATGTGTGTAAATTGTGTTTTTAGACATAATGCTATTGCATGCTTAAAAGACTATAGTATAGTGTAAACATAACTTTTATATGTACGAAAAAACAAAAAAATTCACTTGACTCTTTTTATTGCAATATTGGCTTTATTGCAGTGGGTCTAGCTAAATCTACAATATCTCCAAGGTATGTCTGCGTATACACTTTCTACCTGGAATCATTCCGTATCGGCTCACAGAAACTTCCTTATTCCTTTTAATATCACAGTTGATTCAATCGGTCCCCTATGGACTGATATTCAGGTTTTTTCCCTAATATTCTGCTATTACAAATAATCCTCTAATCAAAAACTTTGGGCGTATATAAGTCCATATTTGTACAGGTAATTCATCAGGGTAAATCACTAGAAATTGGACTGGTAGGTAAATGCAGGTATCGATTTGTCAGATATCACAAAATTCTCATAAAATGTAACACTTCACATTCCCATCAGCAATATATGAGAGTGTTTGTTTCTTCACAGACTTACCAACTAAGCATAGTCTAATCTTTTGAACTTTTGCCAATCTAAAAAGGTGGAAATGGTCTCTCTGTGTATTTTAATTTGCATTTCTCTTATTGTTTGTGAAGTTGAACATCTTTTCAGTACTGAAAATACGGTGATAAGTACCGTTCATGTCTTCTGCTCATTTTCGAAACCACAATATAAATCTTTCTTTTAATGGAAAAGTTACTTCAATAATGCCTTCAAACTTTATTGAAGAATGTGTGACTTAACCGAGAAGAATACTAACATCACTTAAAACTACACTGTCACATTCTATACTCCAAATAGTCCATTAAAAAGTGACAGTTAGTGCAACTGAGGAGAACATTAAGAAAGATGCATTCAAGTACAACTTTACGAAGCTAACTAACATAACTGGCCAATCCCACAAATAACCATGCCACGGGAGGAAGGTGAAAGTTTGGTAAACACGTGACCGAGAGCCATTTTGGTTTTTTGTTGGTTTGTGGTGGTTGTGTTTTTTTCGGATTTTAATTTAAATTCTAGTTAGTTAATATAGAGTGGAATATTGGTTTCAGGAGTAGAAGACAGTGGTTCATCACTTGAGAGACACGTTCTTATAACAGCCGCATCACACCCACCTCATTAGTACAGGTAATTCTTCGAGGATGAGGGGCTTCCTGCTGCAGCTGATATACTGTAAAGACAGAAAGCAAACCATTCCACATCAGCTCACAGATATCTTCCTCGTTCTTTTTGGTGTTATAGGTTGTTCAGTTAACCTATGTCTCTCCCACGGCAGACACTTAGGTTTTTTCTAATATTCCGCTATTACAAACAATTCTAAATTGCCCTTCTGCAGAAAGCATAAATATATTAGGAATCACAAACTGGCTGCTTTTTACAGAAAACTGTGGTACAGTTCTATTTGTTATTAAATTAAAATCTGTTAAGAGCAACACGAAGAAAATAAAAGAAACTAAACTTAGTGAAAGCCCAAAGGCAAGCATAAATAGAAAAATCATAATCCACACAAATGTCTTTTTACCTTGTAACAAATTAGTACTGGGTATTTGGCTGTGTTCTCCAAAATCTGGCCCTTTATTTTCCTGAATTCTTGGTGGTTGTATTGCATAAGGCACGTCTCTAATACAAGCAAATAATGGTTATATATGTGTATATTTTTTAATTTTTTTAATGTTTATTTATTTTTGAGACAGAGACAGAGCATGAGCAGAGGAGGGGCAGAGAAAGGAGACACAGAATCCAAAGCAGCTCCAGGCTCTGAACTGTCAGCACAGAGCCCGACGGGGGGCTCGAACTCACAGACCAAGAGATCAGGACCTGAGCCGAAGCTGGACACTTAACTGACTGAGCCACCCAGGCGCCCCAATGGTTATCGATTTTTTTTAAAATTTGTTTTTTTTTTTCAACATTTATTTATTTTTGGGACAGAGAGAGACAGAGCATGAACGGGGGAGGGGCAGAGAGAGAGGGAGACACAGAATCGGAAACAAGCTCCAGGCTCTGAGCCATCAGCCCAGAGCCTGACGCGGGGCTTGAACTCCCGGACCGCGAGATCGTGACCTGGCTGAAGTCGGACGCTTAACCGACTGCGCCACCCAGGCGCCCCAATGGTTATCGATTTTTAAAGCACATTATTACATGTCAAACTTGAAACTAAAATTAGGATTATGGTAGAAGTGACAGATGTGTTTTTCTCCCCTATTTATATTGCAAACATCTATCTTCAAAGATAATCTCCCCTAAAAACAAAATTTCTGAGCCAAAGTTACCACCGCTTCTTCAAATAGAGTAAATGCAGCAAAAGAAGGAATTCAGATACTGAAATAATTTGCCAAGGAAAGGATGATTTTCAGAGTATCTGAAAATGAATCAGTGAAAATTACACCAATACCACGACATTCTAGCCTCACTTCAGGTTGATTTGTAATGAAGAAAGAATGAATAGAACACGGTGGTCATCAGAGAAAGTATGTTTATGTATATCTAAGTTTATCTCTGGGAGGGAATTTTTCTTCTCTTTCTACATATATAATCGCATATTATTGAATTTAAGCGTGCTTGGGTGGCTCAGTTGGTTAAGCGTCCAACTTTGGCTCAGGTCATGATCTCACAGCTTTGGAGTTCGAGCCTCGTGTCGGGCTCTGTGCTGACCGCTCAGAGCCTGGAGCCTGCTTCAGATTCTGTGTCTCCCTCTCTCTCTGCCCCTCCCCCACTTACACTCTTTGTTTCTCTCTCAAAAATAAACAAACATTAAAAAAATTTTTTTAAGAAATAATAAAAGTCGTCAACTTAGACTTCTTGCTAGTTCTATTTTCCTATTGGTTCATATTTGTAAAGTTTTAGAATTATGCTGGGGGGAGCTCAGGCATTGAGGTTACTAAAAAAAAAAAAAAAACTAAAACTCAGTAGCAGAATTGTCTCCAAAAATAAAAAAAAAAAAGAAATATGCCATTTTTTAAAAATGATGGCTACTAGGAGACATTTAGAGATACAGAAATACAAACTGCCTATACTACATTTAGTGATCAATATTCTTCAGAGGAAAAAAAATCATCACCATGATTCCATAACAGTGTGAGGCTTCATAGATGCTCTTACATAAAACATGTGCAAGGTACAAGTCAGAACAAAGAGAACAAAGGTAAACTGAAAACCAGAAAATGCAGACAAGAATTTTAAATAGGTTTTTAGCCAATGATATTGTGAGACAAATTTTTAAGAAGAACATTAGTCATTTTTATACATTCTTTGAACTATACTTCCCATAAACAAAAAAGGCACAGGCAGGGGTGGGGAAAAAGTCTCTATGGCAGTATCTCTAGAGATTATTCATATTTTGCTTACTATAAGTAGCCCAAAGCAGCAACCTGCTGAAATAAACCTATCTGTTGTTCTGGGAACACAAAACCAAGAATCTGAATAGCTGATCCTGCAGGCGGCAAATTTCGGCAACTTACAAATATCAAAACTTAGGATAACTCAACACTTACAAAGATGTTGATAATGTATGTCTAAAGTACAGGTTTCTCAGGTTGCTTATGCAACTCCATACATAAACAAAAACTTACAGTAATGGCGTCAGCAGTATTCATGGATTTCTTTTTAAGGCTACTTTGATTATATTAATCCCATTTCCACTTTTAAAAAATCTGAAATATCTTTTACTTGAAGAAACAATATTCTCAAGGACAAGGAAGGGGTAATAAAGGGCAAAGAGCCTAGACTCTTTTGAAAAGATTTTTATTCTAATGCAAAGTTTAAAGAGCAAAATAGAATTCAAAGGTCTCTCATATGCAGGAAAGCAATTCCTAAAAAAAAAACAAAAACAAAAACAAAAACAAAACAAAAAAAAAAACCACTTTTGCCTGTTTTCATCCATTCATTCTATGAAGACAGCCTTCTGACTTATCATTTATATAGCCCAGAGTTCTTTTCCATATAAAGAATTGGGATCTGAGAATAATTAGATTGCTTGAATTCTCAGTTACCTTCTCTTTTCATTAGTTTTTATCAGCCAATGTCAACAAGTGGCCTCAAGTTCAATATGGAATTTCATGCAAGCTCAGAGAGATGAGATGCATTCCAGACATGCAAACCATAGACAGACCTTATGGAAACACTCCTGTTTTCCCACAATTACTACTTCTACGCTGTTCCCAAACCCTGCTATAAATTAATTTTTCAATAATGTGTACAAAATGAAATGAATCTTCATACCTAATGATTTTAATATTTCTATTTCTATATCACTTATAAAGCACTATAACCCACCCAATTTAAAATTATTTGCATACTTACAGTAAGATTTCCAAACAGGAGGTCTATATTCATCTGTATCTGGAAGAATAAACACCAAGTTAACATTACTGAATATTTATATTTTAATCACATATGGTTAATATACATTAAATTAAGTTATATTAATATATATTTAATATATGTTTGTTGATGTCTGTGTGTCCTAGGCATTGTGTTAAGACTCTAAAGGACATTCAGAGGATTTTTAGTCTTGATCTTTATTTTCTTGGGAGTACAGTTTCACAAAGATGTTCAAAGAAAGCGACTGTATTTATTCAACTGTTTAGCACATAAAAACACCAAGGTTAATTTTTACAGCATGCAATCATTTCTCACAGTCACTGATAGTCAATAAAGTCTTTGTGTCTTTGGGCTTAATTCTACAATTAAGGGATTCTCAGATCCCTGAAATTATTGGAATTTTTTCTTTTTCAGTCAAATTCACCAGATAACAGTTTTAATCCTCAGAAGTGTATCTCCCCATCGTATTTGGAGGATTCCAGTGTAACTGGTTTTACTAACTTCAGGAGAGAAGAGCAGCAAGGTACTTAGTGTCTTCATATATCATGAACAATCAAAACCAGGAAAGGAGAAACACTTCAGTGGAGGAGAGTATCCAGGGAGCCACAAAGACCATGAGGTGAACATCTGCTTTTCAAGTCCATTTCCCCTCACTCTGCTTGAATGAGGGTTTAGGAGACAGTGTAAAAGAGGATGTGGAAAGAGATGGAAATAAAAACACGTGCGGGAGATGGGGAGAGTTAGAAAAAGGAGAGATACCAGTGTGGTCTGGCATCTCATCAGTAAAGCACAGCTCAGTAATAATGTTGCTGGTCAAAAGCTCTGCCTGCAATACCATGTAGCTAAATCGGCTGACATAGCATCTCGGCGTGGGAATACGTGGCCGGCTACCTCGCCTGGTTCTGCTACCACCCGACACGAACCCATTAAGGAATCTGGTCCAAAAAATCCTGGTCTCCACGGAGGTAAGTAAATTTACGAAAAGTTTATGGAGAAGGCTGAATCTAGCATATGTAGGTTAAGCAAAAATGATCATAGACTCAAAACATTCCCCTCAACCTTTAAAATGCCAACACTTCACTTATGTTATCATGAACCACACAAATATCTGGAGTCAGAGGGCTACAGCAAGACTATTGACGATAGGCATAAGAACACAAAAAGGAAATTCTAAGTCATGTAGAAATTGCTTGGCACCCAGTAGGAGTGTTCAAATATATTTTTTAATGAACAAATAAAAGATGACATGAATAAATGAGTAACGAAGTAAAGCAGCAAATACAGTTGCTTCTCGTTATTTCAAGTTCTATTCTACAGAGTCACCTTGAACGCTCAATCAGTGAATGCTGAACCACTGTTCCCTGGGGAAAACACAAAGTTAGGTTCCTATATGCCTCTGGTCACAACATTCTCATCAACCTATGAATACATAACCTTGTTCATTTGTTTCTGTTTAAAGACACCTTATTTAATAAATATTGTGATTCATTAGAACTGAACTCACAGCCAACAGCTGTATACTGTAACTCATGCCTCAGTGAAACTTACCCAACACATGTATCTTCTCCATAAGAGGCATCACAGCCTTCTTGAGCTTCGGAACCTCAGAAAGCACTTCATCACTATGTGTGGGGGCTTTAAACAGAGAAGACAAGGGGAGCTCCACATTTTGTCCTTCTCCTGGTCCTGGCTGTACATGCTTCTTCCCTTGGCTGATTACAATTTGTACCTTTCCCTGTAATAAATCCTGACTGTGAGTGAGTTCTAGGAGTCCTTCTAGTGAATTATCAAACCTGAGGGGGGTGTCAGAATTAAGGAAGCCTTTGGGACTGTGCCCTCTAACTTTGTAGTTAGCCCTAATTCCTCACAAACGCTGTACAAAGCCTGTACCCAAGCAGTGATAGCCTTCTGCAGGTTGCTTTGACTTTGGAAAAGGTGAGAAAGAGGCTAATTCTCAAAATCCTGCCTCTAGAGAATTGTGTATCCAGTCCTAGATAAGACTTTCTTAGGGAAACATCAACTTTTACCTAAAGCTGTGTGGCTTTAGGAAATTTACTACCTCTCTGTATCTTATTCTTTATTTATAAAATGGAATAATATCATCATCTGAAATGGGAATAGTGACAATACAGGTTTCTTGTGAGGATCAAATTAGGTGTCATACATAAAGCACCCTGCGCTTAGGAGAGCTTTAGTAAATGAGTACCCTCTCCTGCCCTCACCAAAAGTGAATTTAAAAACAAAATGACGTTACCATATTAGCCTCAGGCCACTGCCTATGATTTCAGCTGTGCGTTCTCTTATTATTTTGTTCTTCCCTGTATACCTATTATATCACAGAAGGCACTATTATTCAAGATGCTACAGATCACAATTATGTGGCCAAATAAACTGAGCATTTAGCAAATAACCAAGAAATAGTGGGAGAAAAGTTTGAGTTTCCTTTAGTATTAAAACAATTCTAATGATTAGTGACTTTTAAGAGTGAAGTTTGGGGTTGTTTGAATTTTTTTAAGGTCTATTCATTTTTGAGAGAGCGAGACAAAGCGCCAGCGGGGGAGGGGCAGAGAGAAAGGGAGTCACAGAATCTGAAGCAGGCTGCAGGTTCTGCGCTGTCAGCACAGAGCCCAATGCGGGACTTGAACTCGTGAACGGGTTGAGATCATGACCTGAGCCAAAGTCGGACGCTTAACCGACTGAGCCGCCCAGGCACCCCTTGAGTGAAGTTTGGGTTTTAAAAGTCTTTTCCTAGCCATGTATTTTTCTGCTGATGGGAGCGTAAACTGGCACAACCTCTCTGGAGAGCAATTAGCAATACTTATCCTAAGCCTTTCAAAGTGTTTAACAGGCACCTGTCATGACAGAGCTCAAATAAGATGCTCTTTGAAGGAAAACCCTTAAAAATTATGACAAACTTTCTAATGCTTAGGGAGCCTTAGGTCACCTTGGTCTTTTTGTTGACCAAGTTAGGCAACGGGCAAGTACCACTGTCCTCAGAATCAGGGGAAAGCAGCCCATGGACGGGGCATGGCTAGATGACTTAGAGAAACAAGCCCCAACCTCTTGGTGGGCAGAGTTAGCTGCTAGAGTTGGGGAGACGGATTTTTCTAGGACCCTAAGTCCTTCTGGAAGGGAAGAAACATCACTCCAATCTTTGATTCCTCAGATTCAAAGTTAAGGAATTCTGCTCCAGAAGAAACTCATAATCCAAACCAAGTTCCACTGGCAAGAAAAGGCAGAGACACTCCTGAAGTAAAATGACCTTGAAAATGGATTAACTGAACCGGTGATCTGGGGCCACACAAAACGGCTTATGGGTTTATTGGGGAGGACAGATTCCGACCCAGCATGAGACTGATGCACGAAGCGTCCTCATCCTCCCTGGTACACTGAAATCATTGAGTGTAAGAGCATGAACTAACAAACTGCAATCCGGACCTCCAAGCGGGGTCACTACTGTGACCGTAGCAAGATTCTCGCACAGAGAGTGGTGACACAGAGGCTCTTCTTCCCAGGAAGCAACTTTATTCCTGCCGGCATCGCTCAGTCGGGTTCGTACCCAAAGAACTGAGCCCCGAACGCCACGGGTGTCGTTTTTTTAATATATTGTTTACCTCTTTGTCTCCCATATATGGTAACACACAAACATGTAGTCTGATTAAGTGGCCTCATGTTACAAGGTCGTGAAGGATGTTGTCAAGTACGTGAACAGCAAGGTTGCCTTGAGGGTTTTTTTTCCTTTCCTTAGGGAGGGGACCCTACCACCTGACCTGGGCCAAGTCTGACCAGAAACAGGATCCCAGCGGCATTAGATAAGCAATTATCACAAACAATATGGGGCTGGTCTTCAACACTGACAGAAACTGATAAAAATAAGGAAGACAGAGAGTGTACTGTTACACTGCACCTCTCCTTCTGCATTTGGAAGAAGATGGGACCACTGTGGGACTGAGTAAGACTTCAGGGGCTCAAGCCTACAGGAAGAGGCTGCCTAAAGAGAAAGACCCTGGACTTCCTGATAACTGGGGCACTGATTACCAACACCAACAACAAACAGGGGGGGCATACTTGGCCCCTGAAGTTATATAACAGGTCATGTCAGTTCCTTCTGCATACCTTCTGACCCAGCAGTTCTATTCTCGTTCTAGGAATTTACTGTAAAACAATTAAGGATGTCTGGAAAATAGCAATATAGAAGAATATCACTGCAATATTCCTTTAAGACTGAAAACCTGGACTCAACCTAAATGCCCAGCAACTAGAAACCATACAGTATGTTCAATTACCGTATATTCCAGTTTGAAGACACCTTGACTACACCAAAAGGACTTTATCTTGTAATCTGTTAAAAGTCTGTTTTCTTGGGGCCCTAGGTGGTTCAGTTGGTTAAGTGACTGACTTCAGCTCAGGTCATGATCTCACAGTTCCTGAGTTCAAGCCCGCAATGGTCCCTCGGCCATCAGCACAGAGCCTGCTTCGGATCCTAACCCCCTCTCTCCCTGTCCCTGCCCCTCCCACCCCCCCCCAACTCTCTCTCAAAAATAAAACAGACATAAAAAAGAAAGTCTGGGGTTGGTTGGGTGGCTTAGTTGGCTAAGTGTCCGACTTTGACTCAGGTCATGATCTTGTAGCTCATGAGCTTGAGCTCTGCATTGGGCTCTCTGCTGTCAGGGCAGAGCCCACTTAGGTTCCTATCTCCCCAACTCTCTCTCTCTGCCCCTCCCCAGCTCTTGCTTTCTGTCTCAAAAATAAATAAAAACATCCACAAAAAAAAAAAAAAGTCTGTTCTTCTTTAAATATTTTACATCTCTTAAACCAGTGGTTCTCAAACTTTTGGTTTCAAAAACCCAGATTCTAAAGAGCTTTTAATATCTACTGATACGAACCACATTATAAAACTGACAAATTTTAATTTGTTTTCATTTGTTTTAATAAAATTTTTAGTTGCTAATTTGTTAAATAATAAGGGCATTATATTTTAACACTTTTATGAAAAATAGCTATTTTTTCAAAACCAAGTATTTGGTTCACATTTTGCAAATTTTTTTCGGGTCTGGTCTAATTGAAGACAGATTCTCATACCTGCCTCTATATTTAACCTATTGTAGTATCACTTGCCATGTACCTTCTGGAAGATTCAAGTAGACACTTGTGAGAGAAGAGGAGTGAAAAAGGCAAATAATGTTGTCTTATTATTCTAATTTAACTTTGTGGAAACTGAAAAAAACTTGAGGAACCCCAGAGGTCCCCAAACCATACTTTGAGAAGAACTGTTTTAAATCGTGATCTTTTTGGCATATCTAGGATATGGGGTATGGTGGGCTAAGATACATTTCATCTAAGAAAAGAAATACAAAAGGTAATGAAGAAAAGAGAGGAAATCGTGTGGTCTTTTAGCACTTTAAAGTCCTTTCAGCCTGTTGAAAGGAAGTTACAGGCCAATAAGTCCCAAAAGTCTGTGATCTGCCTTCAGCTGGCAGTCTCTAGGGCTCCCCTCCCCCCTTTTTGATTCCGTCAGGGAAACCACCCACACACCAAGCTTATAAACATGACAGACTTCCATCACTAGAGCATGACTGAGAATGACAGCCAGACAACATATGATTCAGGGACAGCTCACCTTAAAACCATCTTAAAAACTCAGGGACAGCTGCTTAAAATAACCTTAGTATGGTATGGACGAGCCTTTAAATTAAGTACATACCTACAAATTCCATTAAAAGATTTTCTCCATCACATTTAAGTGTCAGTAATACTTTTCTATCTACACAAAAGAAAATTTTATGAGGAAAAAAAAAACAGAGTTATGCTGCCACAGACAATGTTAAAATAATCAGAAAGTTTCGTTCACTCAGTAAATATGTATTAAACACCTTTGGGTAAGAATGTCAGTTACAAGGTGGGTCCAGATGTAATTTATTTAGGAAAATAAGGTGGACATTATTACACAAACAAGATAATAGAAGTAAAACCATGATTTTGTCAAAATTCCTGGCAAGAACAGGTCCCCAGTAAGTATCTGCTGAACTGACGAAAGAAAAGAAGGAAAGGAGTTGTCACTTTTAGCCAGAGCGCCAAGAAAGAAAAACAGAGATGGTATCCTCTGATGAGAGTTTTCAAAGACCGATGATTTTTAAAGTCAAGGAGCTAAGGAAAGGAGACTGGAGGTAAGAGGAAGAACACCATTCTGAACAGAGGGAATACAGTGATAAGGACACAGAAACAAGAGAGTTCAGAAGTGTTTGAGGAACCACAAATAATGCAGACTCGTTGAAATAAGAGACATGTTGAGGAAAGCTTGAGATGTAGGCACTGGAGGGATCCTGGGCTGAGTTGTCCAGGAAGCATCCACAAGTAATGAAATGTGTTTTCTTCTGCTTGGTACCTACTTCCCACTGAATACTCAGATGTCTGCCGAGAGAGGGGTGGTATAGTCAGGCCCAGACCAATTCTCAATTCTCATGAGGTAGAAGAAATAGCCAGTAAAAAAAAAAAAAGAGAAAGAAAAGAAAAGAAAGAAAGAATTAATACTTGCCAGTAATACTGACGGAGCAAAGATGCAGAGGTGGGGAATAATGGGCTCAGAAGTCACAGGTGCGTCTAAGCAAAGTGGAAAAGTAGAAAGGTTCCGTTCGAGACATTCTCTCTCCTATGTGACTGTAAGCAAAATCTAAACAAATAAATGCAGAAAGCCAAAAGAAAAAAAGAGAGATCAGTAAACTGTATGGAAAATGAAGACCAAGTTGATTGGTATGTACCGTCTGATCGCACTTTTAGAAATGAAAGAAAAGATGTGTGTGTGTACATACATATGGGGGCAGAGAGCCAACGAGACAGAATATGAAAGATCTGGAATAACATACCATCATTTAAGTCACATTCATGAGCTCTACATCAGCCTTTCTCATTCAGGTTCCTCATCTGACCCACCTAGCACAGAAAACGTTCTGAGTGACTATTTTCTCAGTTCCCCCACGTATGGTAGATGACCAGTGTCTCCCTAGAAGCACAGGAGAGAAGTTAACTTATTCCATACAATGGATGCCCTAGGCTGTTGGGGCATTATTTTTTCCCAGAACCCGGAAGAATGAAGTTTCTCTAGATGGTGTTTTTTTACTTGTCTTATAAGACTATGTGGTTTTTTTAAAAAAAAAAAAGTATTCGAGGAATATATTACATTTGTGCTAAGGAGGAAAAAAAAAACTGTTAAAAACTAAAAGTGTAAGTTAACTATCTGTAAGAAGAGAAAACCGTGGAAACTGATTCAGATAAAGAAAAGTCCCATTCGGGGCGCCTGGGTGGCTCAGTCGGTTGGGCGGCTGACTTCGGCTCGGGTCATGATCTTGCGGTCCGTGAGTTCGAGCCCCGCATCGGGCTCTGTGCTGACAGCTCGGAGCCTGGAGCCTGCTCCAGATTCTGTGTCTCCCTCTCTCTCTGCCTCTCCCCCATTCATGCTCTGTCTCTCTCTGTCTTTCAAAAAATGAATAAATGTTAAAAAAAAAAAAAGTCCCATTTAACAAACTCCACAAGACTAATTTTTTGAGTGGGCTCTTGAAATGAACACACTACCCTAGAAATCATACTCCCAGTCTCAGAGGCCTGGGAATCAAATATAAGCTTTCTAATCGAATCTGCTGAATGGGAAGCTTTCATTAAGAAAAAGAGAAGTTGCATAATTAAATTTTCTTTTCTTTTTGGTTAACTGCTAGAATTGTGAGTCAAGGAAATCTTACTTTTACATATTTTGTCATGTCTATAAAAAATTATTCCAATTTTTTTCTTGCTTTTCAAAACTTGAAGATACAGATTTTAAGCAAGTCCTAATGTTAAACTTATCTTTGCTATAATTTTCTTCTGTGCTTTTTTCTCTAAGTATTAATATTTTCAGGACATTCAATTTTCCTTTAATATTAAAAATTTCAAAATGCTCATCTGTCTCTTTAAGCAATGATTAAAAAATCTTAAGAAAATATATCTAGGATAATATCTGATAGGATATAATTTACAATATTAGGGCTATTTGGGAGGTACTCAAAATGTTCCTTTATTGACATGATTAAATATATTTATAAAATATCTTAATATGCTGAATTTTTAGAATAAATATAAAACATTGTATGACTGGGGCGCCTGGGTGGCTCAGTCGGTTAAACGTCCGACTTTTGGCTCAGGTCCGACTTTGGCTCGTGGTTCATGGGTTTGAACCCTGCATCGGGCTCTGTGCTGACAGCCCAGAGCCTGAGCCTGCTTCAGATTCTCTGTCTCCTTTTCTCTCCGTCTCTCCCTTGCTCGCACTCTCTCTCTCTCTCAAAAATAAACATTAAAAAGAAATTTTTAAACATTGTATGATTGAGTAAATCTTTGTGCTCTCTCCAACTGGATCCTATTTATATCCAGTATGTCTATGCATATTGTTGAAAATGACTGACTTTAGAAAACAAAACAAAATTTTTTCACTGTTTATATGAATAGTTTGTGTATCATTATATAGTTACGTTAAATGAATTCTTTGGTTTAGAACAATATTTTTCTGTTAAGTTTAAATCTGCTTAACTTTTTATTTAAAAGATAAATAGTTCACCGTAGAACAGACTAGAATGTTAAATTTAAGCTGTTTGTTTTAGGCTCAAACCAAAAGTTTTTAACAATATGATGGATTTTTCTCAAAAAGGACTATGTTGCATTTTAAATGAGGTTTAGACTAATGAGGCATGAACACTCAAAAACTGTGATTAATGTTTTAAAGAACATTTGTTTCAGATTGTCTTTGGTTTGAAAATTAGCAATTTTGATTTCTGTAAAAAGAATGACATTTATTGACAAGAAAAAGAGTTTTTCTCCCCTTCAAATGAAGACCCACCTTTCAACCAACTGGCAAGAGATTCCCTGTCCTGCTTTAATCAGAAAATGAAAGGCATTAATGACATGTTGCTATTCTGTTTCTGTACCAAATTCTGGCATACTAAAATAATGAGATGCTTGTGATCACAAAAGTCTATTTTACTATAAAGTGATCTTTTTAAAAGAACAAGGGCATAAAATCCACAATAAACACCACATAATTACTACTGCTAATATTTGAGAGAGTCACAAAGAAAACAACCAAACTTCTTACTCTAAAAGAAATATATTTCTTAGAATATGAAAATTCAGAGGAAAAAAAGGCTCATAATAACATAAACAATTTCAACAAGGAACAAATAAAAAAGTGCTTCACTAGGTTTCCAGGTATCTCCTACCTTGACTAAACTTCTTTCCTAGAAAATGCTTCAAAACGCGGGAAGGAAGCATTTCAACTAAGATAATTAAAATTCACTCTGGAAAGTGATGGCCAAATCAGGTCAGTTAAATTCACCCTTAGAAAACACAAAGTCATTTAAAACTGTTCCAAGTTGAGAACTGATGTGTCATGATACAATTCTGACAGAAATAAACTATTTTTAAACCCAAAGATAATTGTTTTTAATTCTTCAGAGAATAATGACCCAGAACTGCTAATACATGGAAGAAAATTTCTGACTGCAACTACAGTGCTCACATTCAGTTTCATCAAAGATCTCTAAAACCAAGTATTTTGCAAATGCAGTGTTCATCTCTTCACCATGGACCCACAGCTTGAGGCCAACAAAGCCTCCTAAATGAGATGTGAACCAAACTTGGAAACCTCTCCTTTTTAAAACTCAAGTTTGGCTTTTAATAAAGACCTAAGCAATGTTTCCTCTAACCAACTTGGCAGACCTCGCAAGCAGACTACACAAACAAAGTCTTTCTGCTTACTCAAAGTTTTCACTATAGGCTTGGAAACAAAAAGCTATACACGGGAACTGGGTCATTCAGCTCAATTCAAAGGTAAGGGTTGTCATCTTCCAACCTACTATTTCTTCTTCTAGACAGCAAGTCATATCTCTCTGAGGTTTTCTCTTTAAAGAATATGATAATTTCTGATACTGTTTATCCAACTTGTTGGCACATTAACAGAAAGTCCTCAGATAGGCCTACTTAACACCAGGTTTCTGACGGAGAACTTCAAGAGGAGACTTAGCTGCTGCCAAGTCTCCCGGTAACTTCTCAACATTCTCAAATGGCTCTCGTTTGGATTTCGTGAAGTAAAAAAACTCACCTTTAACAACAGGACATATTTCCTAAAACCCTCTTCCACAAAAAATAGATGACACGAAACTCAATAATAGCAAAAAAAAAAAAAAAGTATACCCTTCTACTTGATTTCTCTATAGCTCACACACCTAAAATCAGACGGCAATGAATTAACTTTTTATGAAGTCCTTGTAATTCATCCTTAAAGGAATATACCATATGGCATAGACATTTCACCACACACACAAAAATACACCTGATTAACACTTCTTCCAAATCCAATAACTTAGACTTTAAACCATCCACAGCACGTGAAGTTACAGACAATAAAAATGTAATCACATGAAAACTCCTGGCAGAATTTTTACTTTTTATAAATACAAGTTCTGGAAAACAACCAAGTAAAACTATACTTTTAGTGGAGATCTTCCCAGATAGTTATCTAAGAACCATAACCCTGTTGTCTCAAATGTTCTCATTTCCTTCAGTAGAAACAGTACAAAGTTGATCCTTGAACAACACAGGTGTGAACTGTGCAGGTCCGCTTATACATGGATTTTTTTTTTTTTGATAACTACAGTACAGTACTGTAAATGTACTTTCTCTTCTTTATGATTTTCTTAATAACATTTTACTTCCTCTAGCTTACTTCATTGTAAGGATACGGTATATAATACATACAACCTACAAAATATTTATTATTAGTAAGGCTTAGTAGTTAAGTTTTGGGGCAATCAAAAGTTACACTTGTATTTTCAACTATGTGGAGGTGGGTGGGTCAGCACCCCTATCCCAAGGGTCCACTGTATATCTTCCTTGTTCTTTTCTTACAGGAAAAGCTGCAATGTTTTTCTCTTAGTTGTTATTCATCCTTCAGACAATTATTCCCAACCCACGCATTTCCCATAAACCAACATAGTTTTGTAGCAAAAGGAGTCTATCGCCATTTTCTCGGGCTTAGCAGTTGCACTAAAATGTGTCTATTAGGATGTGCATTGTTTTGGACACAGATTCATATAATAGTTAGGATTCCTTAATGATGAGAGTCAACATATCATTTTGCCAGCAAGCATTGAAACAGCAACCTTTCAAAATCTTGCCTTATATCAGTGTTTTCAAGCTTTATCAAGAAGACAGGTACTCAGAGCAGGGATATAATAACCCTTAAGTGAAACTCTACTGGGAAAAGAGAGATAATGCTCCTATTAGTAATAATTTGACATCACAGATAATGGAGATGGGAAAAGAAAGCAACAAATTTTATCATGATAATTTCCTACTGCATTTCTTTTAAACTGGACTTCTCTGGGAAAACCAGTCACCTAAAGAAAAAAAAAAAAAGCGGATTGTGAAGAACACAGAGAAGTTTGCTTTAGATTACAAGACGGGGGGCCAAATGTGGACGAAGGCAGCTCAGAGCTGTGAGAAAGAAAGCAGAGTCAGATATGGAAGTAATACTGTGTTAACCACAAATGAGCAGAGCTGGATAATTCTAAGCACATGCTAACTGTCCCAAGGTATAATAAAATGCTCAGCATGTTTTAATTAAATGTGCTTTGACTACACACATGACAGTCCAGGCTGCCAAGATGAAAAAAACTCTTTGGAAATGAGAACTTGTGCTCCAAATTGATAGGTACCTATTTTTCTTCCTTTGAGAGCAGGACCTGGGGCATGAAAGCGCTCTCTTGTCCACAGCTGCATCCAACAAGGCCTGAAATGAACATGTCATAGACTTATTTGTCTTAAAAGTTCCTGCAGTGCAGGGACAGGAAGAGCAACTACCTGAAAGTATAATAGAAACAAAGGTCCATCCTTTCTCAACTCTAAAATCCAAGTGCTCTGAGAAGTAAAAGTATTTTTATAACTCATCTGGCAGCAAACACTGGTCTGTCCTAAACCTGAAAGTATTTTCATAATTTTTATAATTCATTTGATGGCAAAAACCTCACCTGAATGGATACAAGAATATTTACAGTCTTAGGGCACCTGGGTGGCTCAGTCAGTTGAGTGTCCAACTCTTGATTTTGGCTCAGGTCACGATCTTATGGTTCATGGGTTCAAGCCCCACGTCAGGCTCCACACTGATAGTGGAGCCTGCTTAGGATTCTCCCTTTCCATCTCTCTCTGCCTCTCCCCCACATGCTCCACACTGATAGTGTGGAACCTGCTTAGGATTCTCCCTTTCCATCTCTCTCTGCCTCTCCCCCACATGCTCTCTCTCTTTCTCAAAATAAATAAACTTAAAAAAAAATATTTACAGTCTTTACTTATTCTGTTGAGTGTGACTGTTCATTTCACTGCAGAAATATCAATGTATGACTACAGAGTGTTTTCTCAAACATTGCTGGAGTGTCATAAAATACATATATATGAAATGTATTACCATTCTAAAATCTGAAAAATTCTAACACACATCTCTTGATAAGTGATTACAGATCCACTACTGTTACTATTATTGATAGCTGACCACGTTAAGACACATGTGAGAATAGGCCACTGTTCTGCTAGATTCTCTCCAATGGCTTCCTACGTCACACAGAATAAAAGCCAAACTCTTTACAAATGCCTACAAGATTGCTACTCAAAGAGAACCACAACATTGACCTCACCTGGTAATTTGTTGGAAATGCGGAATTGCAGGACCAATTCCCATCTATGAGTCAGAAACAGCATTTTCACAAGACCCCCAGCTGATGTGCATGCATGTGATTTTTTGGAAGTGCTGACCCACAAGACTCTGGAGGGTTCTTCGTACCTTGCTAGGTTCACCTCTTCTTTCCTCTCACCTACTCCTCCCCAGTCTCTGGTTTCCTTGCCATTTGTGAAACATAACAAGAAACACTTCCAGGTAGCTGTTTCCTAGAACTGGAATGTCCTCCCCGCAGGTATCTCTCCTGACTTCTCCCTCACCTGCTTCAGTTCTTTCCTCTAAATGAGGCCTTCTCTGTCACCCTATCTAAAATGCTCAAAACCCCCTGACAATCCATATTCTTCTATTTCATTAGTTGTCATATTTTTTCTCTTTAGTACCTGTAACTACCTGAAGTACCAACACTTTACCAAATTCTGTTGTTTTTTTGTCTCTTCCCAGTAGAACGTAAGTTTCATGAGGGCAGAGAATCTGTTTTTCACAGTGCCTGAAACAGCAATTTTCAGTGTGGTGTGTGGACCTCGTGGATCACTGAGACTCTTTCAAGGGGATGCACAAGATCAATTTTCGTAATTATACTAAGAGGTTATTTGCTTTTCTCACACTCCGTGCAAAAGCTGTGGTGGGTAAAACTGCTGGGCTTCAGTGCAAAGCAACGCAGTAGCACCAAACTATCAGCTGTCACTGTACCCTTCACCACCACATGCAATCGGGCTTTAAAAAAATTCAAGGGGCGCCTGGGTGGTTCAGTCTGTTAAGCATCCAGCTTCGGCTCAGGTCATGATCTCACAGCTCGTGGCTTCGAGCCCCGGGTGGGGCTCTGTGCTGACAGCTCAGAGCCTGGAGCCTGCTTTGGATTCTGTGTCTGCCTCTCTCTCTGCTCCCCCGCACCCCCACACTCATGCTCTGTCTCTCTCTCTCTCTCAAAAATAAACAAACATTAACATTTTTTTCTAATTCAATTTCACTTAATATTCTTGATGAAGGAGTTTAAAAAGCATTAATTTTATTAAATCTTGACCACTGAGTATGTATCTTTTTAATATTCTGTGTGAGAAGAAGAGAGGTGTGCACAGCAGGATATTATCTGGGGGAAAAGCATATGTGAGATCATTCAAGCTGTGAGGTGGACCAGCTGCAATTTTCTTCAACGCCATTTCACTGGAAAGAAGGACTGACAAACTGTGTCTATTCAGACCTGGCTATATCTGGTAGATATTTTCCTGAAAATGAACAAAGTTACTTTCTCACTTCAATGACAATAACTGACCATATTTATTGCCAGGCATAAAATCCAAGCTTTCAAATGAACATTAGAATTTGGAGCAAATTGTATCCACCATTATGAGCCTGACAGTTTGTTAATATTTAAAGACTTATCTCATAAGATTGATAGTGATATTAAAGAATGTGATTTGTTAATACACTGTATAGTGAAATGTGCTAACATTTGTAAAATCTGTGTAACTCAATGAACTAATGTTTCTGAAATGACAAAATACATTATAGTACAAAACCATGCATGGGTGAAAGATCTAGTCAGACAAGATAGACCAATGGATTTTTTTTTTAAAGATTTTTTATTTTATTAAGTAATCTCTCCACTCAACGCGGGGCTCAAACTCACAACCCTGAGACCAACAGCTGCACGCTCCAACTGAGCCAGCCAAGCACCCCTAGACCAATGGATTTTAATGTAACACCATGAAATGTTCACTGATACGGTTTCAGAGTCTACATTTCAACTGACCTTGAAGAAACTACCACTTGTTAAGTTTTAGTGTAGTATCAAAGAATAATCACTATTTTAAAAGATTATTGGGGCTCCTGGGTGGCTCAGTCAGTTAAGCGTCTGACTTTGGCTCAGGTCATGATCTCGCAGTCCGTGAGTTCAAGCCCCACATCAGGCTCTGTGCTGACAGCTGGGAGCCTGTAATCTGCTTCGGATTCTGTGTCTCCCTCTCTCTCTCTGCCCCTCCCCTGCTCGTGCTCTGTCTCTCTCTCTCTCTCTCTCTCAAAAATAAATAAGCATTAAAAAAATTTAATAAAATAAAGATTATTAAAATACTTCCCCCTTTTCCAACTACATACTTATATAAGGCCAGATTTTCTTCATATACTCCAATCAAAACAACACATCACAACAAATGACTGCAGATATGAGCTCTCTTTCTTTTAAGCTAGACATTCAAAGAGTTTGTAAAACTGTAAAAGAATGCCACTCTTCTCACTACTTTAAACATATAGTTATTTTTTAGGGGCGCCTGGGTGGCGCAGTCGGTTAAGCGTCCGACTTCAGCCAGGTCACGATCTCGCGGTCCGTGAGTTCGAGCCCCGCGTCGGGCTCTGGGCTGATGGCTCGGAGCCTGGAGCCTGTTTCTGATTCTGTGTCTCCCTCTCTCTCTGCCCCTCCCCCGTTCATGCTGTCTCTCTCTGTCCCAAAAATAAATAAACGTTGAAAAAAAAATAAAAAAATAAAAAAAATAAACATATAGTTATTTTCATAAAATTTTATGTTAACGTGTAATGGGTTTATTATTATTTTAAAATCAACTGATAATCTTTTTTTTTTTTTTTGGTTTCTCAATTCTATTTTCAGATACAGCAAACAGCAATACATGTGACCCACATAAACAAATGCTCCTTAGGTTCTGCGGTAATGTTTAAGAGCATTAAATGGGTCCTGCGATGAAAAAGTTTGAGAGCCACTGGCCTAAGGCAATAATACCTAGTAGGTAGCAATAAATTTTGTTGCACTGAACACTTACATTGTGCTTGGCTCTTACTAAATGCTTTCACACTTACTTCGTTTATACCTCAAGAACAACTTTATAAGGTACTGTTACCATCACCATTTTCTAGATAAGAAAACCGGTACTTGAGAGAGACGAAGGCATTAGCTTAAAGTCGCAAGCAGTGGCGCCAGCACTTGAGCTGAGGTCACATGACTCTGGATTGCATGCTCCTGGCCGCTACCGATACTATGATAAAGGCATGCTATGTTAGAAACAAGACCAACGGTGCGAAGCCAGGTGACTAAACTTAAAAATATGAAGGCACTAAGAAGGAGTCAACATAAAAAGTGAAATGCATTAGGAGGAGAACATCTAAGGAGGTTCGTGTGAGCAGAAGAAAGGCCAGGCCAACTTCTTGGAGGCAGAATGCAAATGTTTCAGGAAGTACTTCAAGCATAGACCACACGGCACAACAACTATCACAGGCTGAAGAAGGACAATAAAAACCCTAAGACGTCTACTTTGTTTCCAGACTGGCTTCCAAGGATAATAAATCCCTTCTGGTCAGATTCACTCCTGACACTATTAAAGTCATCTTACTGCTGTTGGTTTCCCTGTAGCTCAAGCTTGAGTATAACCTTCAATGAAATGTTCAGCATGCTCTTTGGTTGCCACATCCAAACAGAGTTTCCACAGATCAACTTGGGTTGCCACCTATAAAGACTAAATCATTCAACTCCAAGAAGTGCCTCCTCTCAAGCCTACAGTAAAGTGATATCCTGAAGTTTTGTCATCTTTTAAAAAATTTTTTTAATGTTTTTATTTATTTTTGAGACAGAGCATGAGCAGGGGAGGGGCAGAGAGAGAGGGAGACAGAATCTGAAGCAGGCTCCAAGCTCTGAGCTGTCAGCACAGAGCCCAACGCAGGGCTCGAACCCACAGACTGTGAGATCATGACCTGGGCTGAAGTCAGACGCTCAACCAACTGAGCCACCCAGTCGCCTCTAAAGTTTTGTCATCTTGATTGGATTAGTGACAAGAAGGGCATTTAATGTCTGCATTTTATGAAAAAGTCCTGTAAGGCCAAGAACAGTGATTTCTTCCCAGCTTCACATTTTCCTAAGCTAAAAATTGCTGCTAGAATATGCAGATACACTTTTCCACAGTCTTGAAATTTCTACTTCCTGTAATATTTAAACCATGAATCACTCTTGCTAAGGATGATTAAAAAAGGAGTGAGCTAGGTTTGGGAAGGAAAAACAGAAGACGAAGTGGGTGGCACATCAGTAGCCATGATGTAGCGATGTAGCATTCAGATCACAGTGGAAGTCAGGGCGGAAAAAGCAAAGTCAAGTCCTGGAACTGTTTTCCCCACTCTATTGGGACAGAGGTCAAAAGTCAGTTACAGTGTTCACTGCTGTGTTAATACGTCCAATGTTGAGACTGTGACGAGTTAAGCTTGACAGCCCTAATCAGGAGGTTTGAAAAAGTTTGACTCAACTCTACATATGGAAGACCTGAAATAGAAAAGTATAACCTCTTAATATGTACAATATCTGCAACAATGAAAAACAATGAATTTATAAGCATATTCTCAAAATTGGGGGAGATCCTAAAAAGCTCCTAGGATATAAGGAGGTAAGAATAATAACTAATGTTCTTTCTCTGGTCTTCTATCTTCATTTTAGTTTAGTGACTATAAAAAGAAAAGGAAGAGGGCTTTCATAGCTTCACCAGTGATCTAGGATTACCCTAACACTGGAAACCTTCAGTTCGTCAAACACCAATTCTTCTACATGGGACCATCAAAGTAAAAGTCTAAGATCAGAAAGAGAATGCTGGATAACAGTGACGATGCTCGCTGGTATTTTCCAGAGTTGAGTGGGCTGGTGTCCAATGATCATGCCTCCTTCCATCACTGCCTATGCTTCAACATATGATATACAGGACTGAAGCAATTCAACATTTTGCTGGATCATAAGACAGAAAACATGTAAATGAAACACAATTATCAGTATTTAAGATTCCACAGAATACTGTGGTCTTTTTGCACGACAGCAATGGACCAACTTAGACTGCTCAAAGCCCATTCCCAAAACACAATTTTCTTAGGAAGGGCAGAAACCAGGAACAGAAGCTAACATTGTATCCACTAGTGTCTGGGAAACTAATGACTGAAACAAAGTTGCAGGAGATTTTTCTATGAATAGATCAAACACTCAAAAGAACCAGGATGGGTGGGTGCTTCACCCAAGAGTACTCAGGAGGAAGAGGAATGATACATTGTCTGCCAGGCCAGTGTTAAGTTTCAGAAAGGACAAGAGGACCTGTCCTGTACTAGCTTTGTCAGAACTGGTTACAAGTATGGACTCTGTCTGTTGGACTAGTGCTCACTAATTGTGTGTCTCACCCTGGGCAAATGAATACTAGCTGTTATTATTAGAAAAAAAAATTAACTTGATTCCTGAGGTAACAGACATTAAGGAAATTCGCAGGGAAAGAAATGTAGATGTCACTAGGAAGATTTTCATAGACAGTCTTCAGAACATGTAAGATGCCATAACCTAAGCCATTACCTAACAATATTCCTTTTTCTGCCATGAGCATTTCCTAATACGAGCAATATTCATTCTGCCACGAGCATTTCCTAAGCTACTGAACATCTTCTGTAGCATAAGTGGCAAAGAGTTTAACAGAAAGTGATCATCTGATTTGGAGTCAAAGATGTTTAATTCAATTCCAGCCACCATTTATCTGTTAAGACTTCACCCCCATGAACATGACAATTACATATATGACAACCTATGACATATATGCCAATATTACATATCATAAATATATAGTTATATATATTACAAACATTTAATATATATATATATATATATACATATATGTGTATATGTGTGTGTATTTATTTATATATATATCAAGCATGGGCACAGTAAAAAACAGGTTCTGGTTAAAACTGTGTGTAGAAATGTCTGAGTTAAACCAGTGGAAGGGATCCCTTATACAAACACACCTAGGACTCCGTGAATTCCTACCAGCTCTGATGGGAAGTGAGGACTACTACCACGTAAACAGAGAACCTGGAAGTCTCTCAAGATACCACACTTTCAATGTCCTTATGTAAAGAATGTCACTTCTTTTTTCCCTCACTTCTACTTTAGGATCAGAAAGAATACTGTGTCAATGCCCCCACACACTTCACACATGAAATGTTACAGTCCAATAGTTTTACCAAAATGAAAAGCAAGATGATCAGTTTATTTTTAAATATCTAGAGTCTTCTTTTAACTCCAGACTTGATACAGCTTTCTAATAAGCAATATTATTTGTTACTCAAAAAGCAGACTGAATGATTTATGTCATGCAGCTGTGAACAAGCATTTTGTTGGAAATACTGTGCATGCTTTACTGCACTAACATTGTTAGAATGCCCTCAAGGATGCTGAATACTACGGATTGGAAAACAAAAGGTCATTGTCACAGGAAAATGAAAAAAGACTTATCTGATTCAAACCAACATCAAGCACAGAGAAATGACAACAATAGAAAAACATTTCATGTGCCTTTATCAGTCTGTAAAGGAGAGTTATTTATCTCTAATAAGACTTACAGTTCTTGTAATATATCATAACAAAAATAAATGAATTCATTTAATTGTTCACAAGTGACAATTAGATCACATTCTGTTTTCTCATAAATTTAAAAATATTTGGTGTACCTTTGAAAGTCAATGCAAGTATGCTGGTAGTAAATGTTTTCCCAACAGCAATGAAATGCTCAAATTTAAAGGTAATTTCATTTATATCATTAATATATACCCATACATGAGACCAGATTATTTCACACATACTATATGTGTGTATGAAATAAACAATTTCAGAAAATTTGAGTCCTCAGTATAAAATATGTGCCTGCGATTTTTTTAAATGTATATTTATTTTGAGAGAGAGAGAAAGACAGAGTGTGTGTGTGTGTGTGTGTGTGTGCGCGCACACTCGTGCGAGCGGGGCAGCGACAGAGAAAGAGAATCCCAAGCAGGCTCCATGCTTTCATGCTGTCAACACAGAGCCAGATGTGGACCCTGATCTCACCAACTGTGAGATCATAACCTGAGCCGAAATCAAGAGTCCAACACTTAATTCATGAGCCACCCAGGCAACCCCTGTGCCTGTAATCAAAAACAAACAAAAAACAAAAACAAAAAACCTCTTGATTTTCTATGTAAATAGGCCATAAAAAATGATAAAAATGACAGGTGACATACTGACAGAAGCTACACTGGCCACTGGGCATTAACTGTCCTAACAAAGTTGCCTAACAGACAAGGAAGGTAATTTCTGCATTTTACTAGTACATGTAATATTTTCTGAAAGCACAGCAAGTTATTTTTTGATAATTTTTTTAATGTTTGTTTATTTTTGAGATAGAGACAGAGCATGGGTGGAGGAGGGACAGAGAGAGAGGGAGACACAGAATCCAAAGCAGGCTCCAGGCTCTGAGCTGACAGCACAGCTCGAACTCACAGACTTCGAGATCATGACCTGAGCTAAAGTCAGATGCTCAACCGGCTGAGCCACCCAGGCGCCCCTGAAAACACAAGAAGTTTTAAGAAAACTCCTGGTGTCAAACAAATGCATGTTATTAACCTCACCATTTTATTCCCCCTACTACTCAGCAGTAAAAGGCTGATACAATCAGGAGCAAGCTAGACTAATAATTAAAAGGTATATATTTGTGTTTATTGTATAAATACAAGTCTTGCCTCTAAAAGAAAAGTGTGGGGAAGCAGGCGGAAAGGTTTGTTTTTCATATATTTGAGAATTCTTATTTCTGTGAATTTTTTTCTCCATTTTTTTAAATTTTGAGAATATCCAAGCCTACCAAAAAATGAAAGAATAAGTACATTGTTTAGTGCATCTTTCATCTAAATTCACTAATTGCTAACATCTGCCCCATTTGTTACCTCCTCCCTCCTCTAACCCCCCAAAACAATTTCAGAGTAAGTTGCAGGCATCACAAAACTTCACTCATACACAGTTTAGCATGTGTATCCTGAAAACAAAAATTCTCCTATACGCACACAATACCATTCTCACACCCAAGAAATGTAACCCCTTTGTAAGCCAGGAAAAACAGTCATCGCTATTTACTATCTGGGTCCATGAAACTTTTATTTTACTTTTTGCATATTTAAGTCATTTTTGAATAACCTACCAGTTCAAGACTAAAAGGAGAGTGAAAAACAACCTATTATAAATTTAATAAGTATTTAAACATGGCAAGCCCAAATTTCATTCTGTATTTTTCTGCTTTGAAAATAATATGTCTTGACATTATTTTTTGAATACAACTAGTTGCTCACCAACAGTCCTACGCGAACCTACATACTTATTTTGTAAGTACTGACTCCGGGTCTCAACTACATCTGTAATAGAATGTAGCTTCTCATTGAAGCTCTTTTTCTTGCACTTACATTGTCAAAATGCAATATTTCATATTTTAAAAATATCTTAATGTTCTAGCTTATAACTATTTCTGGTTCTTCCTCTTACACTTACATCTTCAAAACATAACACTTCTGAAAACTCAGATGGCTCACAGTTTTGTCGGAGAGAGGAGAGTCATCTTCTTTGCTCCATAATTGCAAAACTTTTTAGATGTGTAAAAACTAATTAAAATGACCAATCCAATAAGTTTGTCATTTCCACACGATCTCTTTCCTTCCTGTCTCTTCTGTACACACACCTATCTTAAGCACCTGTCCAGTTAAGAACTGTACCAGGTGTATTCAAGTGCACAGGCATCGGGAAAGATGAAAAAATTAACACCCTCTGTCCTAATAGCAAAATGGGATGGTCCCGATTCTTGATGCAAAATATGATGCAATGAAATGTTTCCTGTTGAATTACTAACTGGATATTAATACCTGATTTCCTTTTTTCCTTAGACACATACTGTTCATTGTCAATTCTTGACTTTGAGAATATTCGCCTAACAATTAGTTGGCACTTTTTTTTTTTCCTATAAGCGGCCAGATAAGGAGCCAAATATCTTCAGCTTTGCAAACCAAACCACCCCTGTCTCGACTACGTAACTCTGCCTGTACAGTTGGAAAGTAGCCACAGACAATATTAAACAAATACGCATGGCTTTTCCCAGTAAAATCTTACTTTGGGAAACAGGCGGTAAGCTGGCTTTCTGACCCTGGACCTTGGATATCATCACTTGATAATTTACGTTCTTGGATTTCTTCTGTATGATAAATTTAACCATCATCAATAAAGTCTAGAGGACTATGATATGTTCACCTTCTCATTTATCTAAGAGTTGTGAAATGTCTTCCTCTGTCAAAATAGTTTCCTTTGCCATTATGCGCAGGAAATAAAAAACTCTAAATTTCTAATTGTGTTCAGTGAAGTGTGTTCAGTGAAATTTTAAAACACAACTACAAAGATAGTGACTCCAAGCTTCTCTTATACCTTCTTAAAAGATGATGCAATACTTTGGGCAGCACAGTAAGAAAACTGGACAATGACAAAACAGCAAGCATGTATTCCACAACCACAGTGTTCCTCTGTTTTCTTGTTAATTTTAGGGGTTTTTAGCATAATTGAGAATAAAACTGGTAGGTAATGATGAAATCATTCCTAGGATGAGAAAGTGGCAAAATGTTTCAAGATACAGGAAAGATAAGATCATAAAAATCCCTTAATGTATCTTAGATTTATAAAGAAACCCATATGGTAATGGCAAAATATTGTTCTATTTTTTAAAAGGTAAAATTACCTTTGTTCTTTAGAAGATCCCTAACAAATAGTTAGAACTTCCCCCAAAAGAAACTCAGTAATTAATACTGAATAAAAAGGACCCTGACGGCATGTCAAGATTCAAACACATCATCAAATATTCCCAACTACGTGAAAATGTCCTTTTGTTTTTTGATCCAGGATCCAAAGTTCATGCATCACATTTGGTTGCTATGTCTTCTTAGTGTTCTTTAAACAAGAACAATCTTGCTCTCTACCTTTTTAAAAAATCTTTCATGACAGTGACATTTGTAAGAAACCTGTAACTTGTCTTGTAGGTGTCCACATTCTGTATTTCTGTGATTACTTCCTCACGATTCAGATCAGGACCTGTTACATACTTTTCCAGTCCCTTGTTTAAAAATTATTAAGAATTGCAAGGGGCGCCTGGGTGGCGCAGTCGGTTAAGCGTCCGACTTCAGCCAGGTCACGATCCCGCGGTCCGGGAGTTCGAGCCCCGCGTCGGGCTCTGGGCTGATGGCTCAGAGCCTGGAGCCTGTTTCCGATTCTGTGTCTCCCTCTCTCTCTGCCCCTCTCCTGTTCATGCTCTGTCTCTCTCTGTCCCAAAAATAAATGAACGTTGAAAAAAAAAAAAAAAAGAATTGCAAGATGGCAACGGCACAGCATTAAACCCAAAGCAAGGTTCTTCGGAATGTGGAGCCGTGTGTGACTGCTCACCTCCACATACCCACCAAGCCAGTCAGGATTCGGAATAAGCATTTCTGCAAGCCTACCACACAGATGATGATTTAGACTCCCCACTGTATCACATAGGAGACATAGCCATTTTGTAAATACTAATTCCAGACTTCAAATACAACTCTAATCAGTTCTAGTTTATCAGGACTTCCGGTTCATTTTCTTAACTAGCATTTGTCAAAATGCAATAAAGACTCTAGATTTAAAATACATCTTAATAGGGGCGCCTGGGTGGCTCAGTCGGTTAAGCGGCCGACTTCGGCTCAGGTCATAATCTCATGGTCTGTGAGTTTGAGCCCCGCGTCGGGCTCTGTGCTGACAGCTCAGAGCCTGGAGCCTGTTTCAGATTCTGTGCCTCCCTCTCTCTCTCTGCCCCTCCCCTGTTCATGCTCTGTCTCTCTCTGTCTCAAAAATAAATAAAAAAAACATACAAAAAAATTAAAAAAAAAATACATCTTAATAAACTGTAGCTAATGTGAAATGTAGTTAATGATACACAGTAATTTTAAATTGCTCCCAGCATACTATCCTTACCCTTCCATGCTGACTGGAATAAATTCATAACATAAAATAAAATGTTTTCAAAATATCCTGGAAATAAAAATGATACCCAAACTTTTAGTGACTCAAGAAAAGAAAACGTGCATCATCGTCAATCAGATAAAATCTCACCCATCAAACACATACCAAGTGCCAACTATGGATGAGATCTTGGACTAAGTTATACAGAAAGGAATATGAGTAGAACACAGTCCTATACTGGAGAGTTCCATAGTTTAGGGCTGACAAAAGACATGAAATATTCACAACGCAGTGTGAGGAATGCTACAATAGAGTTACTAATACCAGGAGAGCCAATTTCAAGCCCGGACTCGGCCATTTACTAAATTTTAGGAACACCCCAGCACATTTGGCATAGGATTCAGTGGAGTCACAATAAAAAAGGAAGAGCTCTGGAAACAAAATTATTAAGTGATATAGAAAAATGACAGGTATTATCATTATCAAGCATAATAACTTGTTCTTGATACACAAAGTGATTATTTCATTTGCTAACATACTCATGAGTCATGGGTGGTTTCCCAGATGATACGCTAGGTATGTGTTTTAATAATAATGTCACCCAAGCTAAAATCTCTGTCCTCTCTGTTCTTCTTTCTCTACAGTCAACCCAGATGGGCAGGTTCTGGCCACCCGTAACCCGCAGGGTACGAGGCAGTATTTGGACTGTAGGTAGGATTAACATGGCACATCTTTCTAAAGCAATTTGACGCTAATTATAATTCTTAAATTTTAATCTTTATAATTCTTAAATTTTTTGTATTCCCAGCTGACTCTTGCTCCTCCCTGGGGCAAGGGGAGGTTACAAAAGCCCTAAGAATAGAAATGCTTCCTAACAAAAACATAACTGGAACCGTTGGCACTTTTATGTTATTAGGGTATTATTCTTGCTGTCAAGTCTAAGTGAACAATAAAAGCTAACGCTCTGAGAAAAAGACAGACTAGTAACACTAACCGACACCACCTCTGCTATCTTCAGTTCACCAAGAAAGTAGAAAGACCCAACAGCAAGATTTAGAAGGGGAAAAAAAAAAAAAGTTTTCCCCTAGGAACCCATGTTTTGTTTATTTGCTTGTTTACTTGAAACAAAAACCCTCACAAAGTCCCACAATTTCCTGCTGCAACTACATTTCATCAGGTTTATAAACACTCCTTCTCTGACACTGTGAGTTCCTGTGATATAAAAATAGCTGATGTCCTGTTTTTGCGTGTGAAAATTTACAGTGTTATGATTTGAAAACAGTTTTCAAACGAGAACATGGTTAAAAAGGAAAAGGGTGCAAAATTAAGCTTACAGTACATGTGGAAGTACAAATGATGACCAAAAAAAAGAAATTCAGGGACGCCTGGGTGGCTCAGTCGGTTAAGCATCCAACTTCAGCTTAGGTCATGATCTCACAGTTCGTGAGTTCAAGACCCACATTGGGCTCTGTGCCAACAGCTCAAAGCCTAGAGCCTGCTTCGGATTCTATGTCTCCCTCTCTCTGTCTCTGCCCCTCCTCGGTTCATGCTCTGTCTCTCTTTCTCAAGAATAAATAAACATTTTTGGGGCTCCTGGGTGAGCTCGGTTGAGTGTCCGACTTGGGCTCAGGTCATGATCTCGCGGTCCATGAGTTCGAGGCCCGCGTGGGGCTCTGTGCTGACAGCTCGGAGCCTGGAGCCTGCTTCAGATTCTGTGTCTCCCTCTCTCTCTCTCTGACCCTCCCCTGTTCATGCTCTGTCTCTCTCTGTCTCAAAAATAAATAAACGTTAAAAAAATTTTTTTTAAATAAATAAACGTTTTTAAAAAAGAGAGAGAAATTCAGAAAATAGCTGGTTTTCTTTTTCTTTTTTAGTGCTTGTTTTTGAGAGAGAGAGCGAGAGCGAGAGAGAGCGAGAGAGAGAGAGAGCGAGAGCGAGAGAGAGAGCGAGAGAGAGAGCGAGAGAGCGAGAGAGAGAGCGAGAGAGAGAGAGAGAGAGAGAGAGAGAGAGAGAGAGCTTGAGCAGGGGAGGGGCAGAGAGAGAGACAGAGACACAGAATCCAAAGCAGGCTCCAGGCTCTGAGGTGTCAGCACAGAGCCTGACATGGGGCTCAAACCCACGAACTGTGAGATCATGACCTGAACTGAAGTCAAATGCTTAATGGACTGAGCCACCCAGGAGCCCCTACACCTGGTTTTCTAATGGTGATTAGGACGCTACGTTTTTCATCACCACAATTTGTAGTCATAATTTGTAGTCATCATCTCAAAAGGCATAAGATGTACTTAAAAAATGACTTTAAAATGGACAAATCATTGTGAACAAATGAACCTGAATATTTATTTATATTTTCTATATGCACACCCTCCTTAACTTAAGATGGTTCATCTTACGATTTTTCAACTTTACGATGGTGGGAAAGCAACATGCATTCAGTAGAACCATACTTTGAGTTTTGAATTTGGATCTTTCCTGGGCCAGCCATGTACAGGAGGATCCTCTCTCGTGATGCTGGGCAGTGGCAGCCACAGCTCCCTGTTGGCCAGCGAGCACCAAGGGCAAACAACCGGTAAGCTTACGGCCATTCTGTTTTCCACTTTCAGTACAGTACTCAATAACGTACATGAGATACTCAGTGCTTTCTTATAAAATAGGTTGTGTGTTAAAGATTTCCGCCCAACTGTAAGCTAATGTAAGTGTTCCGAGCACTTTTAAAGTAGGTGAGGCAAAGCTATGACGTTAAGTAGGGTAGGTGAATTAAATGCATTTTCAACTTACAACGGGTTTATTGGGAACAAAATCCTATTTAAGTGGAGGAATATCTGGATAAGAAATACCTGCAAATGAAACTATCACTCTTGGAGCACCTGGGTGGCTCAGTTGGTTAAGCGTTCAACTTCGGCTCAGGTCATGATCTCATGGTTTGTGAGTTTGAGCCCTGCATCAGGCTCTGTGCTGACAGCTCAGAGCCTGGAGCCTGCTTTGGATTCTGTGTCTCCCTCTCTCCCCACCCCTCCCCCGTTCACTGCCTGTCTCTCAAAACTAAACATTAAAAAAAATTTTTTTGAATCAATAAAACATTAAAAATGTTTTTAAAAATATCACTCTTGTAATGAGTTTATAATCACGTAAATTTGGCAGGAAAAACCTCAAAGATATTTTCCAACTAAACCACTAAAAGCTGCCAGAAAGGTCAGTTTAAGAATCATTGTGAAACGTAAAATTTGGCCAAACTCTGTGCTTTGTGTATAGCTGAATCCACATTTGGCAAAAGGCGGAAACGAAGTTAGAGCAAGGTGCCATCATCAAATGACATCCTTCAATGTGCTCAAAGATCTATTTAAGCAGCTGGTTGAAGAAGCTAACCTGGCTCTTTAACTTCACGTTGGATAAGAATTTTAATAATCCGGTATTTGTTCATCTTCTTATAATAATATCTACACGGATATGTCATTTTGTGAAGTGCTTGATGACAGAGCACGAATTTTGAGACCTACTAAAAAATTCATGGGCATATATCCAGAAATTGGGCTAAAAAGAAGACAGGCTAAATTGTGGAAAGGTTGTCAGCAGCAGGGCCATTGAGCACCCCAGAAGCCACTTTATCATTCACAGAACCATCATCTTTAGTCACTGAGTATTCCTTTAACAAATATTTTTGAGACAATAAAGAATGTTAACTTAGGAATAAGTGACTTTCAGTTTTCCATACAACAAAGCAGTTTACCTTCTCAGCAGATAACGCAAGTATTGAAACTCTTAATTGAAGCACAAAAACACTACCCAAGCTACTCAGCATCCTTCCTGATGGCCGCCTGAACATATCTCACAAAACAATAAAACAATTCATCCCATTTGAACAGATGTATATGAATCTGAACACTCAAATTCAATGCAGTTTTCCAAAAGTGACAATTCATCAGCATTTTGTCCATTAACTAAGGAAAGCAATAGCAAATACTTTTTTTTTCCAACAGGGAAGAACATTATATTAAAAATAGACAATTATGGAGAATATCAAAATTCCCTAATGTTTTTAAAATGTTTATTTCGAGAGAGAGAGAATGCACACGCACCCCTACAAGCAGGAGAGGAGCAGAGAGAGAGGAAGAAAGAATCCCAAGCAGGTTCCATGCTGTCAGCGCAGAATCTGATACAGGGCTCCATCCCATGAACCATGACATCATGAGCTGAGCCGAGATCATGACCTGAGCCAAGATCAAGAGTTGGAAGCTTAACCGACTGAGCCACCCAGGAGCCCCTCTAATTCTCCAACTTTTAAGATAACATTGAAATATCAAAGAAATATCATGCTTATGGTTACATCACTTTATGACACAGAAATGTCCCTCAGCAATCCCTAACCCCATGCATTCATTCTCCTCTACCTCTGGTGGCAAGTGTGAAAACAAATGTAAGGGTATTGTGCTTGGTATAAATTACTTTTCCCGTAGGCAACAGCACATCCCTTCACCTGGTACCAATCTCTTTCAGTAGTTTAAAATAGTTAAATACCAAGGAATTCTACGTTCATTCGTCATTAAAAACTTTTAAAACACAATGTTCTCTTACATGTACATATCCCCTCCCATGATATTCACAAGTATTTTACTTGGTTGAACTGCATTCTACTAAAGACTCCAGTATAAAAAAAGCATTTCAACATCACCAAAAAGAGAAAAAAAGCTGTCTAAAGAAATGGGCAAAGCTAGTCTCTACTGTTAGATGTTAGGATGGTGACAAACTCTGGGGAGACATGCTGGGATAGCCGGGAAGGAATTCCAAGGGGGTCTGTCTATGAGGCTGGTAACGTTCATTTCTTGACCACAGTACAAGTTACATAGGTGTGTTCATTTTGTAATAAAGCATCAAGCTTCTGACTTCTGTATTTTACTTGTTTACTTATTTGTGCATCTTATTTAAATATGCTCATGTATCATGTATTTTTAATGTATCATACACTTTAAAAATGTATCATATAACATACACTTTAAAAATGAAGAAAAAAAATCCTTGAGGAATAAATAAATATGGCTCCTTACAGTTCCATTGTTCTTAGTATAACATCAGTAGTTCTACTGACCGAGTCTGAGGAGGGTGCCATAATTACCTCGAATAGTGCTTGTCACAGGCCAAAAAATCTCAGGGAGGCTCCACACGTAAATTTAGCATTCCACAGTTACAGAATAGAAGAAGAAATAAGAAAAATGTACCTAAGCTTAGAATCAAGCTTCCAAACTCACGCATTCAGAAAAAACAAGTCAATCAGTCAACTAACTTTAAAGGCAAATCCTTGCCTTGACTATTACATACATACCTACAATTTCAAAACATGGGATGAAAAAGAACACGAACACATTTCTGTTTAAGCTATTTAATTTTCCCTTGTTTTCAAATGTGTACTATGAACCTAAAGACAGAAGGAAAGAATTCTAGTCCCTTTTTTTTTTTCCATTTTCAGAAATATTTTAGAATTTAATTCTGGAAAAACAAAGTAACTGTTGTTTAAAAAACCAACAGGCCTAAAATGGAGTCACATGTGCTAAGTCCACCAAACCCAGACTTAACACCTAAACTAACTGCCGTTTCAACCTTCCCCAAGAATGAAAACTTAACCCATCAGTCTGGAATTTTCCTGGTCAGCACTGGTTAGATAAACCATCTGATAGCCCCTATGTCCCCCGCCCCCCTCCCAAAAAGGTGACCCTGCCGGAAATAATCCTTTTTTTTAAAACCCATTTGTGACTTCCTGGCCCTACCCCTTTCTGCCTTCAAAAACCTTTCCTCTTCTGCAGCCCTCTGGAGCCTATGTATTTGCTAAATGGTATGCTGCCTGATTCATGAATCTTTGAATAAAGCCAATTAGATCTTCAGATTTACTCAGTTGAATTTTGTGTTTTTAACACTGGAAACAGGCACATTTGAAAGTGCAATCTTCATTTTATCAATGGAAAATCAAAGCACTTTAAAAATAAAATCTTAGGATCTCAGTATTCAAAGATGCCAGTGGATGAATCAGCACTGTGTGCTATGTGTACATCCGCTCCATCTGCTCCCCTATTCCATTTCTCTGACCGATGTTTCTCAAGAAGTTCCTTAGCTCAGAAACTAAGTTAGCTTAAATTCAATGTTTACATAAATTCAGCGAAAATTATTGACTTTAAAGAGATTGTGTTTTATAAGCCCATGTAAAGCACATCTTGCGCAAAACAGTATGATGTAAATGATGGCAACATGAAACTCAACACTAAACCCTTGATACAGAAAAGGGCAAGCTAACAAAGGAATGGGTTCACTGTGCAGCCTACCCACAGAACATATTTATTATGCAAGCTTAGCAGCCAGCACATACAAAAATTGTTTTAAAAAAGAACCCTCTAGTGATTCTTTCTTCACATATAATAGATTCCTTCTTCCCAAACCCTCACAAGAATGGTGAAAGAAATGACTACTTTCACAACCATCTAGAGTATTTGGTTTAAGCCTTAATTTAATTTTTCAAGTCTGACTTCCTTTTCAACAGAAAGTTCCTTTTATTGTTCTTATTCCATAATATGCCTTTGATTCTTCTGCTTGACCACTTGTCTGATGAGGCAGAGAAAAATCAGACCAATGGAATGCTACAGACCTAAACCTAACCTGCTCTAAATTCTACTGGATATACTTTCCTGTCTTAGTCTTTTATGAATATAGCTGTTTTCGTTGAAATTATGATCAGGATTTCAGGAAACAATAAAAAAATATAAAACTTCCTTCGGCAAAAATAAATAAAACTTCCCTTAGCAACCTCAACACAACTTCAGTATAATTCCCTTCCCTGACAACGATGTTAATGTGACCAGTAAACATGTAAAATAGTGCTAATTACATGCTAAATATACAGGGGTAAAAAGGAGCCTAATGCAAACCGTGTTAGGATGGATTCCTGTTACCCTCCATTACTGTTCCACTTATTAAATTTCATTCTTAATTAGAAATTATAAATTATATTCCAAGTGTACCTTCCAGATTTTAAACTGACAACAGAACAATTATTTTAGAACAATTACTAATGGCCAGGTCCTCATAAATGCCAATATTTTAAATGTTTAGAAACCATGCATGTAAACTACCTCTCATAAGTCATATATATTCTTTAAAATAAGTGTTCAAAGGCAAATGGAATGGAGGCAGCTCTTTGTACTACTCAGATGCTAGCATTTTCAAAATAACCTTAAAATCTTCAACAAATACTCTTCATTCCTATAAAAGAAATGAACACTTTTCAAAATGTTCAATTGAAACTCATCAATTTTAAGGAGTCAAGCCTTCTGGAAACCTAAACTTTGAGAATAAATTATTTACATGTTCCTTCTTATTTTGTTGCTGAATTTCCTTCCTTAGGCTAAGGAAAAACTGAGGAAGCAGGTTGGGAAGCGCCATCTTGTGGGCTTCTTAGGAAATATTTTCACTCTATTCACCAGTACAGTTCTAGAAGCAAATTATTGTAATTATTCAATACAATATTTTTAACATTCAATATGTTACTTGAATTTATTTATTTTTTTTTCAACTTTTTTATTTATTTTTGGGACAGAGAGAGACAGAGCATGAGCAGGGGAGGGGCAGAGAGAGAGGGAGACACAGAATCGGAAACAGGCTCCAGGCTCCGAGCCATCAGCCCAGAGCCCGACGCGGGGCTCGAACTCGCGGACCGCGAGATCGTGACCTGGCTGAAGTCGGACGCTTAACCGACTGCGCCACCTAGGCGCCCCGTTACTTGAATTTAAATCAAAGTATTCCCTAATGGTTAATTTTCCAGGGTCCAAATACCAACAACTATAATAAAGTGGCATTTGTAGATTTGGGATAAGATCTTCCTTCTAAAGCACTTGATGATGATATATTTATAGCCAAACCATCACGTTTTATCTTTACAACATCCTCAGGAGTTAAGGCTGGAGAGAGAGATATGTTACACAATAATGAAGCTTCAGAATCTGCATACCAAAGGAATTAAAAAAGCATCTAGGCAGTGGAGAACTTAGAATGAGTCTTATAATTTTGTAGTGTGGCAAAGTCATACAACAGTGCCTCACAAAATAGAAGCCTTTTGTTGTTTATAAAAACTAAATCGAGAAAGTTATCAAGAATTCTAAAATTTAGTGGAACTAATAAATCCACTGTGTGTGTGTGTGTGTGTGTGTGTGTGTGCATGCACGTGTGCGTGTGTATTTGTGTCTTATGTCCTGTAAGTAAGTTTACAAATTGTGTTAGGAGTTACGGTACATAGTATATGAAGATGAAAAAACACAGAAACAAAAAAATGGAAGACTAATAGGAAAGAAAATGCCCCCAAAGTCACGTTTATATGATTCTCTTTAGACTTTAGAAATAGTGTGATTCTCTCAGTTTACATGTTAAGGAAGAAACATTAATTAATATTCTAAATTTACAAGTGCCTGGAGTTGCCTTGCCACCAGCCCAAGGATATGTGTTCTTTGCCCCACACAGTGCTTTTTCTAAAGGCCCAAATTAAACACCAACATTTAAAATCAGGAACTTCCTCAGCATTCCCTATTGTCTGTTACCCATCTGCCCACTGAAGGCATCTGAGCTGTGGGCCCTGGCTTACATTTTTGTCTTTCTAACTTAACTTTTCCTTCAGGGTTCTTTTTCCTGGTACTTTTTGGTGGGGGAGTGCGTAATGACATTCAAGCTTGGGCTATGTCTGCTTGAGGGTTCTTCCCCAATTTTCTACGCGGGAGGGGCTTCATCTCAGTCCTGCTAATGGCTCCTGAAGCAGCAATGCCTGGAGGTTTACAGAATATTCATCTGTTTTAAACTACGTTCCGAGATGCAAAAGTTTGAGAGAGCTTTCTGCTTCACAAAGGGAAACCCAAGCCTACCGCTGGTGTGAAGGACTACGGAGATTTGTGTTATGGTTTGACATTTTCTTTGTGGGAGGGGGAAGAAGTCCAACTACTTGGGGGAAAGAGGGGAGAACATCACTTCGGTAGAGCCTAGGCTGATTTAAGATTTGACAGCATCTTAATTTCTATAGCCTCCCACATCTGTTTTAATAAAATTAGCCCAGAACACATCATTTTGCTAATGTTGCTAATTATTTTTTCCATCAGCTTTTGATTAAGTGAAAATCATTTCCAAAAATTGTTCCTAAATTTTCAAATGCCTCTGTTTTCCTAAGGGCAATTACTATACTTCAAAAACAAGATAAAAGGAAAAAGTTTTGATTAGGAGAGTGAAATCAGAAGGCACCTTGAGCTGAATGAGGTCTCACCCCAAAGGAGTTACATCCTGAGACCCGTGTGCAGTCACTGCTCCCTCTCTCCAGTGAGAGAGAGAGAGAGAGAGAGAGAGAGAGAGAGAGAGAGAGAGAAGGAGAAGGAGCAGGAGGAGGAGTGGGGGTGGGGGTGGGAGGCGGATTGAGGGACACTAAAAGAGAGCAAGAGCTCCTCTGTCTGGAGACACCGAGAACAGCAAGGGAGGGGGCAGCACGACAAAGAGGCTCACGTCTCTCCAGAAAACTGCAGAGCCACCTGTCTGAAAAATTCAGGATGGCAGGCCTCTTAAGTATTCTGCAAGTCTCCCTTCTGTATAGTAATGTCTGTTTCCTTTTTTTTAATTACTGTATTAATCCTTCTTGTTCCTTTTTCTTATTTTAAAATAACTTATCTTTTTAATTTCAACTAAGAGAGTGAATAGACAAGTTGACAATCCTTTCTCATTCAAGGAAAATAACTGAAAGTGTTCAGTCAACTTCTAAATATGATGATGGATTAAAAAAAAACATGAATTGTGCTTTTGTGCCTCTTATGTGTAACTACATATTTTGCACACATATATAATGAACATCTTTAAAACATTCAAACCTGAGAATATCAACAAATGCCATCCGAAGACTTAAACAGGCACTATCACCCAAAACAACTTATAGTAGTAGATATAGAAAGCAGTCTCATCAAAAAGTTTTTCACAGTGAAATTAAATACTATTAGCAATCTGTGAAATGTCCCATAAACCAATGATTTCATCTTTTGCGGGGGGGAGGGGGGTTCAGCACATTCTGAAAAACAATCACTAACATGAGCTTTTTGGTCCACTGCTTTGTGCCTTCTATTCAGCAACTTTATTTTTTTTTTTAATTTTTTTTCAACGTTTATTTATTTTTGGGACAGAGAGAGACAGAGCATGAACGGGGGAGGGGCAAAGAGAGAGGGAGACACAGAATCGGAAACAGGCTCCAGGCTCTGAGCCATCAGCCCAGAGCCCGACGCGGGGCTCGAACTCCCGGACCGCGAGATCGTGACCTGGCTGAAGTCGGACGCTTAACCGACTGCGCCACCCAGGCGCCCCTATTCAGCAACTTTAAAGACACGTAATGAGCCATTTTTTTTTTAATTTCTCAAATTATTTATTTTGAGAGAGACAGAAACAGCGTGAGTGGGGGAGGGGCGCAGAGAGAGGCAGACAAGAGAATCCCAAGCAGGCTCCGCACTCTCAGTTCAGAGCCCAACATGGGGGCTTGACTCCATGAAACTGTGAGATCGTGACCAGAGCTGAAACCGAGAGTAGGGCACTTAACCAACTGAGCCAACCAGGCGCCCCAATGAGTCATTTTTTTAATGGAAGAGGAATATACAAAAGTCCTGTGAACTTGGCTAACCCACCAAGGCCTAAAAGGGAGGCTCAAATGAGCAAAGGCATTCCTTCACACTTCCTTGCTAATAGCCTGAAAAGGTCTAAAAGAACAGAGAACAGATATCAAGCCAGAAGTACCCATCATTCCCCTTACATTTAGTGCTGTCTGTCCAGAAGATGGTTTCTGTCTCCAGTTAAATACTGGACACCCAGCAACATTAAAAGGGCCAACAAATGAACCTGGATTCACAAGCCCTGTGTTTGCGGAGCCTGTTTAATGTTCCTTGTCCTTTTGCAAAGTTGGAAGAAAGATGACGAGGCTTTTTTTTTTTTTTTTTACACACTATAAAGCGGTATAAAGCCAACCAGAATTTCACCAGAAACTTTTCAAAAAAGTTAAGCCGACAAAAGTGACCAATCTCTAAGTAAATTGTATGTCTGCCCTTGACATGCAACAATACTGCAGGAATATATAGATTTCATCCTTTAAAGACTCAAGATAATTAGACAATAAAAACAATATGAGAGATTATGAGATATGTTTACTACTGCTAACTTGATTAACACATTATAAAGTTGTAGGAAACATTAATGAGTGCTCTATGTTTCTACCCTGGAAATTGCTAAACTACAGAAGGACTGGGGCTCCTGGCTTGCTCAGTCGGTGGAGCATGCGACTCCTGATCTCTGGGTTGTAATCTGGAGCCCCACACTGAGTGTAGAGATTACTTACAAATAAAATCTTTAAAAAAAATAAACCACAGAAGTATCATGGTTTAAGAACTATTGTATTCACTTAATTATTTTTTGAGCACCTACGACAAGCGAAGCACTGTGCTAAGCACTGTGAGTACAAAATGAGAGAATGAATCTTACCTTCAGACACCATCAGCCTAGGAAATTATAAGGATAAAAAACTACTGCGAGAGGAACACACTGGCCAATGTCACAGGAGATGTGCACATAAAATGATAACGAATTCAGAAGACAAGGGATTCCTTTTGAACGGGTGCAGGGGGCGGGGGTATGGACTGAATGAAGTACTGGAAAGAAGGGCAGAGTAAGAGCAGGAAATACAGAGCAGGGGACAGATATGGAAGAACTGGCAGGAGCTGGCAGTTGACTGGGTGCAGAGGCAAGGGGAGGGAGGCTGCTCGAAGAAGGAAAGCTAAGGATCCGGCGCTGGGACCGTGTGCTGTCTGGAGTCCGCAGGAAATCCTGACAGAGATTTAGAGGGGGGGCCAGGGCGGGGCTGGTGTCAGAGACTCGGGAATCACCCACGGAGTGCGCAGTATTGAAGCCGACATACTCCCAAGGGAGAAAGGGAGGCCTGGTCTTGAAAAGCAGACATTTTGGGCAGCAAACAGAGGAGACTGAAGAACAGTGAAAGGGAAGAGAAGGAGTAGCGGGAGAACACAATGCCCTGAGAGACAAGAGAAAGAAGATTCCAGAAAGAGGCAGTCAAAAATAGCAAAGAGTGCAGAACGATCAAATATGAGGACTGAGGGGAAGCCACTGATTACTGGCTACTAAGTGATAAGGCACTTCCGGCCCAACCGAAGCCGAATATGAGGTGGTGGCCGTGACAGGAAGCTCCCCTTGACCAAACCTGAGTCAGGCTCTGCCAGGCCCTCTTCTTGACTAGCGTCAGCCTTGTCCCCAGGTCTTACCAGGCCTGCAACGACATTTGAGCACGAATTCTCCTATGTCAGTTTGGAAAGAACCCTCCCACCTTTGACATCTGATCAAATTCCTCACCCTCACCCTTGATATCTGATCACCCTGACCTGCCCTCATCAAGAATCCTGTTAGGTCAGGTTAGCAAGAGTTCCCCCTACCTTGTCCTCTCTTAGTACTTTTCATCCCCTGACATACCCTGCAACCTGCTCCTTGGCTATAAATCCTCTCTCGTTCCCATATTCAGAGTTAAGTTCTCATATTCCCTCTTTCCTACTGTGTTCCTACCACAATAGTCTTGATTAAATCTTCCTCATTTGTTTGGTTTTTTTGGGAGGGGTAGGAAGGGCAGAGAGAGAGAGGGACAGAATCTCTGTCAGGCTCCGCCACCCAGCATGGATCCCGACATGGGGATCGATCTCACAACTGTGAGATGATGACCTGAGACGAAATCAAGAGTCAGATCCTTGGGGCGTCTGGGTGGCTCAGTTGGTTGGGCGTCCGACTTCAGCTCAGGTCATGATCTCACACTCTGTGAGTTCGAGCCCCGCGTCGGGCTCTGTGCTGACAGCTCAGAGCCTGGAGCCCGCTTTGGATTCTGTGTCTCCCCCTCTCTGTCCCTCCCCTGCTCATGCTCTGTCTGTCTCAAAAATAAATAAAAACATTAAAAATTAAAAAAAAAAAAAGAGTCAGATCCTTAATCGACTGCACCCAGGCGCCCCAAACAGGTGTCAGAAATTTTTTTTCTTCAGACTTGTCCTTTTCCCTAGTGCTGGATGACATTCCCAAACACCTAAGTACGATCAAACGCTGTCTAGGAAGAGATGGTGTAGACAGGGTTAATGAGTAAACAGCCACCCAAGAAGAGGAGGTGGGACATACAGAATGCTCTTTCAATAAACTTCTGCCAAGAGATGGAACACACTAGTAACTCAGGCTGGTACCTACCAGGGTTCCAAAGCTGAGGAAAGGCTTTCTCACCCTGACCAGGAAAGCATGGCTCTAATGTAAGGGGAACGAGCCAGGGGAGAGGAGGAAACTAATGAGACAAGACGGAGAAAAACAAATTCCCATGCTGATTATTTTCAGCCCTCTCGCGTTATATATATATACATACATATATATATATATATATATATATACACACACACACACACACATATATATATACATATATATATATATTAAATCACCTCATTTCTTTCTGGAACAATGAGAGGTATTAATAAATAACAAATGAAATTTTTCTTTTATGCATTCAGAAATATGAATGTTTAAATCTGTAGCACATTTAAATCTGTGGCTCATGTAGGACACAGATTTATTATTATGGGAGAAAGACTATATTGTTTTTATTTTCAGACCTCTAAAAGGTTAAGTTAGCCATTTTCATACTGAATTCCTATTCAATTTGATTATGTTCCCTTCTGTGAGGGTAAAACGTGAACAAACCAAGCTAATTTATGTGCAATTCCTTTGTACCACTGAAATGAAAAGGAACAATAGTTTAATGAAGTGGAATCTGTTATCTAATTATGCCAAATAATTTAGAAACATCTGCTGATGGTTAGTAATACTATAGTTAAACCTCAAAGAATCTGCTCCCAGGGAGATTTCCATTTTATTCAAGCCCTTGTAAGCTTCCAGTTGGGAAATCCATATTAGACTATGGAACCAAGAGATGACATAATAGCACCTTTACTGTATTAAAAAAATTAACAAATGAACAAAAAAATAAAGAGAGGGTGTGCATCATACTGATTTGGGCCCTGAACTTAATTCCCAAATTTAAGAAACACAGTAGCCTACTGTAATATCCAACATTCATTCGAGTATTTATTGAGTAGCTGGGATGCATCAGACACTGTGGCGGCTGTTGAGGATACAAAGAAGAAAGCTACAACTTTCCCATTATGGAACTTCATCTAAAAGGAAAGACGAGAATATGTCTACCAACCACTATGTCACCACATAATAAGTGGTAGGACAGAGATGTGCACAGGGTACAATGGATGCAGAAAAGGTGTAACTAACTCACAGCAGCAGACTACTTAGAAGAGAAGCCTATTCAAACTGAGTTTTGCAAGATGTGTAGAGATATGTGAGTGCAAAGAAGGGCCTCGGAAATGACTGTGCCAAAGGCACACCGAGTATAGTCCTTTCTGGAAACTTCAAGAAGTTCAAGATGGCTGAAGCACATCCTCTTAAAGAGAAGGCAGTAAGAGATGAGACCAGACAGGTAAGCAAGGGTCTTATCCTAACAGCCTAATATGCAAACTAGGGAATTTGGACTTAATCTTAATGGTGATGGGGACCCACTGGAGAAGTAGGGAAGTAAATTGTTAGACTAACCAAATCCTTTTAATTTGTTTAATGTTTACTTATTTTTGAGAGAGTGAGAGCACGCATGCACATGAGCAAGGGAGGGGCAAAGAGAGGGGGAGACAGAGGCATCCAAGCTGACAGCGCAGAGCCCAATATGGGGCTCGAACTCATGAACGGTGAGATCATGACCTGAGCCGAAGTCAGACACTTAACCAGCGAAAGCCACCCAGACGCCCCTAGACTAACCAAATTCTAAGAGACAGGTTTAAATTTCCAATTCTGGACTCTAACATAAGAATAACCCAAAATAATAAAGTTAGAAAAAAAGATAAATGAAAGCAAATGTTTAAACTGATTCAAGGCTGCTCACAGGATAAGTATAGAGAGTGACGGCCCGCTAGGAATTCTTCATTCGTTCATTTATTCACTCAGTAAACCTGGGCTGAGTACCTATGACATAGCAGACATTGAGCTTACAATCCCTGATATATTTTAAGCGCTAAAAGGGCAGGGGCTATAGTCTGGATTACTCCCCGAAGCAGTAGCACTGGTGAGTGTACTTTTTACAGTTTCAGAGTACAAGAGGAAGTATCAAGCATCCGGCACTATCAGAAGTCCATCTGGTTGTTCAACGTATATCCCCGAACTGGGTCTCCACCGGAGCATCCTCAAAGTACAAAATGGCACATTTAGCAACACCCATAAACGGAAATATTGTAGAGCCACTTTCTCAAGTGGATCTTTCTCTTGTGGATCTTTGTTAACATCAACAATAACAGTGATACTGACATCAGCTACTGTCTATCTTCACCACCGTGTGAAGAACCTCACACACACGATCTCATTTATTTCCGCACAAACGGAAGGAGGGAATTACTCGCCTGTTTATATATAAGGAAAACGAGACCAGAACGTACAGCTGACACTGTATTAACCACAACTCTTTTCCACCCAAATCTGAGCACTTTCCTCTACTCCACGCACTATGGAAGTACCCATCTCACAGAGTAAAACCTGATCTTTATCACAGCTTGTAAGGCCCTGCATAATCTGAGAGCCCAACGCTCCTCCACCCCCAAGGACAGCTGTGTCTCATCTCCCACTGCTTTCCCTTAGCTTACTCCGCTCCAGCCACGTTGCCCTTCGTTCTGTTCCTCAAAATCGTCAAGCGAGCACACCCCTGCCTCAAAGCCTGTTTCACGAGGTGATGCCCCCACTTCACACGACTCATCCCCTTGCGGTCCTCGAGTCTCTGCTCAAAATCCACCTTGGTCGTGAGGCTTTCCCGGACATGTTGCTGGACAGCCAGCCCCATCTCCTCACCCTGCTCTGTACTTCTCCACAGCACTAGGCACTGGGCACACCATCCATTTTTTTATCGTCCGTCCGCCTCCACTGCGAGCCGAAGCTTCCTGAGACTAGGAACTACATACATACCTGGCACATTTTAGGCCCTCAATTCACTGAACAGATGAGTAAACAAATCACAAAATAAGAAAACACATCCCAAGCCTCAGAGCTACCCTCAGAAAAATTCTGAAATAGTACAGCTCTTGTTCCTACTCCCTTCTCTCACTCTACGGTCCTATCCTTTCTTGCCCCTAATCCCAAATGCCCTAGGCTTTTACACTGTTCTGTTTATTACACTTCCCCCTTCTTAGTCATGCCTCACCCTCTGCATAAAGGCCACCACTTTCTTTTCTCTGACAGCACAGCTCCCTCAGTCAAAATGCTTGCCCTGAGTACTTTAAGATCTTTAGTTCATAAATTAAAATCATTCTTTCATGCTATATGAAGACACGTATCTATATCTAGCATGTTCTTCCTCATAAGTAACAGGCTAAGAATCCATGCTTTAATTGAAGTCTAATGGTGTAAAATTCATTCACCAAGGAAGGACTGCAGGGGAAACATTTCAGTCAGGCAGATATTTACATATCCCTTAAATGAACGCCTACACCACTTACCACTGTCTGTCCTACCTAGCACAAGCTACTTCAAATCCTAAAATCACTTCTCACGAAGTCATTTCACGGCATTAAGGAGCTAAAAAATGATAACAAAGTTCTATATAAAAGGTAAAGATACAGGGGCACCTGGCTGGCTCAGTCGGTAGAACATACAACTCTTAATCTCAGGGTCGTGAGTTCAAGCCTCACATCGGGCATGGAATCTGCCTACATACACGCTCACATACGTACATACGTAAATACATATATACATACATAGATCTATTCAAAAGAAAGAATATACCGTAAGGGCTGAAGACAAGTGCTAATGGCACAAATGGGAAATTAGATGTGATTAGCAGTTTAAAGGAGAGAAACGGTTGCTCAGTTTTTGAAACGTTTGCAGTCACGAAAATCTATTCGTGCAGGGAGATGTTTCTTGGACTACATCTTCTCTTCTACTTGTTTTACACCATGAAATATACACGGCCCAAAGAAATTCAAAGGTAAAAATCAGAGTGGAGAGGACAACCTTTAGTGTGGCCAGAGGAAACACAAAGAGGTGGCCCCCTGCCAGGGCAGCCGGCCACACATGGGTCCGACTGACCTTCCCTTCTCCCACAGATCCCCCAACTGCTGGCATCCTTTCAAAGAAGTGCTTACTTTTCTAAATTTAAAACAACTATTCGAAACAGGCACGGGCATTTTTAAGCTATCAATTTTTGATTTTGTTTTTTGATTCTTGGAGAATAAAAGAAAAAAAAACTGTCTAAAAACATGAACACTTCTAAAACATTCCTGGATATAAAACCATTATTTTAAAAATAGTAATTTCTGTTTTTTAGTTTAAGTAAACCTTTCTTCTATTCAATCTGGCCTCCTTACTCCAGGTAATTTTTAAATTAGTAACAGCTTCACTGAGATAGAATTCACATACCATAAAATTCACCCTTTAACATACACAAGGCAGTGGTTTTTAGGTATATTCACAAAGCATTCATTATGGTTTTTAGAAATAAGGAGCCAAATTAAGAAAGTATATTTATAACTCTATTTTATTAGACAGGTTTTTTTTTTAATTCTATATGACTTTTCAGTGTAAAACACAGTCACACCATTGTTTCTTAATTTCTCCCTATTTTGTTTTTTTAAGGATAGTAAGACTATATTAATAAATAAAAATCAAAGCTTGTAAGAATCATTTTCTATGTAAGAATGACTTATGGCTGGTAATTCGGTCATAAGGCCAGGCTCAGGGACCTGTCTTGAGTTGGGTTTGCAAAGAAAGTTCAGTGGCTTCATTTATATATGGTGGACAAAAAGTAAAGTTTTTTAAAGGTGCTGTTACTGATATTTTATATAAGACTGAGAAAACATCAAATATCTCTATCAAAGGATATTATTACTAGAGGGACTTGGACAAAAGCTACAAAAAACCCAGCCTGGGGTTTCCCTAATAAAGATTTCCCTGAACCTTTTTTATGGCTGCTCTCAAGATGATAGTAAATTAAGTTTACTTAATTCTTAGGGTGAACCCAATCCAACGAAAAATGTATAACTTCTTTTACTGACATCATTCCTTCAGAACTATTATTATATGCCACACAAAGCATGACCAAACAGTATTTTTCTGCCTATTTCTCTTATGATTGCTTTAGATTAGTCTAAAACATGTACTCTCATTGAAGGTAACCTTTGTTTTCAAGGGAGAAAAAATTAGCTTTGGGGGATCAAAAACCTCACTCTTTTTGTGCGTAAGGCAGATATACATACACTGTGTAAAGAAACAGTGTACCTCTGCTTTTAAAGTTTCACGAAGAAAACAAGAAAAAAATGCCTAAAACTTATGAAGGGTGATGTTTTTTTAAAAAGGGGACAAATACTTATCTAAAAGAAATTGCAACTGTTCTTGACAAATACGTCAAAGTTTTATAATTATACATATCACTCTATCTTCAAAGATCAGGCTGCTTATAGGACTGTTACTTGCAGGGACAAATGTCACTCAAAAGACAGCATCACCAACAATCTTTTTACCTTGTACACAGATGGTAACTATCAGAGTTATAGCAACTATAATTCTTTTATCTCTCTTGCATTATACCAAGTCACCACAGATCAAGAGAAAAATTTTAAAGGTGAAATATTAAGTTTTTGATACCAGGAAGAGAATATGCACAAGCATTTCAATAAGGATGATTTTTCTTTAGAGAGAGAGAGTGAGCATGAGCAGGGAGAGTGGCAGAGGGAGAGGGGGAAGAGGAAGGAGAATGAGAATGGGAGTGAGAGAGTGAGAGAAAGAGAATCTTAAGCAGTCTCCACGGTCAGCACGGAGCCCGAGAGGGGTCTCGATCTCATGACCGTGAGATCATGACCTGATCTCACCACTGCTGCTTAGGTAACTCCCTCTCATATTCTTTGATGAGCAATGTCCGAAAAATAAAAATGTTTAGCAGAGAGTGTATTCAAGTGGAGATGCCTACAAAATTGGCTTTGGGTCAAATAAATCATCCTGAAGATGCATAGTGGATTTGTCGTTTTAAAAACCAATTTTAATGTCAGGGCAGTCACAGAAAATCAAAATTTTCCTAACTGCATCACAAAGAATACACCATTACCATTTAACTGCTCAAAGGATCTCTACAAAGAGGCCCAAAGGCAGGTGTGCCCGGCAGCATAATAAAAAGGTTTCTATGACGGTATAAAAGTCTGTGGAAAGGTCAGAAATTACAGTGAAATCCTAAGTATTAGGAGTGATCTACGGCAGTGATGACAGTGACAGGTAATGAAAGAAGAAAGAAAAAAGAAAGGGGAGGGGAGCAATGCCAAAGCTAATTCTACACAGACAGGGAAGAGAGTTATTCAGGGTTTGGCCAGCCCAGCTGGACTGTCACTGAGTTCCTAGCATTTGAGCTGTAAACCACAGCCCCGTTTAGCTATAAATGACAGACATTCCCGCCAAAGGGTAACCTGGCAGGATGCTTTTTCCCCCAGCTCTGTCAAATAGGGTTTTACTGGTGTGGCCAGTCAGGGAGTTCTGTGAGGTAGACCAGCTAGAAAGTCCTAAATTAGATGATCTGAGAATTTCCTCTTGGCCCAGCAATAATTGGAGAACATGTGCTTCCCAGTCAGGGACGTTCTAACGAATCCTACTGGAGATAAGTAGTCCGGAGCTCACACTACAGTTCTGGAACGTAAGCTCTAATGAGACAGGGCCATGTCTCTTGAACGTGCTATAGAGGTATGTTGGACAAATGAGCAAGGTGAGTGAGCAAAGCATGAATTATATTTGGATTCTTTTTAGGATTTGAGGATTTAAAACATTTGTCTTGGTGCTGATGATTGAGAGGTCTAGTCATCTACAAGGGGAGAAAAATGCTAACAAATTCCTGAACTCCCAAAAGTGCACATTTTCAACTCCCAAATGAGCCACAAAATCAGGAAGGATTGGGGTCTGGTTCTTTTGTCACAGATAAAACAGAAATTTGCACAAAAATATCCTTTCAAACAGCAAAGGTGACTAATAGTGACTATAAGAGATACGACAGTTTTTACACTTCAGCTTAATTTGACAGGTATTCTGAGTTGCTACAACATACTATATGCTAAACGTATATAAATGGAAAACTGTATTGGGTCATTTTAGTGGCTCTCATTTTTTAAAATGAAGCTAACTAATGTCCCATAAAAAGAATATTCTTTACAATGATTAAAAAAAAAACCCAAGTGGAAATGTAAAACATAAAGCAAAACAGAAAAAAAAAAAAAAAACGAGACTCTATTGCTGGCTGCTAAGCACTGAACTGTGTCTTCCAATAAATTCCTGCGTTGAAGCCCTAACCCCCGAGGTGACAGTATTTGTGGAAACAAGGCCTCTGGGGAGTTATTACGTTAGATGATGCCATGAGGATGCAGTTCTCCAGAGGAGGTGAGTGCCCACAGAAAAGACCAGAGACCTTTCCTACAGACATGCTGGTCTTAGAATTCCCAGCCTCCAAAACTTCAGGAAATAAATGTCTGGGGTGTAAGCCACACAGTTTATGGTATTTCTCTCCAGGAGCCCAAGCTGACATAAGACACTCACCTTACCAACTAACACACACCCAAGATGCACAAGATGGGATGCTGGCAGTGGTTAGGGCTTTCGTAGAAACCTACTGAGCTCTGACTTTGATGACTGTTTAGTTACGTTCGTCCAGTTTCTTGTTCCTATCTTCTCCTCACTATCGTCTCACAGAACTTTAATACCTCATTGCTCGTCTGCTGTTAAGTTGGTTATTAAGAGTAAATACAAAGGGACAGGAGGTACTTCTGACTAAACTAGTTAAAAAGTAGTACAGGTGACTCTTGAACAATAGATATGAACTGTATGGGTTCACTTATATAAGGATTTTTCTCAATAAAACTAGTACTGTACTTATAAATGTATTTTCTCTTCCTTATGACTTTCTTAATAACGTTTGCTTACTTTATTGTAAGAGTATAGTGTATATAATACACATAACATAGAAAATACATGTTAATCAACTGCTTCTGTTATCAGTAAGGCTTCTGTTCAACAACAGACTATTAGTAGTTGCATTTTGGGGGAATGAAAGGTTAACACGTGGATCTTGGACTATGTGGGGAATCAGCACCCCTGATGTTGTTGTTCAAGGGTCATGCTGTTCAAGGGTCAACTGTAACTTCCGAAATAAAATCCATTTTGGGGCACCTGGGTGGCTCAACTGGTTAAGTGTCCAACTTTGGCTCAGGTCATGATCTCGAGGTTTGTGGGTTTGAGACCCGTGTCAGCTCCATGCTGGCAGCTCAAAGCCTGGAGCCAGTTTCAGATTCTGTGTCTCCCTCTCTCTCTGCCCCTCCCTGGCTTGCACTCTCTCTCTCTCTCTCTCTCTCTCTCAAAAATAAATAAACATTAAAAAAAATTTTTTTAGGGGCGTCTGGGTGGTTCAGTCAGTTGGGCCTCTGACGTCGGCTCAGGTCACGATTTTGCACTCTGTGGGTTCAAGCCCTGCGTCAGGCTCTGTGCTGACAGCTCGGAGCCTGGAGCCTGCTTTGGATTCTGTGTCTCCTTCTCTCTCTGCCCCTCCGCCTCTCATGCTCTCTCTCGCTCTCTCTCTTACTCAAAAATAAATGAACATTAAAAATTTTTTTTTAATTTTTTTAATAAAAATCCATTTCTTCTAACTGTTGGGGACTGCTCTTAATACATACCAAGGCTATTTTGAATTGGGCAAATCTGAGAAAATCTCATATTTATCTTTAATACAATGGCTCTCAAACTTGAGAGCAGCAGAAAAGGGAATCCCTTTTTTTTTAACATTTATTTTTGACAGAGAGAGACAGAGCATGAGCGGGGGAGGGGCAGAGAGAGAGGGAGACACAGAATCCAAAGCAGGCTCCAGGCTCTGAGATGTCAGCACAGAGCCCGATGCAGGGCTCAAACTCACGGACTGTCAGATCATGACCTGAGCCACCCAGGTGCCCCGCAGGGGAATCCTTTTAAAATCCCCTTCTAGAAATGCAGATTCTGTGGCTCTGTGGCCAAAGGAATCTACATTTTTAACAGAGAGGAGATGACTGAGGAGTGGTGTGCAATGAACCTTTGAGAACATCTACCGCTCTGTCATTACAGGAAAACAGCCTCCGCACACAGGTGTACTTTGCTTTGTAACAGGAAAATATTCTTAAAAATTGTCACCAAATTAGATTTTGTAAATTGAGTTCTATTTTTGCACAAGTTGACTTTAAAATTTTAAAGACACTTTATTGATTCTGAGGGGTGAGAGTGGTTTATCTGCTTCTAGAACTCAAATCCGTGCCCTTCTTTTCCTCATCTCTACTTCAGTAAAGATTTAATAACTTAGGAAGCCTTTTAAAAGAACCTTATCACTCACTGTGCTTATCCCCAATTTATCTGTTTTATTCACTGAGAACGTCAAGCATTCAAAAAGTGGTTGATTTGTAAACCTCACCTTTGAAAACCACGAAAATGCAGACTCTTTAGGAAGGAAAATGAATTTAGTAAAAAAAAAAAAACACAGTTTAAGGGGATATTTACTTCTGGAAATATTACTGCTATGTATTAGCTACAACAGTGTAAGAGAAATGCTTCTTCGACAGAAAATATCAATTATGACTTAAGCCTTCCACCATTTTTAAATTTTGTACAAAAAGTCCACACTTAAGAAAAAATGCTTCTTCTAAACGATGCAGATTAGACACAAGGTATTGGAAAACCATAGTGAGATTTTTCTTTCAGAAAAAGAAGAAACATTTTTTAAAGCATCTAAAGAGAACTACCACCAAATAAGAAAAGTCATTTCTAGTACTGTGGGTATTTTGGCAAAGTAAACATAGTGTAGACTGGCAAACTGTGTTCTGGGCTCAGTTTTGCCCCAAAAAAAGGACCATGTGACCTTGGAAAATAATCTCCCTGCATCTAATTTAATTTATAAAATAAGCTGATTAAATAAATGTAACGTTTTGATTCCAGCAGATTAGTTCAGTCTATCTACAGGAAAAAGCATTTGTGGTATATTATGCCTACAATGTGCTTGATCAAATGACGCAATTAAAACGTAACTGGCAACTTGATATTACGAGTAACTTACCAAGACCATCCTTGTAGCTATCAGCTTCATAGTACTATATATCAGTACATATCATACTACTTTGAACATCTAAATTTTCACATATTGAGTTTTCTTAAAGGGAGGTACATGTGTACCAGACTGTTTCTGTAATAGGAAACAATGTATCTTTTCAGCCCTTCTTCCCAGCGCATTGTCATTACATACTCCAGGGTGAAAAACAAAAAAAACAAACAAACAAAAAACAACAAAAAACCTTGAAATCTTAACCACTGAAACAATAGTGTTGCAGTAATTACATCATAGAAATAACATCTTTCCTAAAATACTCGAAGTTATTCTCCCGAGATCACTTATCTTCCAGAAACCAACTTTCTTCTGTCTGCTTCCGTATTTGTTAGAACAAACATTTTCCATTTTAATAGCTACTCAGTTCATCACTTATTCTTCTTTCCAACGAAATATGCCGACTCCAAAAATCACCCCCCAAATCCAGTAAGACTCAATACGTGCATTTGGCAATTCCGGGGAGGTTGGGATGCACAGACATCTTGTTCAAAATAAATAAACTTTGCAGGATCTTTATTTACTGACTTGATAAACGTAGGTTTGGAAACAACCAGCTAACTTCTCTCCCAAGTTGGCATCTTAAAGAATCCTCCGTTGACAAAACACCCAGGACCTCAGAGACTCCCAGCCCAGAATTGGCCAGGGGAGCACACGCCCATCGGCCCTGCCTGGAGAGGAAACAATGGGAGAGGCGCGAGGGAGCAAGCCCGGCGCCCCAGGCGCCCCAACTCCGCCGCCCCGGCCCGCGCCCGACTCCGCGCGCGGCATCCCCTCCCCGGGCGCCCCGGGCCCCCGCCCCCCCCACCCCGGGCGCGGCCCACCTGCAGGGGCGCGGTCCGAGGGCTGCACTTACCAAACAGGGTCAGGGCCATTGTAAAGGCGCTCGCCAAGTGCTCGCCGCCGCCCGCCAGTCCACGCGCTCCGCCCAGGCCGGCCGGAGATCACCGCATCGGTCCGAAGTGCTCACACCTCGGAGGGAGCGGGGAGTCGGAGGGGCGTGGTGGGGCGCGGGCGCGCGGGGAGGCTGCAGGCCGGGGCGCTGGGGGCCGCTGCAAGAAAAAGTTATTTACGCGTTATTGTCAGGCGCACCCGCACAGGGGCAGACCCGCTAGCCCCAGGCGAGCCGGCACTTGTCGCTGCCATCTGTGCACTGCGCGGAGCGCGCGCGCGGACGGCGATACCTGCGAGGCGGGAGGCTCGGCCGCGGCGCAATGGAAGGCGGAGAGGCGGCGCCGCAGTGGCGGCGGCGGCGGGGAGACGAGCAGCCTCGCGGGGCCCCCGGCGGGGCGCGCTCACTCCGCATCCCGCGGCCTCGCAGACGCCATCTTGCGATAGCGTCTCCCACCGGATCTGCCCCTGCGCCTCCTCGTGTCTGCCCCTCGGGCGGCCGAACCCGCTGCGTTCCCATGGCAACGGGCGCGCGCGGGGGCCGGGGGCGCGCGCCCCTCCTGGCCCGGGCCCGGAGGAGCCGCCCCGGGTCGCGCGGGAGGCGGCCTCCCGGAGCCCGGCGGGGGCGGGGGCGTTTTAGGCGAAATCCCAGGCATTTTTCTTGAATGGGATTTGCGGAGGCGCGGAGGGGAGAAACCCTGAGCTGTTACTCGAAAGAGGAAGAGTGGCAGGAGGATGCTCCCTGAATACACGTCCCCAGCCAGGGTCATCCGGGGATCGGGTTCGTTTGAGGATAAATCTCCCGCCCGGCGCCCGCGGGGTTAACAGAGACTCTGGAGCCCGAGACCTGAAGCTATAGGATTCGGGAAGGGAGCCTGGAGTCCCGTGGAGACCCTGGCTGTTGCCTTCCTTTCCCCTTGGATTTGGAGCCACTGGGGGTACTGCTCAGGTCGTCGTAACTGAGGAAACAGGGGTCGTTTAAAAAGCATCTGGAATTGCCTAAAATAATCTGTTACAAGGCCAGTGCTTAAACCTAATTTTCTTCCTTTTACTTTACACCTCTTTGATATTGCCTCGGGAAAAATCAACATTTGTCACCGATTGGCACCTCTTCTTTACCACAAAAGAGTGTTCCCCTGAGCTTGTTGCATTTATCTGATGATCACTGGCAACATCTTTCTGTGATGTCCTCTGCTCGCCTCTGTCTTTGCCTTAATTAACAAAAAGCCGTGTAACGCCTTGAGATTATCAGCCAGAAGGTGTTCTTGAAAAGCTCGGTAGTGGTGTTTTGGTGCCGTTCTCATTTAATGTATTCAAAAATTCAGCGTTCTCTAGTTGCTATGTTTGTTCCCTGTGTAGAAAAATGCCCCTCCTTTCCTTGTTTCTCTTACAGATCTGATACTGTTTCAGTATCTAATCATGTAGATTTTCTCTGTGGCTCTCATTTCTTCCTACGTGCATCTTTCCTCTTTCAGGTCCTCAGATTCCCTAATGTCATTTTCTGCTTCTCTCAAATCTCAACTAATTCTTTTAAGAACATTATATAAATACCTTCTATTTAATGTATCTTGAGGATCAAATCGTTACAAAAAAAATGAAAATTGCTACTACAAATAGAACCACAGTTAATTCATCATCATTTCACAGCAGATTCTAGCATCAGGAGAAAAAGAAAAGCCGGTTGAAGGAGGAGCCAAGCCTTTGTTTCATGTCAGTTAACTCAAGAAAAAAGAAATAGTAAAATAATTCAACATGAAGAGGCAAATGTGTAAGATGCTGTATGCTTGCAATTTTCTGAGGGAGTAAAATCGTTCTCCTCTAGCCACGAATATCAAAATAAATCTTGAAATCCCCACAATTTTAAATCTTAATGAAAAGGACTTGATTTTGAGCAGCCTTCCTGCTCATGAAAAATTACAAACACAGCTCATGAAGATAAATGAGCTACTCAAGAAGGCTTTGTGGGACAGAGTTTATAACCATGTAAAGATTGCTGATCTGCTCTGCAATCAGATAAATCAGAAACTAAAGACACCATTTGCTGCCTCAACCAGTGATCTTCAACCTTCTGGGGGACTTAATTTCCCTTTAAGGCTCTGATGAAAATACATCCCTCTTCCTGGAAAATGCTTATGTATACACACAGACTCACCAAAATTGTTTCACACAATTTCAGGGGGATTGTGGCCTATTCCGGGACTCTAGGTTAACCCCCAGATACCCTTTGTAATCTCAGAAAGTTATACTTTGTAACTAAAATGTTTTACTTCTCACATAGAAGCATGGAATTTTAAACAGAAAGATACCCAACTCCCCTGATTTAGAGAGAGGGCAACTAGAGGGCCCAGTGGTCAAAAGATTTTCCCAAGTGTGTATATACCTTTTAGGGGCAGCACTAATAGGAAAATATGAGGCATCTGGTGTTCTCCCTGACCACCTCCCCCACTCTCCATCCCCCACCAATTTAGACGGTACATGGTTTGAATTTAAAAAGAAAAATCTGTTTAGTATTAGAAGCAGAGTGGCAAGGGGGGTATTTTGTCCTCATTTTGATTGTTGGGTCTCTTATAGTTTGGGAAGTTGAATTTTGTCTCAAAGGGCCTTTATTCACATGCTTTTCAACTCAGAACTATGTGTCCAATCAGGTTGAGAGGAAAAGTGCTTTTCTCTTCTATTTGTTAAACTCTCTGAGGGAGGTACCAGAGCATCAGTGTTCCCTGGTAAGTCCCTCTGTCCCCTGGGGCTTCTCCTGGGGAGGGGGGGGGGAATGCATCCCAGGGAAATTAGCAATCCTGTGTTCAGACTCACACTCCCAATATACAGCCAAGCTTGAGCTGCTGGATCAGCTTTGCACCCACAAGTTGTGGCTGAACACAGCTGAATCTTAGTGATAGACTGAGCTCAGGCTCAGGTGGGGACATTGTACCCTCCCCTTCCTCTATCTATACAAGTCTGGGCCCATATCCAACACACACACACACACACACACACACACACACACACACACCCTCCCAAGAGAGGTTTTTAGGATACTATTTGAAAGAATACAGCTAAATGTTACTAATGTTTCTAGTTTTCCACAAATGATTCCTTTTGATTGACTTCCTAATAACAAAATGTTTCCTATATTTGATCAAAGTGCTAGGTCTTGAAAAATAATATTCATTTTTATAATATTGTATTATCCAATGAGGAACGGAGTGTTGCTTTTCTCACCTTTTGGTGAGAAATAAAGCAATAGCCTTTTGGCCACAGATTCAATGTAAGGAAGGGCGTTAACCCCTTGGGGGTGATTATTATGGGCGGTACCTTGGATTGTTTATTTAAAAGGGTGAAGAATGAGATGACTTTTAAAACATTTATGTTTTCATTGAAAGATTTAATTTTGTGCTGAACACATAAGCACCTAGAATGGCCAGATTTGTTTGCTGTTACTTAGTTGTTAGATTTTCAAACAAATGTTTTATTCTTTCTGGTTCTTCCTCATTTGTAAAATGAAGGGCTGGGGCTAAATTATCTCTAATGTCCTTTTTAGTTAGCTGTCATCCTGTGATATTTTAAAATATTTAAATTAACTAGATTATGGATAAAACAGAAGGTATTTTTATTTGAATATTCAGTATGTCACTTATTTATCTATGCATTCAATACATTTAAAGTCCTGATATATCTGGTAAGTCTGAGTCATATGTTACATTTTCATAAAGACCTAGTACAGTAAAGAAGTCATATTTTATTAAAATATCAATACTGTGATGTCATCCTCAGTATGTTACTCCAATATTGTATTTATTGTACACAGAGCAACCCCCTTTTCAGGTTTAATAGGATTAAAATTAAAAGTACGCACTGAACAATCCAGGCCAAATTTACTAAAACAGTTTCTCATTTTTTTAAATATTTGTTTTTGAGAGAGAGAGTGCAAGCAGGGGAAGGGCAGGGCGGGTGGGGCAGGAGATCTCAAGCGGGCTCCGCACTGACTGCAGTGAGCCCATGCCGGGCTCAAACTCACAAACCATCAGTTCATGACCTGAGCCAAAGCTGGATGCTCAACTGACTGAGCCACCCAGGCACCCCAAAGAGTTTCTCTTTTTTATGTAGATTTTGTGGATTAAACAGAGTTTAGGAAACGGTCTTCAATTTTTTTCTACATTTTAAACTAATGACATATTGCAAGTGTTTGGGGTTTTCTTTTTGTTGCTCATTTAGCTTTGTTCCCGCTGGAAAACATTGATTTGTTCCTTAGTTTTGAATGAAGCAGAAATTAATGAGGCGGTTTCTGCCTCGCGATAACAAGTTGAAATTATAGCACTTTATCATGTCAACACAGCTTTAAACACTAGGAATACCAGTGCTGTTAGCACTGTTCCCAAAATAGTGCAGAAGTTTGCTGTTGAAGAAAAACTTACATAGCATATTTCTGCTAATGTGATAGAAACATTTTTTTATGCCCCAGTTATACTAATTAGGGTTTAAATTATTTATTTAAAATAATCGCCATGTGTGACATTCTCTCCATCCAGTATTTATGTTACCAGTTAGAGTATTTGTTTCCACAGTGAGTTTGTTTAGAGTGGGTTTGGTCTGCTTTTAATGTTTTCCTAGTAATGTTTTCCTTAAGGTTTTTAATGTTTTAGTAATGTTTCCCCTAATCCAGATGGGTCCCCTGCTTTTATATTTCTGAAGATAAATTAATCTTTATCTTTCTGAATTAATATCATACCTGCTATTCGCATGGAATTTCATGACTTATAAATGACACTTTCATACGGCAAAGGCATATTCATACAAGTAATGGAAGCAGTATTTGCTTTGAGTGCAAAAATTTAGACAGATTTAGACTGTTGATGAAAAAAAGGTATGCAGGCTTATTTGCATAAACTGTAAATTTGGCCGTTAAGCTTAAATAATTCAAATTAATGTTTTGGAGAGTTAGTTGTGTTTTACTGACCACCAGAGGGTGCCTGAATTATATCCATAGGAGCAATCTTGGATCTTAGAAATGAAGTAAAATTTGAAAAATACATAAGAATCCTTAAGCATTGAAAACTTTCTCAGCTCCCCTACATAGCGTTTCTTATGAAGTAGCAGAAAATAATCCCACCAAAATTATGCTAAAAGGGGAGGTGCCTTGTGACAGGTTAGGCACAGATTTGAAATTGCATATTATTGAGCAGTGTTTGTTCAATCCTATTTTATCACTTCCAAAGTGAGATGAAAGTGTTTGTAGAAGGTGTGTGTGTGTGTGTGTGTGTGTGTGTGTGTGCGCGCGCGCGCGCGCGCGCGCTCGCGCACGCACACACACGTAAGAAGGGAAGGGAAATTGGAATTCAAAAGTTCTTCTATCCCTGACCCAAGATAATGGATTTCTTGTTAATTGCTGAGTCTGAAGAAGAAATTTTAGTTTAGGGGCACCTGGGTGGCTCAGTCGGTTGGACGTCCGACTTCGGCTCAGGTCATGATTTCGCGGTCCGTGAGTTCAAGCCCCGCGACGGGCTCTGTGCTGACAGCTCAGAGCCTGGAGCCTGCTTCAAATTCTGTGTCGCCCCTCCCCTGCTTATGCTCTGTCTCTCTCTGTCTCAAAAATAAATACAAACATTTAAAAATAATTTTTTCAAAGAAATTTTAGTGTAGTAGGTGATAGGACTACAGGTATTACAGGGATAGAATCTTCTAAATGCCACAGGTCCTTTTTTTTTTTTTTTTTTTAACTTTGTTATAGAATTTATTTTGAAATGTCAAAATGACCACTGGTTTGGAGTGGCCAAGGAAAACGAAAGGGTAAAAAGAGGTCTGTTTTTAATACCTGTTTAAGAGAATACTTATTTCCTGGTAAATACTGTAGCAGATCTTTTGGAATTTTTTATAGGCTTAAAAGCAAATACATTTTCAAGCGCACATTAGCTAGAAGTACAGCAATTATGGCTGCCCTCAAGTAAAAGTTTTTGTCTGAACTATAATCATATTATAGTACTTTAAGCCAGCATTTCCATTTGTGTGTATTTTTCTGAGGTCACCGGGCATATCTAATGCACAGTGTAAGCTAAATGTCTATTTGACTTGAGCAGTTGGCGTTCTGCCAGATTTTGTTTTCAAGAGGGAAGAAGGAGATTTGGCTGCAAATCAAATCTCCCTAATATGGCCATGGTTCTTCTGGTTAATGTGGGTGTCCGAAATAAGATGACTTATTCAAGTTGATTACATTGTGAGTTATAAATCAGCTAAATAGCTATGAACTCTGGGTGAGAATTACACAATCTCTAATTAAATAACAGAGCCGAAAAAGAGAGAAGTGTATTTCCATGATTAAAATCACAATTTGAGCTCAAATCGTGTCTACTCCTGTGAGGGATTTTTCATAAAGCTCCTTTGTGTACTGTTGTAAAATAGAACGTATATCAGACATTTAGGACAATGCACCAATTGGAATTCATCCAATCATCCTTCATTCAGTCTACAAATATTTACTGAGGACCTGTGCTATATCAGGCATTGTGCTAGATCCTAGCAAAGGAGTCAAAGATGAACCAAACGTGTATTCAGATCTTTACAAATGTGCAGTCCTTTGGGATAATCCTTATAAAGGGACAATGACAAGAGCCATAAGAGGGGTACCGATTAAGTATTGTGGACGTTCAGAGCAGAGAAAAATTACTTCCAGCTGATAAAATGAATGAAGGCTTCATGAAGAATGAAGCTGTGCTTCGAGGTATGGACAGAAATTGGGCAAAGGGAACAGAGAAAAGGGAAAAGCAGGGTTTAGGTAAGAGAAAAGAACATGACGAACATCTTGGGGAAAGAGGTGGGAAATCATGAGAGGAGAATTGCAGGCAGGACAACTTGGCTGTAACAAGGACTTGTGGGAGGAGAGGCTAGACTGTAGGTCAGGGACGTATATAGAAGGCTAACCTGGTGCCTTGATACTCACTACATTATCTGAACCCTGTGGGCTTTCTACACATTCTTGAGGCAACTGGGAATTTGTATTCATTATGCGAAAGTCTGGTCTCAAAGTTTTTTATGCCCTATTTTCCACTAACAAGTTTTTGACTGACCACCAATACATGAATGATCCGTTCGCACACACACACAAATGTGCTATTGTTATAAGCTAACAACTCAAGGCACAATATACCCTTAAGGTGACATCTGTCATTAATGATATAAATCCACGTTTTAGTCTCCCTGATAATTTCTAAATTTTTAGTCAACTCCTAGCCTGTTCTTATTATATGATCATTATTTTGCTTCACAACCTGGCTAATGAGGAGCCTGCACCAAGTAGGCAAGGGTAGGAGGCATGTCAGTTCTGTCATTTCTCTTACATTTACTTGTGTTTATATTATTAGTATGCCTGTCAATGCCTGATTTCTTTGAAAGGACCTTTTAGAGACATCTGTTCATTTGGTAGGTTTTAGTTTTGTTCAGAAGCCTATAATATAACCCATAAAACCAATTAATTTGAGGGGCGCCTGGGTGGCTCAGTCGGTTAAGCATCCGACTTCGGCTCAGGTCATGATCTCACAGTTCGTGAATTCGAGCCCCACGTCAGGCTCTGTGCTGACAGCCCGGAGCCTGGAGCCTGCTTTGGACTCCGTGGCTCCCTCTCTCTCTCCCCCTCCCTCACTCACGCTCTGTCTCTGTCTCTCTCTTTCTCAAAAATAAGTAAATAAAGAAAACCCCAACAATTAACTTGGCCGTGTAAATGACAGTGAGTTGGCAATGAGCCAAATGGGAAAAGATGGGTCACCTGTGCTGTCCGCGCCACCCTTTCGGCCCCCGGGGTAACTTGCACATGATGTGGGACTTTCCAACATACAAATTGAGTAAGGGAGTCTGTGTTGACCTGTATATAAGATACTAATAAAGCTGAATTTTCTCCTCCCTTATGACAATAGCTAATAACTATACATGGAAGTTCTTCTTTTTCTTTCCATAAGACAATGGAAATCTTGGGGTATGCACACTCCACTTTGGAGGTTGCTGGTATGGACATTAGGAAACCAGGGCAAATATTTGTGAAGTGGTGTGGTCAAGGCTGACTCTCAGCAAGATGAACCTGTTATCTATGTGTAGAATAGGTTGAAGGGAGAGGAACTGAATTACGGGGCTTCTGCTTCAAGCCCTGCCTACCTATTACTGCAATTGTTCTCGAGTTCTAAGAATTCTGGTGTGAACTTTGAGAGAGCCTAGCCTTTAAGGAGCTCCAGGGGACATCACCCAGCGCCTCTGCTATCCTTGGAAAATGAGGCTGACGTTTAGAGAGTGAGGAATGAAAACTACTCGCCATAGAGAGAAGAAAGGGCTAGTACCAGAGTGGACCATTCTACAACTTAGAAACCAAGCATGATGAAAGAAGTTCTCTGAATGTTCTGTTTCCTCTTAATACTGAGTGGAAGCATAGCCTATAAAACGGCTTCTAAAACTGAATGTCGACGACTCTGCGGTTGAGAGTGGGGAGTTGTTATCCGCCCCAGAGTACTTCACCAGCGCCACACTACGTCCTGAAAAACACTGGTGAGAAAGATCTGGCTTCAAATGTTGGCTTCACCTCTCACTGCCTATGTGACTTGAGGCAGATTTAAATCTTGTAGGATTTCAGTTTCCTCTTCTGCAAAATTGAGGTACTCTCTGTGTCACTTGGTTTGCAACCTTTTGGTTGCAATTGACAGAAAATGGAATTCACCCTGGCTTGAACAGAGGAGATTTACTCATGGACAAACCCAGAGTCAGGGTGAGTTTCTGGGAAGGCTGACCGAGCAGTGCAAAAAATGTCCCCAAGGACCTCATTTCTCTATTTCTCCAGTCGCTGTCTTTATCTAACACAGAATCCTTCCCCTTTCACAGCATCTCCCTGACTCTCCCCTTGTGGTAGCAAAATAGCTTCCGAGGTTCTAGACATCACATAGTCCCACCTCTCCATCTAAGGGGAGAGAGAGTCCTGGAACATCTCACTCTCGTTGGCGTGAGTTGGGATATATGCCCATCCATGAATCATTGCTGTGGCCAGGGAGAAGGGGGTGAGTATAGGCCAATCACAAGTTACCCCTTACTCGAATGGATTAACCCTTCCAAATTTCATGGCTGAGATGAATTCCTTAAAGAAAACCCACTACATAGCTTGGAGGACAGAGAAGGGGCTGGGCAAGCAACGCACACATGTCTGCCTTTTAGGGTCACTCTGGGGATTAAATAAAGCACAGGTTGGACATGTAACAAATAATGGCTTTTCTTGCTCTCTCTGAGAATTATCTTCCTCAGTCCTCCATATTGAGGAGGATCCTCATCCTCCGATATTGAATTACTGAATATTCAGTAAAAGTCCAATTTTCTCTGAAAGTAAGCACCCAAGTCTTGTGCTTACAAGTCCTCTCCTCACTAAGCCATCTCTTCCCACATATAAAAACAATGTCCAGGGGCGCCTGGGTGGCGCAGTCGGTTAAGCGTCCGACTTCAGCCGGTCACGATCTCGCGGCCCGTGAGTTCGAGCCCCGCGTCAGGCTCTGGGCTGATGGCTCGGAGCCTGGAGCCTGTTTCCGATTCTGTGTCTCCCTCTCTCTCTGCCCCTCCCCCGTTCATGCTCTGTCTCTCTCTGTCCCAAAATAAATAAAAAACGTTGAAAAAAAAATTAAAAAACAAAACAAAACAATGTCCAACGCTTTAACCTCCTATATATTTGCTTCCCAGATGATTTACATCACTGACACGACCTGCAGGGAGCTAAAATTGTAGTTGATTATTGTGCAAAATGTGCTTGTCTATTATGCAATGCCAACAAAACTATCGGATTTTTTTTCTCATTAAATCGGACCCTTGTTTTGTCATCATAGTTTCCAGTTTCAAAATAATTTAAATCTCTTGCAAAATACACAATTGATTCAACATTAGGGAAAGTCTTTTCTGGATGTTTTAGGATCTCCAGCTGAGCCTCAAATGGGATTCCAAGTCTGGTCCTATGCGGTGAACCAGTAGGCTTTACATTTATATAAACACTATTCAGGGGTGGGTAAGTGTTCATTTATGTTAATAAATGGCTTAAAATGGCAGGGCTAATCATAGGATGCATCTCTTCCCAGATCCCAATGACCTAGTCTCTGCATAGACTGGCATTCTGAGCAAGAGTCCGTCTGGCCAAAGTGATTAAAAAGGAACGATAGTCTTTACTTGCATTTCATGAAAAATCTTATAGGGTAGCCACCACATCCCTCCCAGGAACACTTCTTGAAATCCCTTTTCCCCCCTTTTTTTTTGTCATCTCCCACAACCGTTTTGGAGCAGAGCACTCTTGAACCTCCGAAATTCCCTCCCACCCCTTACTATATGGGCTTCCTGCACTTTCCTCCGTCGCTATTTCCCACTTCGCAGACTGGTCTCTCTGTTTCTGTTTACTCTCCTTAACCTTCAGCTGGTATCTAAATTCCTCACTATTCAGAAGACCCAGGAACTGGCCCAGCAAGCAAGAATCTCCCTCCCTGTCCTCCTGCCTCTCAATTCTAGTCTTTCTCTAGCCACTAACCTTGATTCTAAACCACACACAAAAAGGCTGAGAAATCCAGACTTCTCATTAGAAAGTGAGACTGGCCAAGACAAAATTCTGATAAATTTTGCCCTGGCTTACAATGGCAGGCAACTGGCAGGCAACTCTGTGAACTGCTTCGTGAACATTTTCTCATTCGAAACTCCCAGCAACCTTGTGGGGTAAGGTGGAACTTTGAGTCCGGGATTCCTCCTCGGGGCTCCAACGCTTGGTTAACTAAAGCACACCACCATTCTCTATAGAAAGGTCTAGCTACAGATTTTTATCATTCGCACACTCACATACACTTGCTTAGTTTGCATGTTGAGGACCCTTTATGATAAAAGCTAGCCTGATACCCTAAACAAATATTTTGCTCTTTAAAAAATTGAGTTTAGAATTGGTGCTCCAATTTTAATCCAGTTTAGAATTTAAATGTTTTCATTTGGCAAAACATTTAGTCATGATGATAATGTACCAGGAGCTCAGATACCCAAGGAGACAGAGTCCAATTAATAAAGCAAGCAACGTGTATATCCCAAACACCTATTATGAACTCCATATTTTGCAAGATGCTTTGACAGGAAGTTTTATATGTTTGGGGCAGATCAAATGAAAGAAACATTATATAATTGATGGGGAGCTACATTTTTTAAATGCCGGGAGAGGGTTAGCCTGCCCTGAAATCTTTCTGGGGGATGGTGACCGGTAGGGGGGCAGCTGGCTAAGCAGTAGAAAGAAGAGGTAGAAGGAAAAGGGGTCCTTACAACCTGCCTGGTGGGGCGCCTGGGTGGCTCAGTCGGTTAAGCAACCGATTCTGGCTTCCGGCTCAGGTCTCTCCTGGGTCGTGAGTTTGAGCCCCGAATCGCACTCTGTGCTCACAGCACAGAGCCTGCTTGGGATTCTCTCTCTCTCTCCCTCTCTCTCTCTCTCTGCCCCTCCCCAAATCTCTCTCTCTCTCTCAAAATAAATAAATAAACATTGAAAAAAAACCTGCCTGGCGTTGGACTATCAATGCCACCAGAACACCCGGACATTGCTCGCCCGGTTACAAGGGGTCACTTTTAAAAACTTAAAAACGTAACAGGTTTTTTTTTTTATTTAAAAAAAAAATTTTTTTTTTCAACGTTTATTTATTTTTGGGACAGAGAGAGACGGAGCATGAACGGGGGAGGGGCAGAGAGAGAGGGAGACACAGAATCGGAAACAGGCTCCAGGCTCTGAGCCATCAGCCCAGAGCCTGACGCGGGCGGGGCTCGAACCCACGGACCGCGAGATCGTGACCTGGCTGAAGTCGGACGCTTAACCGACTGCGCCACCCAGGCGCCCCTTTTTTTTATTTTTATTTTATTTTTAAATTTTTTTTTTAAACGTAACAGTTTTTAAAAGGAAAGTTAAGATTCTTTAGCAGATGAGGGTCAGGATGAAATTGATTTCGCTCACAAGTAAGATTTTACAATTTTAATCTGAGGTGGAACGAACAATCTCCTGTCGAGCGTTTATTGCATTCATGAGTGGCTTCATTAATTGCTCCTCATTTTCTGGGTTAGTCTGATTCCCAGGCTTTAAAAATGTAAGTGCCTATTACCTCTGGAGCTGGGAAGGGAAACCAGCCGTCTTAGGGTATGTCTTCCTGTGTTTCCTGTGTTTCTTGTGAAGAACAATGCACACTGGAGAAAGATAACCTCTAGAGACAGGGTGAAATAAAGCACTGGTCCCAACCAAAAGAAGAAAACATCCAGAATGCAAAACAGCTCTCCTCTCTGCTCTTCATCAGCTCTGTGCTCTCACCCCTTTCATCCTCAGGCATTAGCACGTTTAGTTTGTCCCTGCAAATTGAAGCAAAGTCTCCCTTTAATCCTAAAAGCCTCCCCCTGCCCCCCTTCCCCAACTATGATGGGAAACATTAAGCTTTCTACCATTCAACATGCATTTTTATCCCATTACTTAATGGAATGAAACAGCTAATTCATTTCTCCAGCTTTTTCTTTCTTTCTTTTTTTTTTTTACCAGTAAGATCTCCTTCAGGGAAGAACTGGTGTTTGCTTGTCTTACAGTAATCAGGGTCAGATAGATCGAGGCATCTCTCAGAGTCAGAAAGTCAAGCTGGAGAGTGTCCACATTCTACAGTCCTGTCCACTCTCCCAGACCCACGGGGCCTTAAAACTCCACCCCACTTTTCCCTCCCCCAAAGCTGGCGTTAGAGTTTTATTCAACTGAAAATATTTAATGTCACTTCTTCTTTAGGGCTCTCCTTTTAGTTTCCAAGCCTATGCAGAGACCGTGGCGGTATAGTGATATGCTAATACGGATGCTTGGTTAAAACAAACAAAACCATCCAAACAAACAAATATATAGCCTCCATCCAATGATTGTTTGTGGGTGTAAAAGCCTGGGTCCCTTGCCTCAATCTGGGACAACTCCAGAGCTCCCCATGCCATTAACTGTGGCATTGATCGCAACTGTATCACAGTTCAACTTTGCCCTCTGCCCAGTCCTCGTTTCCTCAAGCTCTCACAGGTATTGATACAAAGAGCACTGCCCATTAACTTTCTGCGTGAAAAGCTCTGTCTCCAACGGTTTCCTGGAGAGCCTTGACTTAAGACAGTGGGTGTGACAGAGATGTCTAAATGCCCCACATCATGCATTCTCCCTTTCTTCCTTTGCAACATGGCGTATAATGTACTTCTGTAATAAATCACTCTACCGTTATTACTCAAGCTAGCCTGAGGGCTTCTCGTGTTTTGTGGCCAAAAAGGTTCTAACTAATACGTTATTTCCTTATGATAAATTTCTAGAAGTAAAATTAATGTTATACAAGAGATACACATCTGTAAGGCTTTTGACCCCTGTTGCCACACCATCCTTCGAAACATCACACCAATTTACATTCTCATCGATAGGGTGTGAAAGGAACCACTTCCCAGACTTGGCACAACACTGATATTATCCTCTTTTTAATTGGTTGATTCATTCAGCAAATATGGATTGAGTGCTTGCCACGTGCATGGCTGTGTGCTAACAGCTAGGGGTAAATCCCTGCCCTCCTGGAGCTTGTAGTCTAGGTGTGAAGAGAAAGGCAATTAATGAGATTAATTGAAATTAATGAAATTGGGGCGCCTGGGTGGCGCAGTCGGTTAAGCGTCCGACTTCAGCCAGGTCACGATCTCGCGGTCCGTGAGTTCGAGCCCCGCGTCGGGCTCTGGGCTGATGGCTCGGAGCCTGGAGCCTGTTTCCGATTCTGTGTCTTCCTCTCTCTCTGCCCCACCCCCGTTCATGCTCTGTCTCTCTCTGTCCCAAAAATAAATAAACGTTGAAAAAAAAAATTTAATAAAAAAAAAGAAATTAATGAAATTAATGAAATTAATGAAAATCTTGTCTACCAGAAGGTGGTGTTACAGGGACATGTGAAACACGGGAGGGAGGCAGGGGCTACAAGGGGTGAAGGGGGTCCACTGTAAGTATGGGGGTCAGGGGAGCCCTCACGGAGCCAGAGACTTTTCGTGGCATGAGGATGTTTGGGGGAAGAGCATTTTGGGCAGAGGGGACAGCAGGGTCTAGAGGCTGAATCACACCTCGTGTGTTCAAACAACAACCTGGCGGGAGGCTGACTTGGAGGGAGCGAGGGCGAGAGTGGGAGATGTGTTAGTGAGGTAAGGGGGGATGCTACATGGTCGTGGGGGGTATGGATTTCTCTAGACAAAAGGGGAACCAGGGGAGCCTGGGTGGCTCACTTGGTTGAGCCTGTGACTGGGCTCAAGGTCACGATCCCACGGTTGGTGGGACGGAGCCCCGCGTCAGCGCGGAGCTTGCTTGGGACTCTCGTTCTCCCTCTCTGTCTGCCCTCCCCTCTCAAAAGAAAGAAATAAACTTTAGAATAATACTTTTACAAAGACAGGAACCAGACGTGGGATTGGAATAGAAATGTGACTTGTTCTGACTCATGATTCAAGAGGCGCCCTCTGGCTGCCGTGTTTAGAAAAACTACACTGACGAAATTGGAAGCGGGAGGCTGAACGAAAAAATAGTGTCATTGTTGCTGTAGATTTTTGCACTTGAACATTTTATATATAAGTCGATAGTTTGTATTTCTTCTATAGGAAATAGGGACCTATTTTTAGATCTTTGCTGATGTTGCTATTAACATATTAGCCTTCTGTTATGGATTTCTAACGATGTTAAGAAATGTAACTCTTAGTCTGTCATATATGTAGTTCTCTGACCCCAGCTTTCTCCTAATTTAATCATGTTTCTGATTTTTTTTTTGATACAAAAAATTTTTCATTTTCATGAGGGCAAATTAGAAAACATTTTTTATGCTTATTTGTTTTTGAGAGAGCAAGAGAGTGAGAGAGAGAGAGAGAGGCAGAGTGCAAGCAGGGGAGGGGCAGAGAGAGAGAGGGAGACACAGAATTCGAAGCAGGCTCTAGGCTCCGAGCTGTCAGCACAGAGCCCGACATGGGGCTCGAACCCACCAGCCGTGAGATCTTGACTTGAGTCGAAGTCGGACGCTCCACCGACTGAGCCACCCAGGCGCCCCACAAGGGAAAATTTTTTAAGAGGAGGTTTCTGTTAGGGATTCTGATTGTGGTGTCTTACTTAGAAGGAATGTTGACAAGACTATTGCTTTAGTTGAGGCTGTTTTTATTTGCAAGCAATAGAAGCTGGTTTAATTAAAGGGAAATTCATTTTAATACTTGGGATCTAAAATGGAACCTGGGGGTAGGAGATTTAAGCAGGCCACATGAGAGTCAGGAGCTAGGAATTAACACCTTACCTGGAGCCAAAACATCTTTCGCATTTCTCTGAGCTACCTGTTCCACTCACTTCACTTCTCTGCTTCTCTGTGAGCAGCTGCTTTCTTCTTCCCTCTTCTTCTCTGATACGCTGTTCATCCATGCTGTGGCCACCCTGGTTTTGGCACCACGGAAAAATGCACTAGCATCTCTGTGCCTCAATTTTAACTCATGGGAAAGAGAAGCTAATTCATACAGTCTACCCAGTAGATTGACCTATTTTGCTTCCCTCTTTCCAATCCAAAAATACAAGCTATGTCCAGTGAGTGTGGGAGTCACAAACTATAAAGAGCTCATCTTGAGGGGCATCATGTGGAGAAAGGGCAGTTCTCAAAGGGAATAGGGAACGTGCGTTGTGCATATACCATAAAAGAAGTGTAACCAATATTCATCTATATTTTATTCTACTTTTTTTATGGCTTTAAATTTTCCATGCTTCTGAAATCAATTTTTGTATAAGATATGCTTTAGAAGAATCCTTTTATTGGGGCACCTGGGTGGCTCAGTCGGTTGAGCATCCGACTTCGGCTCAGGTCATGATCTCAAGGTCCGTGAGTTCGAGCCCCATGTCGGGCTCTGTGCTGACAGCTTGGAGCCTGGAGCCTGCTCCAGATTCTGTGGCTCCCTCTCTTTCTGATCCTCCCCCCATTCATGCTCTGTCTCTCTCTGTCTCAAAAATAAATAAACATTAAAAAAATTTTTTTAAAAGAAGAATCCTTTTTATTTTATTTTGCAAAGGGTTATTTTTTCTCTATTAAATTTTGGGGATGAGTGTATCCCCAAAATTTAATAGAAAAAAAGTTGAATAGAAAAAAATTTACTATTGAAATGAACCAGATGTCTTATAATGCTTAAAGTATTTTGATGACTATTGCTGTTTAAATAGTGTTTATCTAATCGTTGCAAACTCTTGGTTATATGTTTTATTGTTATTGTTGTTCTTTACCAATTAAAAAGCATGCTAAAAGCATATGAAAAAAACACACAACCTGATGTAAAAATGGGCAGAGGAGGGTGCCTGGGTCGCTCAGTCGGCTAAGCCTCTGACTTCTGCTGAGGTCATAAGCTCACACTCAGGTCATGATCTCATGCTTGGTGGGTTTGAGCCCCAAGCCGGGTTCTGTGCTGACAGCTCAGAGCCTGGAGTCTGCTTCAGATTCTGTGTCTCCCTCTCTGTCTCTCTGCCCCTCCCCTGCTCATGTGCACATGCTCTCTCTCTCTCTCTCTCTCTCTCTCTCTAATATAAATAAACATTAAAAAAATTTTTTTAAATGGGTAGAGGACCTGAATAGACATTTTTCTAAAGAAGACACGCAGATGGCAAACAGACATAGGAAACGATGTTCACTATCACCGATCGTTGGGGAAATGCAAATCAAAAGCACCTTGAGATATTACCTTCCACCCATCAGAATGGCTAACATTAAAAAAAGATAAGAACTAGGTGTTGGCAAGGAGGTGGAGAAAAAGGAACTCTCGTGCACTATTGGTGGGAATGCAAACTGGTGCCGCTACTATGGAAAATGGCATGGAGGTTCTTAAGAAAATTAAAAATAGAGTTATCATATGACCCAGTAATTTTACTTGTAGGTGTTTACTCCTAGGAGTTATCAAACCCCTAGGTTATCAAAGAAAATGTAAGCTCCTAGGCATCAAAGAAAATGAAAACACTATTTTGAAAAGATACAGGCATCCTTGTGTTTATTGCAGCATTATTTACAAAGGTCCAGACGTGGAAGCAAACTAGCGTCCATCAACAGATGAACAGATAAAGAAGATGTGAGATATATATGTATATATTCATACACACAATGGAATATTACTCAGCCGTAAAGAGGGTGGGATCTTGCCATTTGTGACAATCTGGATGGACCTAGAGGGTATTGTGCTCAGTGATGTAAGCCAGACTGAGAAAGGCAAACACTATATGATTCCACTTAAATGTGGAATCTAAAGGACAGACGAATAAGCAAACAAAAAGCAGAATCAGACCTGGAAATACAGAGAACAAATTCATGATTGCCAAAGGGAAAGGGGCGGGGGATGGGCAAAATGAGTGAAGGGCAGTGGGAGATACAGGCTTCTAGTTCGGGAATAAATACATCACGGGAATAAAAGGGAGAGCATAGGGATTATAGCCGATGATATTGTAATAGTGTAATATTGTAATAGTGTAATAGATGATATTGTAATAGTATAGTGATAGTGTAATAGTGTAATAGTGATATTGTAATAGCGTTGCACGGTGACAGAGAGTAGCTACACTTTTAGGGAGCATAGCATAACATACAGAGAAGTTGAATCGCTGTGTTGCACACCTGAAACTAATGTAACATTGTGTACCAACTATAATCTTATTAAAAAAAAATTTTTTTAAGGCCAAAGGATAGAATTAGACAAACATGACTACTCTCCCGAATGGTTCATTGGCACAAGGAAGATGGGAGCTATCATTAGGCCACCATGTTTGAGGAATCCTTGACCACACCTTTGTGGAAAAACAGCTGAATTCAGAAAGGCAGTGTCAGTCGAGTGACAGTGGTGTCCTTCCCAGCCATTCCTCCTGTGGGAAAGGAGTGTCTCTACACGGGATATATACCAGAGATCGTTGAAGAGGCAGGAATCAGGCAAACAACAACACCAAAAATCTGTCAAGATAGAAATCTGTCAAGGTTGCTGTTAGCAATTATTTCGAAGGGGCTTGCCATTTGCCCAGTAAGGTAATTTTTTAATTAAGTAATTATACCATGATTTTTTCACTAGCCAAATAACTGTAGGCGAATTATTGCTCTGATTCTCAGTTTTTTTCACTTACAAAATGTCACAGTTGAACTAGATGATTTCTAATGTTTCTACAAACGTAAACATTCTAATTGACTGATTTACTAGTTTTTTATGTAGAAATGTGTGGGCCGTAGGAAACCATGAACTAAATGATGTCTTCCCCCAAGGCATTTCACACTCACTAGTGCCAACACTCCAAAGACCAACTTACCAAAGACATATTAAAAAATCAGCATACATTTGGGTGTCTGGGTACTCAGTTGGTTAAACATCTGACTCTTGATTTCAGCTCAGGTCATGATCTCACGGTTCGTGAGTTCAAGCCCCGCATTGGGCTCTGTGCTGACAGCATGGAGCCTGCTTGGGATTCTCTCTCCCTCTTTTTCTGCCCCTCCCCCAGTCAATGCTCTACCTCAAAAATAAATAAACAAAAATGATGATACTGAATATCAGATTCACTGTTTTTTAAAAAAGAAATTCGTATGCTTTTAATAATTTTTTCCAATAGTGATGATCGCGAAAGGAAAATTATCATCTCTTTCTTTAAATCTGTAGTGGAGACTTTGTAGAGAACATTTTGAACAGCTTTTTTGAAGTATAATTGACATATGACAAACTGTACATATTTATATGCCCTGATACAATTAAACATATGTATATACCCATGAAACCATCACCGCAGTCAAGATAATAAACATGTCCATCAACGCAAAAAGTTTTCTTGTTCTCCTTACTAATTTCTTCTTCTAACTGCTCTCCCCAGAAAACTACTGATCTCTTTTCTGTCACTATCCAGCAATCAGTTTCATCTTTTAAGAATTGTATATACATTGAATCATATCCTATGCAACCTTTTTGACTGGCTTCTGTCATTCAGCATAATTATTTTAGATTCATCCATGTCGCTGTGGGCAGTAATAATTCCTTCCTTTTTATTGCTGGGCAGACAGATACCAGTTTGCTTATCCACTCACCTTTTGGTGGATATTTGGGTTGTTTCCCGTTGGGGGCTATCGTGAACAAAGGGCCATGAACATTCGTGTACCCGTCTTAGTACACACTCATGCTTCCATTTCTCTTTGGTAAATGCCTACAAGTAGAACGCGTGGGTCAGATGATAAATGCATGTTTAACTTTTTGAGAAATAACCAGACTGTGTTGGCCAGGATTCGTGTGGTTTTGCACAAGTTCCCACCCAGCGTGTACGAGGGCTCAAATTTCTCCACATGCTCGTCAACGCTTGGCATGATCGGTCTTTTTCATTTTAGCCATTCTCATACGTGTGCACAGGTATCTTACTAATCTTGAGTGAAGAGACACGAGGGGGGAGGAAAAAAGACTGGTGCTGACGCATTTCAGGAAAGATGCGCGTCGGTTAAGGCCATGCTCCTCGAATTCCCTCAAGCTGCCCCAGTTATTGGTCCTGCTGATCCTGCTTCTCCAGCTGATTTGATGATTCCAAAAGCCACCCTATACCTTCTAATACATTTCTTTTATCTTCAAGGTCCGAGAATAGGCCTCTGTTGCTTGGAACCAAAGACCTCCCTCTGCCATCGGTGGCTTTGGTTTACCTCCCCCTGGCAGGCTTTCCCTCACCACTTTCTGGCAACAAGCCCCACCCATGCCCTAACGACAGCATCTTCACCTCCAATGTTTATTTATTTTTGAGAGAGAGAGAGAGAGAGAGCACATGTGCGTGTATGAGCGGGGGAGGGGCAGAGAGAGAGAGGGAGACAGAGAATCCGAAACAGGCTCCAGGCTCTGAGCTGTCAGCACAGAGCCCAACGCATGGCTTGAACTCACAAACCGTGAGATCATGACCTGAGCCGAAGTCAGATGCCCAACTGACTGAGCCACCCAGACACGCCTGGCATCTTCACCTCTAGATCCTATTGCCTCTAACCCAAGATCTATTCCTCTTACACTTCTGGATTTATGAGCCAACAAATCTCCCTTTTTCAGCCTCATCTAGTTTGAGTCAGGTTTCTGTCACTGACAATTGACGGAAATCACCCCGTGCCCAGCCTTCGTCTTGTCTGTCCTGTACATGTATACGCGGAGCTAAGCATAAGGCCTGGAAGTCAACAAGTGCTGAGCGAATCGGTAAACTACAGCATTCTTAAAAATCAGAGACGTTTTGGGGCGCCTGGGTGGCTCAGTCGGTTAAGCGTCTGACTTCAGCCAGGTCACGATCTCCCGGTCCGCGAGTTCGAGCCCCGCGTCAGGCTCTGGGCTGATGGCTCAGAGCCTGGAGCCTGCTTCCGATTCTGTGCCTCCCTCTCTCTCTGCCCCTCCCCCGTTCATGCTCTGTCTCTCTCTGTCTCAAAAATAAATAAAACGTTAAAAAAAATTTTTTTTAAATCAGAGACGTTTTTATAAAGCTGTAATAAGAAACGGGAAAGGTTGCTTTGAGAGGCTGAATGGTTAAGTAGACCGATGCAGCCAGACTACCTGGGAGTGAATCCTAGCTCTGCCATTTAGCAACTCTGTGACCTTGGGAATTGATTATTTCTCTGTGCCTCGGCTTCTTGAACGCTGAGATGTGGATGATAATAGGACCTACCTCATAAAGTCATGAAGATTCAATTCGTTGATTTACAAAAAGCATTTAAATAATGCTTGATATATACAAGGTTTTTTTTAAAGTCTGCTTTTTTTTTTTTTTTTTGTGATGCTGATACTCTTTTGGATGAAGAAGTCAATATTGAAAAAGACTTTGATGTGCTATTAGTTACCAGTGATGGGATCTTAGGTGAAATGCCTACTTTCCCTAAGAGTCACGTTTTTACTGTTTAACCAGGCACATATAAAGACCCACAATCTGACTCAAATAACTGACCGTAAGGTGGTTTAGCAGCAGTTCATGTAGTAAAGACCTCGAATTTGGGGAGTGGCACGGGTTAGCTGACTACAGGTTCATTTGGAGCTAGGAGAATGGCAAGGCTATCATAAAACGAACTCCCCGAGATTAGACTGAGTTACTAGCAGCAGTGTCCATTAAAGAAGATTATAACCCTTGGGTCCTTCGCTCAGCTCTCATCCAATGAAGAGTGCATACTTAGCACTTGGTCAGGCTGGAGAGCCTCTGATAGAGAGGGAGAGGAAAAGGAGCGAGGTGGCAAACGTGCAATTTGAAGAACAGTTGAGAGCCCTCAAACGGCTTGCTCTGAATACCAGGAGACTCCGAGAAGAGGACATAACAGTCTTCGGGTACTTGAAGTGTCCTGTGCAGGACTTCATCTGACATGCTCCAGAAGCCCAGGGTGGAATGCCTCGGGGGGCAGACTCCGGCTCAGCGGGAGGATGTGCTCTTTTCCCGGGGAGTGCCTGTCTGCTGATGGAGAGGGCTGCCTTGCAAAGTTGCATGCAAGCTGGGTGAACGTGAGTTTAGGGACACATTTGCAAAGCATTGTGGGAGGGATGGATCATACAGGACTGCTCTGTTTCATTTCACACTCTAAAAATAGACATGAGTCTATTTTTTGAGGTTTTTGTTATTTATTTATTTGAGAAGAGAGAGAGAGTGTGTGTACTTGAGCGGAGGAGAGGGCAGTGGGGGGGGGGGGGAGAGAGAGACAGAGAGAATCTTAAGCAGACTCCACACTCCGTGCAGAGCCCGACACAGGCCTTGATCTCATAACCCTGGGATCATGACCTGAGCTGAAATCAAGAGTCGGACGCTCAACGGACTGAGCCACTCAGGCACCTCAAACGTTTTCAGATTTCTTACTTTGTACAATTTTTTTTCTTAAGGAGGCTCCATGCCCAATGTGGGGCTTGAACTCACAACCCTGAGATCAAGAGTTGCCCAGAGGCCCCACAGTACAGAAATTCTTAATTAAGTACGGCTGTATATCCAAAGCGAGGCAACAATTTAAATTTCTTGGACCTCTATTGTTGCTTTTCCTGGAAATTTTGTTTTTGTTTTGGCGCTCGCTTTTTTTCTGATTTTTCTGATTAAAGTAACATATAGTGATTGTAAACCATTTTGGAAAATTTGGAAAAAAGTTATGAAAACCTTTCTGGATTCAGAAATTACATATAAAAGTTAAAAATGCACACTTGAGGCTGTTAGTTTTACATTTATTGGATGTGCTTGAGCTGTTTTTACTCATAACACTTCTGACACCAAATGTGTTGGGGTTTTTTCCACATCAATTGATCCTCCAACTCTCTAGACATCATTTGCTTGTTCCACAATTCAATTCTGACGCTAACTACCAGGAGTCAGCACAGAACTTATAGGACTGCCCAGTCAAAAGTCTGAGATAGTCACCAGTACTTCTGACCAAACAACCAGCTACAAACTGGGGGGTCCCATGATTCCTTCCTCAGGTTCGATAATTCGATAGAGTGGCTCACAGAACTCAGAAAAGCACTTCACTTACTGTTCATGGTTTATTATAAAGGATACAACTCAAGAGTAGCTAAATAGAAGAGATGCATAGGGAAAGATATGTGGGAAGGGGTTTCCATGCCCTCCCTGGGAAGGCCACCCTCTCAGTGTCTTGATGTGTCCACCAACCTGGAGGCCCTCTGAACCCCATGGTTTAAGGGTTTTTATGGAGGTTTAATTATGTAGGCATGATTGTTGAAATCATTGGCCATTGGTGATTGAACTCAACCTCCAGCCACTCCCCCCTTCTCAGAGGTCAGAGGTGGGGGGTGGGGCTGGTGGAGGTAAAAATTCCAACCCTCTAATTATGTCTTGGCCAACCCAGCACCCATCCTGAAGCTATCGAGGTGCCCCCCTCCCTAGGTACAAAAGACACTTAGCACACTCCAGAGATTCCAATGGTTTTAGGAGCTGTGTGTCAGGAACTGGAGACGAAACCAAATATATGTTTTTAATTAAGTCACAGTGCTTCTTTAAAAAATGTTTAGGGGTACCTGGGAGGCTCAGTCGGTTAAGCATCCAGCGTCCAACTTCGGCTCAGGACCCTGAGGAATCTCACGGTCTCTTAGTTGGAGTCCCAGCTCAGGTTCTGTGCTGACAGCTCAAAGCCTGGAGCCTGTTTCAGATTCTGTGCCTCCCTCTCTCTTTGCCCCTCCCCTGCTTGCTCTCGGTCTCTCTGTCTCTCTCAAAAATAAAATGTTTTAAAAAACCTTTCTTTAAAGAAATAGAAATGTTTAAAATGCCCCAACAATAGGTGCTGACTGGTTCGTCTTCTGAGGATTTCAAAACAATGTACAAATATCACTTCTCTGACTATAAAAAGGTAAAATGGGTCTTCTAGTTTTTAAAAGCATACTGATTCTTTTGAGCTCTTTGGGTTTGTACTGATCTAATCTATGCTAGATCTAATCTGGCTAGAAACAGACTGGATCTTCAAAGAGTTCTGGGTCAGACAACCAAGGCCGGAATCTAAAGACCATCAGCCAAATACCTGGTTGACACATTTTAATTAAAAAATTGTTCTGTTAATGGGCTTTCCTCCTTTGTATGGTGATAAATACCAGGCAACTTAACTAACATTTACTGGCAATTCCTGACTCCAGCCAGGGGTTCACTAAGTGTGGCCCTGAAGGGCAGAATCAGCATTACCTGAGAACTTGTTAGAAATGCAAATTCTCAGCACGCCTGGGTGGCTCTCAGCTCAGGTCATGATCTCACAGCTCGTGAGTTCGAGCCCCGCATCAGGCTCTGTGCTGACAGGTCGGAGCCTGGAGCCTGCTTCGGATTGTGTGCCTCCCTCTCTCCGCCCCAACCTACTCGCATTCTGTCTCTGTCTCTCTCAAAAATAAATAAACATTAAAAAAATTAAAAAAAAAAAAAGCAATGCAAATTCTCGTGGCACCTGGGTGGCTCAGTTGGTTGAGTTTCTGACTTCAACCTAGGTCATGGTCTCGTTGTTCCTGAGTTCAAGCCCCGCGTTGGGCTCTGTGCTGATAGCTCAGAGCCTGGAGCCTGTTTCATATTCTGTCTCCCCCTCTCTCTCTCTGCCCCTTCTCCACTCATGCTTGCGCGCTCTCTCTCTCTCTCTCTCTCAAAAATAAATAAAAAATTAAAAAAAAAAAAAAAAAGAAGTGCAAATTCTCAACCCACCCCAGACCTACCGAGTCAGAAACTCTGGGGTGAAGCCCAGCGATCTGTGTTTTAACAAACCTTCCGGGTGATTGTGATGTACAGATAACGTTTGAGAACCACTGCCTTAGGTACCTCCCTCCCCCCCCAAATCATGAGGAATTTGCTCTAATTGACTCACACACTCAACTCCAGTCACATGTGTATCTGGATCCGGGTGGTGGTTACACAGGAGGCACATAACTCCATAAAAACTCCCCAAGCTCTACACTTAAGATCTATAAATTTTCAGGGGCGCCTGGGTGGCGCAGTCGGTTAAGCGTCCGACTTCAGCCAGGTCACGATCTCGCGGTCCGAGAGTTCGAGCCCCGCATCGGGCTCTGGGCTGATGGCTCAGAGCCTGGAGCCTGCTTCCGATTCTGTGTCTCCCTCTCTCTCTGCCCCTCCCCCGTTCATGCTCTGTCTCTGTCCCAAAAATAAATAAACATTGAAAAAAAAATTAAAAAAAAAAAAGATCTATAAATTTTCCCTGATTTAATCAAACCTCGATTTAAAAAAAAAAATCACAGTCAAACTGTACTTCTAGAAAGCTGGTTGGGGCTGGGCTTGTCCCTGTAAATGAAGGTCATCAGACCCAGGGACCTTGGCTAGAGTAGCACTGTTCTCTAACTTGCCATGGTGAGCCATTCCCTGGTGCTGACAGCCAAGGAGGCCTGTCTGCAGCAACCTCAAAGGGGTTTATTGACGTCATTTAGCAGTGAGTTAGTCCCCAGGCGATGGCCTCAACTTGTTCCGTATCATCGCAGGTATGTCCCCGAGCCAAGACGTGAGCCGCAGACACAGGAAGCCCTACTGTGATCCTGGCAGCAGATAGGCGGAAGCACTGGTCCTTCAAGCAGCACAAGAAAAATAAGAGGAATCCAGGAAGCAGTGATAAAACCCAGCTGATCGGGGCTGTACATACAAGTCTTGGGCAACAGAGAAGCCATGGCCATGAGTCACATACGCAAGAAGAACAGACCTCAGTCCTCTCCTGCTGGCAGAGTCCTCGAGAAGCTGAGATAGGGGGCGGAGGGAAGCACTGGCCAAGAAGTGTCCTGCAAGGCCACAGCTTCTAGCAGGCGACTGTCCTCTTTTCTGCTTGTAAAAGTGAGGCACGGACCCTGGAGAGCCATGATGTCAATTGTGCACCGAGTCTCAGAACCACAGAAATCCTCTGCCCCAGCCCTGGGTTCCTTTTGTGTCCTGAAATGGAAACAAAAACAAAAACAAAAACAAAAACAGCTTCCAGTCTCCCTGACCCATCAGGAACTGCCTTCTTGATTAACCACCCCTCCTCCATTCTTACTTGGGGAATCCTTGCTACACTTTGCATCTGGACCCACTCCTGCTGATCCCCACACTGCTGGGAAATGCGAGTGAGCCTGGCGGCAGCGAATGCTCACTAAAAAGAAAAGCAGAAGGAAAACTGCGCCAGCAGGTGGACCCAGAGGCCAAACTATGTTGTGCTCATGCGCGGGCACCTGCGGCTCTCCCAGCTAGCCCGGGTCCCCCCAGTTGCTTCTACAGCCCTGATCTGTCTCTGAGCCTCTTGAATTGTGTCAAATGTGACGTTTTTCATTCAAATACTATGAGATATATATATTATATATATATATATATATTATATATCTCATATATATATTCCAGCCTTACCCAGTTGAAATAGAAACAATTTTTTTCATTCAAATACTATGATATATATATATATATATATATATATATATATCTCATATATATATTCCAGCCTTACCCAGTTGAAATAGAAACAAATTTAAAGCCATTCCTATCTAAATCAGCGAAGTTCCCATTTCCCAGACCATTTCAGGCTGGGAAGCAGGTAGCCTAGGCAGGTCACTTTCCAGCTCCTTTTCAGTTTTGTCTCTGATACTTCGATTGCACTACTTTCAAATAAGCAAATGGCGAATGCTCGTTTGTTCCTTTGGCCACCCAGCTTCCAAACTTTACTTCTGTGTTGGGTGACTCTTTCATTGTCTTAAGTGTTGGGGTGGGGGGGGAAGGCTTCCCTCCCACTACAGAACCTGAGGTGGACAGGTCACCCCTGTCTCCATCCCCTGGGATTTAGCCTGGGCAGCTGGGGACCTGAGCTCAGCCAATCAGATGCTGCCACCGGCGACTTTAACTCTTGAGCAATAATGCGAAGAGGAAGGGACCACTGAGAAATTATTCACTGGGACAACAGAGCATTGTGCTGACGTGTGACCTTGTCAGGTAACTAGTCAAGGCTAGTTTCTGTCCTTGGTCTCTTTGGGCCACTTTAGTGTTTGCTGTTCACTCCCTGCTTCTGTGAGACTTGGGCTCGGAATCCCCAGATCCCATGGACACCAAATAGCATTGCCATTGCAGGCTCTGTAACCCAGTAGTGCAACCCTGGTGGGTTGCCGAGCCCGGTTGTGTAGGAGCTAGATTGCCTGGTGATTCCTGCTTGAGTGAAGGCAGGGGAGGTGGAAATGCATTCATTTTTACTTTTACTGATAACTCACTCCTTTCCTGTCACTTCTCATGAATACATTCAAGAGGTATTAAGGAGATAAAATCAAAGTAATTTTATGATTCATTAGATGTGCAAATCAAGATTGAGTCCCAGGACTCTTACTCAGGCAATTATATCAATAGCTAAAACTTCCCGAGAAAGCAATACATGCCAGGAACTATTCCTGGTGTTTTATGTGTATTCTACCATTTAAACTCACCACAATCTTCACATATGGGAAGTATAACCATTCACATTTTAGAGATTAGAGAACCAAGACACAAAGAAGTTAAGTAACTTGCCCAAGGTTATCAGCCAGAAGGTAGTGGAGAGGTGCTACAAACCTGATGAATCTGCTTTCAGAGCCATGGTGACAAATGGGTGCCATTTATTGAGATAGGGGAAATGCGAAGAACTGATTTTAGGAAGGATGACAGTGGGTTCAGTTGATAAGCGTGTACGTTTAAGGGTGCCTGGGTCATGCCCAAGTGGGGTTGCAAATCTGGGTCGAGAGCTTAGGAGAGAGATCGAAATACAGATACAGACAGAGGAATCATCAGTGTATAGAAGTAATTGGAACCGTTAGAAGTGGAAATGATCCTCCAGGGAGAGTAGGAGAAAAGTTGAGAGCAGAAGAAAAACAAAGAGACTTTGGGAATATAAGAAGACAAGTCTTTCAAGGATACTGAGAGAGGTAGAGGAAAAACAAGGAGAATACAGTGATCTAGAAGGCAGAAGAAATGATCTTAAAAAGAAGGGATGGCCAGTGATATGGCACACTTCCAATATGCCAAGTGTATTAAGAGTGGGAACTATTCATTAGATTTGGCAACAGGAAAGCAGTTGGAAATCTTGGCAATAATAGGATCAGTGGAAGGGCATCAGTAAAGGCCAGACTGGAGCGGGCTCATGGATATAAAGGAAGGACAATGGAAGATAGTAAAAGTTAAAATTGTCTGATTAAGAAGGGGAGAAGTAACAGGGTGATAGTAGATCAGAGCACTAAGAGAAGGCTTTTGTTCACAAAAAGAGGGAAGTGGAATTATTTAAATAATAATGGTGGTCAGCTAACGCTGTGTTCATGAAGTCACAGGAACCAGCCTTCTCTGTGTGTGGAGCTTCTGGTCGTGCTCCCTAGGCCGGATGTCAGCATGTGGAGATGGGCGGCCTTTGGAATGCAGGCTTGGAGTTCTGCCAGGCCGGGCAATGGAATTTAAGAACATGAGTTTAGAATCTTGGAAAGAGTGTGGTTGAAATGACAGGCACGGCATCTTAGAAGAGACGGTGTAGGAACAGGAGGAGGGGCTGATCAGAAGTACGTAAGGGGACCAAGTGTGGTTGGAGCAATTAAAGTGAAGTGCGGAGGGAATAGGAATTTAAGGCCAGAGAGAAGGGTGTTTGAGCAGAAGAGTTCCAAAGTGGGGCAATGTGGGTGGAGGATGGCCCACAATGGGGCCATGGAAGGGTAAGCTGAGATCTCAGGATGAAGGTAAGTCCCCCAGTTACCAGCCTACACTTTTGGGTTAGAAAGACAGAATCTTCATGTCCTGCCAAGAAACATAGTAATACGATAAGGCAGCTTGGTGTATAGAGACTTGATAATATCCAAAGACTGGAAGAGATATCGTTATGGGTTGAATTGTGTCCCTCCCAAGTTCACATGTTGAAGTCACTCCCAGTACCTCAGAAAATGACCTTATTTGCAAGTTTCATCTCAACAGAAGTAACTGGGTTACAATGAGGTCATGAGGATGGGACCTAATTCAATATGACTCGTGTCCTTATAGAAAGGGGGAAAATTGGACAGGGAGAAAGACACAGAGGGAAGATAATGTGAAGACATGGGGAGAATGCCATATGAACATGAAGATGGCCATCTATGGGCCAAGGAGAGAAGCCTGGAACAGATCCTTCCTCATATCCTTCAGAAGGCACTAGGCCTGCCCAACATCTTGATTTTGGACTGTTAGCCTCCAGAAATATGGGACGACAAATTTTGTTGGTTAAGTCATCCAGTTTGTGGTCATTTGCTACAGCAGCCCTACCAAGCGAATACCGATGCCACCCCCAAAACTCTCTCAGGACCTCCCCAACGGCCATTGCGTTATGTATTATCGAACAGAAGTTAGGCCGTCACTGAAGTAACCACTGCCCAAGGGCCTGGGATTACAGTGATTGCTCTGGCTAGGGGGCAGAGTTCCCTGAAGCACACATATGCCTGATTCCTGAACAAAGTCAGGACTCAATGGACAAAGAAGAGGGGTGGGAAGGCTAGTGGGTAGACAGCCATGGTGTCCGCTGCGTTACCTGAGGGTCTACGCCTTATGACTTGCTCAGCATGCTGGTTTTGGCATTGTGTTAAGCATCCATGTACCTTTGGGTCTCGAGGAATAAATACACACAGCTTCTTTACGCCGATGAAACCTTGAGTAAGGATACTTCTGAACATAAGCTAGAAGAGAGACTCAGGGTGTTAGGGAAGAACTCCATGGACACTGAGAGGTGAAGCCAGTTCCTCGTACTTTAACCTGAGCTGTTTGATTACATCCAGAAATAGTCAACAAACTTTCACAACCCACGTTTCAAAATAGCTTTTAAACTTTGTTTCGTAATACCCAAAAAGCGTTTTGACACCCAATCTTCCAAACAAAGCATAAAATGAGCAAAAACCAAATTTAATATGAACCGCAGTGGTGAAAGTCTCACTCCGCCTATGTCCAGGTCAGGTGTCCACGAGCCTTCCTGTGATGGTCACTGCAAGGGACAAAGCAGGAAAACAAAGACAGCTCCAGAGGACAGGTGATATGGGGGACTTTTTCTTGATCCCACAGGTCCATGCCTAGAATTTTTATCTCACTCTTGCCTAAATTCCTCCCTCCTGAGCACCAGTCTCTGCTAAGTTTCTAGCTTTCCTTGGCATGTTCCAAAAGCTGGAGTGTTCCAACTTGCAGGGGATTTTCCCTCCTCCGTCTTGCTATTCCCAAGTGACTTTTTGGCTCAGGAGGAACCTTAAATTTTATAATGGTGATGATGAAGGATGGCCCAGTCCCTAAGCTGTCATTCTGTCTTTGTTGCTGTCCCCTGAGGTCTTGTCTCTCTTTTGGGCGGGGGTCACCTGGCCTTTGGCCACTGTACACGGACTTCTGCTGCTGACATTAGTGAGTCTTGCCTCCCATTGTCCTGACCCTACCACTTTTCTAGGCTTTCAAGCCTCTCAGCACTTCTGTGTCCCTCCTTTGAAGTCCCAGACCGCCTAGCTGCATTCCTTGTCCTGTTCTGGAGGGTCTGGGCCTCTGTGAAGCTTCCCTGGGGCAGGGGAAGTAGAGGGCCATCGGCACATCCATGCAAACAGTCCTCTCACCCACTGCTAATCCACTTCCTACGATCGAGTTGTTCCGGCACCATCCCAATCACGGGCATCTCTAGGAGGCTTACAACTTTGCCATGTCCTGGAAAGCAGGAAACGAACCCATCTGCTTTGAGTTTCTCTGCACCTCTTTGCCGGTCATCGTCACTCCCTTACATCAGAATGTTGGCCCCAAAGTGGGGACCAAGGAACAGACCCTCACATGTGTTGAGTACTCACCTCCCTCAAATCTCTCCAAGCACCTTCCCAACCCAGAAACATGACCTGTATGTCCCATTCTGCAGTTGCTGTCCTCAACGGCTCTTCATAAGCTCTATGGTTAATCTTCTAAGTTTAATTCTCGGCATTTGGAGGCATCGAGAGAACCCTGTCTCATTCAGGTGCTTCATTCTTCCAGTAGAAAGTCAGGCCTCTCATCACTATTTTTTCTGCATTAGGCTTTAAAATATCTGTTTTGAAAGTCAAAATTGAAGTGTAATTTCTTTGTTCTAAACTGGTTCCATCATTCCTCTGCAGGTCATGCACTCAGAAAACTATTCTGAGGGGTGCGCGGGTGGCTCAGTCGGTTAAGCGACCGACTTCGGCTCAGGTCATGAGTTCGAGCCCCGCGTCGGGCTCTGTGCTGACGGCTCGGAGCCTGGAGCCTGCTTCAGATTCTGTGTCTCCCTCTCTCTCTGCCCCTAACCCACTCGCATTCTGTCTCTGTCTCTCTCAAAAATAAATAAACATTAAAAAGAAAAGAAAAGAAAACCATTCGGAAGAAAAAAGAAGAAAGAAAAAAGGGCCGCCTGGGTGGTTTAGTTGATTGAGCATCCGACTCTTGATTTCAGCTCAGGTCATGATCCCAGGGTCGTGGGATCGAGCTCTGACAGTGCAGAGCCTGCTTAGGATTCTCTCTCTCTCTCTGCCCCTCCTCCCCCTCAAATAAAAAAAAAAAAAACCAAAAACTATTTTGCTTGATGATTGGGGGAAGGGGGTCAGGGTAAATAAATGAAAAGCATATAATTTAACATTAAATATTACCCCATTACAGAACCTAGCTCTCTTACTTTCTAACTGTGTGACCTTGGGAAAACTATTTATCTGCCTAAAGCCTCAGTGATGATTTGTAAAATAGAGAAAATAAATAGAACTTTATCCATGAGTTTGTTGCAAGAATTAAATAATTCATTTCAAGTGCTCAGTGTAGTGAAGAAAAAATAAAGTGCCCAGCGTACTACGGAGTACAGAGTGCTTGCTTTTTGCACGCACAGTTACCCCTAAATTCTATTTTGCGACAATATTTCACAGCATATAAATGAACAATTAAAAGCATGTACTAGATATTTGGAACAACGATGAGGTGGTTATATATGTGACAGGTACTGACAGGTTGCAGACTCCTTCAGCCCTCCGGTAAATTAGGCCACACGAGTGGATTAAACACCCAGGGAAACGTATGGAAGAGTTGAAGCCCTTATCCAAGGCACAGCAGTGTTCAAAGGGCGAGCAGACAAACAGTAAACTTCCAGATGAGAGGGGTGGGGGAAAGCAGGGGAGGGTGACATCATAGAAGGCAAGGCACAAGGGGAGCCTGGATGGCTCAATGGGTTAAGCATCCGACTCTTGATTTGGGCTCAGGTCATGATCCCAGGGTCGTGGGATTGAACCCCGCATTGGGCTCTGCCCGGACAGCGCAGAGCCTGCTTGGGATTCTCCCTCTCCCTCTCTCTCTGCCCCTTCCCTGCTTGCACACACACATACTCTCTCAAAATAAATAAACTTAAAATAAAAAAGTCAAGGCACGAAATCCTTCCAGTAAGGAAGGAGTGGCCAAGTGAGTAAATGCTGGAGAGGGGCCTTAGGAGCTCCTATTCCACCTGGCTAAGGAAGGAAGGCAGATGAAGAATTGGGGACAGCAAGTGCTGACAACCTATAAAGAAGGAAAATAGGGCTAAAGAGAGGTGGTCACTGAGTCAGTCTGAGATTTGTCTGCTTTTAGGATGGGAGAGACATCCCATCCTAACGGTGCCCTGGATGAGCCAGTGGGGAGGGATCTGGAGAGGGCAGAGAGAGGACCATTCTGAGCTAGAGGGGGCAGAGAGAGGACCATACTGAGGCAGCCTGAGGAGAGATACCCAGATTCTGATGGGAGAAGAAGGTTCAAGCTCTAACTGGAGAGGGAAGGAGACTAGCTGGGGTCCAGTTGTAAGCGTGCCGAGTCAGTGGCAGGAAGTTGGGTACGTTCCTAGCTGTTGGCTTCTCTTTTCTCTGTGAAGTCATAGGCAGAGCCATCTCATTCAGAGAGAGGACGCGATGAATAAAGGGCTGGAGAAGGGTGGAGGGGACATTGGGGGACCATACAGAGAAGGTACACCGCAGGGTTCACTGATCTATCCAGGAACACAAAGTATCATCACACGGAGCTTTGAAAATGAAAAATTTGACATGTGGGAAGGATATTTTTGGAGGGCTTCACAGTAGAGGGTGTATTTATGCCATCGGCTCTAAACACTATTTTGGAACACGTGCATAAAGGAATGATATTTAGTAAGACAGGATTTTATCTGCCCAGTTTTTTTATGGTTGTAACTCCTCCCCAAACCCCAACTACGTAAGCTCTTTAATATTTTAGGGTGTTTAAAAAATATATAATTTATTCTCAAGTTGGCTAACATACAGTGCATACAGGGTGCTCTTGGTTTGGGGTGTAGATTCCTGTGATTCATCGCTTACATACAACACCCAGTGCTCCTCCCAACAAGTGCCTTCCTCAATGCCCGTCACCCGTTTTCCCCTCTCCCCTGCCCCCCTCATCAACCCTCAGTTTGTTCTCTGTATTTAAGAGTCTCTTGCGGTTTGCCTCCTTCCCTCTCTGTTTGTAGCTATTTTTCCCCCTTCCCTTCCCCCATGGTCTCCTGTTAAGTTTCTCAAGTTCCACATATGAGTGAAAACATGGTATCTGTCTTGCTCTGACTGACTTGTTTCACTTAGCATAATGCCCTCCGGTTCCATCCACGTTGCTGCAAATGAATATTTTAGTTCTTTAAACGTTTATGCATCTTTGAGTGGGAGACAGAGTGCGAGTGGGGGAGGTGCAGCGAGGTTGGCGGGGGGGTGGGGGGGTGGGGGGGGTGGGGGGGTGGGGGAACAGAGAATCCCAAGCAGGCTCCACACTGTCAGCAGGGAGCCCAACGCAGGACTCGAACACAAACCGTGAGATCATGACCTGAGCTGAAGTCAGACACTGAACTGACTCAGCCACCCAGGCGCCCCATAAGCTCGTTAATATTCTAATATTAAACGAAGGTTACCTGGTAAAATAAACTGATAGTGAATGGATTCCAAATTTTCTACAAGAAACTTCTGCTCTCTTCACTTACAAAATCTGTTCGTTTACCACTAGGTGGCGCTTTGTTCAATTCGTTGAAAAGTAAAGTCTTCATTGGATTCCTATTTCAGAAGGAAAGTGTACCGAAAAGCAAACATGCTACCAGCTGGATTCCAGTCCTAATATTTACTTTCCAACTAGCTCCAGTTTTCCAGACTAGCTGTGGTATGAATGCAAACTGTGCTTTCCTCAAGTGTCACACACTGTTGTATTTGTCTCTTGATGAAATGGAAATTTCATCCCATTCCCTTGAAAGGACCCCGGAATGAGATGATGCAGGAGGCAAGCCCTGTGTGGAAGAGAAGCCCGATGTGAATAGCGCCTGAGGGATCACTTTGTGTTTATAGTTCTTGTGCTTTCTTTTAAAATAAAAGTTTTGTAGGGCGCCTGGGCACTCTGGGTTTCGGCTCAGGTCACGATCTCACGGTTGGCGAGATCGAGCACCTCATCGGTCGGTACAGAGCCCACTTGGGATTCTCTCTCTGCCTCTCCCCGGCTCGCGCATACACACGCACGGGTACTTTCTCTCTCTCAAATAAACTTAAAAATAAAATAAAATAAAACTTGTGTATTAAAAACTCAAAGTCCCTTTTAAATGAAAAATATTGACTAGCTTTTTCATCCCCTTATTTAATAGTGCCTACCACCCCTAGTGCTAGACATACTCAGCTAAGTCTTCTGCAAATTCATTACTTCATTAAAAACAACTTTGTTAGGGGCGCCTGGGTGGCGCAGTCGGTTAAGCGTCCGACTTCAGCCAGGTCACAATCTTGCGGTCTGTGAGTTCGAGCCCCGCGTCGGGCTCTGGCCTGATGGCTCAGAGCCTGGAGCCTGTTTCCGATTCTGTGTCTCCTTCTTTCTCTGCCCCTCCCCCGTTCATGCTCTGTCTCTCTCTGTCCCAAAAAAATGAAATAAAAACGTTGAAAAAAAATTTAAAAAAAAAAACCAACTTTGTTAGAAACTGAAATTATGGCTCTCTTATGAAAGTGCTCCCAGCTAGAATAACCATAAGTAAAATACATGCCTTTTTCTCTCATCAGAAGTGGTAAAATAGGATTTTATGTATCAACCCAAAGACTTCCTTTCCCTCTGTGTCCAACCTGGGATGGAACCCTAATTCTTCTACTTACCTGCTCCATGACCTTGGACAAGCCTCTTCCTGTCTAAACCGAGGGTCTCCAGCCTGTAATACCAATATCTGTCTCCCAGGATTAGTATGGTGGGCAGATTTTTTTTTTAATATTGTGAAGCTTTTGGTATGTAGCAGAATGCTTGGTAAATAGCAGATATTAAGTATCAATTTTAGATTAATTGAGTTCTGCTTGAAAATTACATTACATACAGGAGCTTTGTAGGATACCTTGTTTGCGTTCCCCCTTCCGTTTGGTTCAGGTGTGGCTCAGACCCACAGGAGAGGCTCCCTCCCTTCTCCATCGTCCTGAGAACTGCCAACACCTTCCACATCCTGTGATGCTCTGTGACTTTGCTGAGGAGTGGGGGTGACATGGGCGGGGACGCCATAGCTTCCCACCAACTCCAGCCATCTTTACTGCCTCCCAAAGCCTGTTTCCCTCCCCCAGGGAGCCCCCGTTTTCTATCATCTCATGTCATCCAACTCACTCGCTCCCCAGCTCCCACTCTTTCTCAGATTGGAATACCCATGACCGCTCAGTCTGCTTTCCTCAGTCCCGTCTGGAATTCCAGGAAACAAAATCATCTGATCTCTTTACCCTTGGGGAAAACAGGCTTAGCAAAGTCCTGAAATCATACAACATACTCCACATTTATGCTAACTTCTTACCTAATCTCGTTGACAGTGATGCCCATCCTATTCCACAGCAGGCGCCGAGGGGTGCACAGTTTGGGAGCAGTTGGCAAGAAACCAAAGGGCTTTGAGACCCATACGTTTACCCCAGGACTTTACCCCAAATGCCAGCGTGGTGGACTCGGGGCTTTCCCACCTATGTACCCAAACGCCACTTTTACACAGTTTAAAGAGCTCTTCTAGGGGCGCTTGGGTGGCGCAGTTGGTTAAGCGTCCGACTTCAGCCAGGTCACGATCTCGCGGTCCGTGAGGTCGAGCCCCGCGTCGGGCTCTGGGCTGATGGCTCAGAGCCTGGAGCCTGTTTCCGATTCTGTGTCTCCCTCTCTCTCTGCCCCTCCCCCGTTCATGCTCTGTCTCTCTCTGTCCCCAAAATAAATAAACGTTGAAAAAAAAAAATAAAGAGCTCTTCTAAATCCATGATTAAATACCTCTTCAGCCTCCTCCCCAAGTGAGCAAAGAACAAAATCTGGCTATAGGAGAAGCCCCGGCCCAGAGCTGTGGGCACTCTGCCCGGGGGCCTTTTCGTCTTGGAGCAGGACACGGGATGGTGACGAGGTCCTGGGCCCGGAGCCTCTTTGGCCCAGGGTGATGGCAGGTGACCACAGACCCAGAGCACCAGGCCCAGCCAACCGCCTATGGCAATGGAATCTGGTAACAGAGTCCAAAGAGCACTCAAGAGGACAGGAAAGCTAAGAAGCCACAAGGACTCTCTGATGGTCACTGGCCACCTCAGCCTGCTAATGCTGGGATGTGCTGTCCGGCTGCTGCCCTCCCCCTATACCAGCTTTGCCCCAGTCACCCATAGTGAAGGCTGAGACCAGGCAGGAACACTTTAAAAGACTTAAGGAGACTTTCTTGAAGGTCCGGCGATAATAGAAAAAGCACTATTCGGAAAAACCCAAAACGCACAAAGCGACCCCGCAGCAACAGCAAAAATCTTCCTTCTACGCAGGCCCAGACCTACCCAGGGCCCCAGATCTGAGTCCCCTTCCCCACTCTCAGCTCACTGAGCCAGGAATAGCCCACCCAGGCAACTACACGCCTGGATCCCAGCCTCTGGTCTCCTGGGACACTTCACCCTCTAGCCCAAAGCCTTGTCTCTGTCCTGGGCTGAGCTGTTCCCGGGATGATGGATTGGGGGGGGGGGGGGGGGATATTCATCCTTTCAGGGAAAACCCAGTCTCCTCACAAACGCTTCAGAGACTCAAATGGGAATGGATAATCACCCAATGATCACAAATGCATTTCTCAAATTCTGGGCTAGTCTCCTGTATACGAGCATGCTTAGAATACCAAACTGAAACTGAGTTGTGTAAAGCTAAGTCCAATTTATTTTCAGTTTCTCTTCAAAAACTAAACATTCTTGTGATCTAGCTTATCCAGGCTTCGCTTTGTTACTACATATTTTGGTGACGTGTTCTTCAGAATGAGAGGGCTTGTTAACATTTTTGATAGCCCTTTACCATTTTTAATGGAATATTTTCATTACAAGTAGTACCTTAGACTTCGAATGCTAGTTTTCCTGATGTTAACATTTCTCAACCTCCAATTTGATTTTTTTCATGTTTTGAAATTTGTTTTTGAGAGAGAGAGAGCGTGAGTGGAGGAGGTGCAGAGAGAGAGGGGGACAGAGGATCTGAAGTGGGTTGCTCGCTGACAGCAGAGAGCCTGATGCGGGGCTCGAACTCATGAACCGGTAGATCACGACCTGAGCCAAAGTCGGACACTCAACCAACCGAGCCACCCAGGCCCCACTCAACCTCCCATTTTATTAGTTTGCATTTCCCTGCCATATCCCTTTGTATCTTTTTATTTAAAAAAAAAATTTTTTTTTTCAACGTTTATTTATTTTTGGGACAGAGAGAGACAGAGCATGAACGGGGGAGGGGCAGAGAGAGAGGGAGACACAGAATCGGAAACAGGCTCCAGGCTACGAGCCATCAGCCCAGAGCCCGACGCGGGGCTCGAACTCACGGACCGCGAGATCGTGACCTGGCTGAAGTCGGACGCTTAACCGACTGCGCCACCCAGGCGCCCCTGTATCTTTTTATTTTTAACCTTTCTTTTTGTTTGTATTTATCTCTTGTGCAGATAATAGAATTGGAAGTTTGGTTTTTCACCCGACTACGTATTTATTATGTTCTATTGTTATTTTCCTCCCCTTTCACCCAATGTCATGATTTCCCCTGCATAAATGTTTTTTCCTTTTCCCACACCATCGAAATTGCCAAAGCGTTCCAACAAGCTGATTTAAGTCTCTGTTTCTTCATCAATGTGTAATGACTCTGTGATTTCACGGGCCCAGGCCCTTCTGATAATCCCATTGCTTCACCATCTGTAAGATGTTAAGCTCATCTACCTGGTGGCCACAGTTCATCTCCACGTGGACACTGCAGCTGAGGACAGGGAAAAGAGGAAGGGCGTGACTCAGGAAATTGCACACGTGATTTCCATTCATTCAACGGGCCGGAACTTTATCACCGGTAGCAAGGGAGCCTGGGAAGAGCAGTTGTGGTAGTGACTCACTTGTCTCTCAGACCCATCCTCTACCCTTTCAAACTCTGGTTTTTGATGCTGGGATTCAAACTCTGCAAACTACGTTTCTCAGCTGACTTCGTGATAAGTTCTGCCAAGAAGAGACAGTAGGAGGAAAGTGGAAGGTAGGAGAATGTTTATCTCCTCGGTAACGTTTGTGCGACCATATAAAAGATAATTGGACGTGGGGTTCTAGGGTCAGAACACTGTAAAGATTACTCTTAGATGTTAGCCGGAATTTCTTGTGTCTTTGAGAACCGTACGAGATCAACTTGAAGTTTGGTGTCCCATCCTGTATATGTCCAGAGCGCTTCAAGAGCTCTTCAAATTCCCAGGGGATTTGTGTAGCATAGTGGTTAAGGGCGCGGGCTCAAGAGCCAAACTGCTCGTGTTCTAATTCCGACTCTGTTGCTTGTGTAACCGTGTGAACTTGGTTCCTTAAGCTTCTATTGGCTTCTCTGTAAACTAGGAAAGTAATATAGCAACTGGGCTGCCGTATCTTTTCAGTTCTCTACTGGTTCCCTTGTATTTAGGTCAAGCTATGAGACTAGTTGTTGGTTGTGAATAGAAACGATGTTTGTGATTGGTTAGTACTGCTGGTTTGAGACCCTCAAGATTTCTCTCCCTATTTCCTCCCACTTTGGCACGGCAACAGGCGATATTCAAGATGCTAAGAATTGGCCAGGTCTAAGACCCAAGTACAAAAGGAAGTATATAGACCCATTGTTTAGATATTTGCAGGTTACAAGCCAAGATCACAAACTATTATGTATCATAAAATACGCTCTTCTACCTTCCTTGGTCCATCCACCTTGATAAATCTATTTCCATAATGAAAAAAAGCAGCTAATGCTACTTTTTATGACTGAGAGTCAGCAAAATATGAAAGATCTCTGAATATAATAATGATTGCACATATCTGGCGTGTTCTTTGGACCAATTATAATTACATGAGTAAGAAAATTAAGACACAAAATTTATGACATTTATTTATTTTTTTAAACGTTTTTATTTTATTTTTGAGAGAAACAGAGTGTGAGTGGGGGAGGGGCAGAGAGAGAGGGAGACAGGATCTGAAGCAGGCTCCAGGCTCCGAGCTGTCAGCACAGAGCCGGTTGCAGGGCTTGAACTCACCAGCCGGGAGATCATGACCCAAGCCGAAGTGGGATGCTTAACCGACTGAACCACTCAGGCGCCCCTATAACATTTATTGTATTTATTCTTGCCTTAATTTTAATAAAATCACTAATTTTTTTTTCAACGTTTATTTATTTTTGGGACAGAGAGAGACAGAGCATGAACGGGGGAGGGGCAGAGAGAGAGGGAGACACAGAATCGGAAACAGGCTCCAGGCTCTGAGCCATCAGCCCAGAGCCTGACGCGGGGCTCGAACTCCCGGACTGCGAGATCGTGACCTGGCCGAAGTCGGACGCCCAACCGACTGCACCACCCAGGCGCCCCAATAAAATCACTAATAGGTTGCTATAAGATTTTCATATAATTTCTATTCTTTTTGACAGTAGGGTTAAAAGAAAAGTAATTCAACGGTGCCTGGGTGGCCTCAGTCGGTTAAGCGTCCGACTTCGGCTCAGGTCATGATCTCATGGATCGTGGGTTTGAACCCCACATGGGGCTCTGTGCTGACAGCTCAGAGCCTGGAGCCTGCTTCAGATTCTGTGTCTCCCTCTCCCTGCCCCTCCCCTGCTCATGCTCTGTGTCTCAAAAATAAACAAACATTAAAAAAAATCTTTTTTAAAGAAGGTAATTCGAAGTGTACCCAATTTAAATATAATTTTATCAAAATGGAAAATATGTAAATGCATTTGATATTATTTAATTATTTTCAGTAAATAAAATTTAAAAATTGTTTTCAAAAAACACTATTTTCTCCCCAAAGAGTAAAATTATCTTTGAAAAGGTCAAATAAAGTTATAATTAGTAAATATCAAACATAAATCAAAATTAAGCAAAATTAGTTAAGCAAAATTCATCAAAATTGAAATTTTAGCTAAATTTTATGGGTATTTTATATTTTTTATTGCAATTCCGGTGTTGAATGTTCACTGGTTGCCAATATAAAGGGAAATGGTATCACCTCATGCATGCAGCTGGACCTGATATTTGTAAATTTAAAAGTAACGTACATTATTAACATTGCAAAATGTTTCTCAGACACCATGTACATCTTCTGACAATACTACAGATTGGAACAAGAAAATGGGCATTTGACATCACTGGGAAATAATACCTTTTGCACACGAATCTATTGCATTCATGTGGAGAGAAAGGATTTGACAAATTAATGTCTTTTTTGTAGCTAAATGCTTTTAATACTCAAATCTCCCTTGAATTACAAACTAGTGTTCATCCCTGACACCAGCAGTGACACAGTCCACAAAACTTCATGACAGTTACTTTTGTTTTAATGACATATGAAAGAGATGCAGAGAAGTGTTTCTGGAGGCTGAATGGTATAAGTTATGAGAGCAGCGGTTTTAAGGTTATGGGTCATGCTGTGCCAGGACTGAGTATTGGATCTCGAAAGTGTGGGCTGCTGCCTGGACCCCCTTTCGTCCAGGTCTGAGGGGACTAGAGTGGCACAGTTGAAGAAGCCACCTGCTCTTAAACGCCAAAGGAAAAAAAAAGTTGGAATGTGAAAAGCCAGTCAAGACTGAACCCAGCAACAAAGAAATGTGTCTTCTCACTTAAGTCTGATGATTTCAACTTGCCGGTGATTAGAGAGACAAAGGGACCCAGGAGAGAGACATTGAGATGTTTGGAAAGATGTCTAGGAACAAATGTTGGGTGTGTCCGCTGGCTCATGAGACTGACTTGAAGCAAATAGATCATAAGTCAGTTGAGATTTTGAGAAAGTTACATTGCAGAAGAATCCATGAGCCTAGACTAAAAAGGCTTTAAGAGGTGAAACAGTCCCTGGCTGCCAAACTTATATAGGCAGGATGTAGGCTGTGAAATCTTGAGTCTCCCAAGGAGAACATAATCTCCTACACCCACCAAAGATGTGGCCAAAGAGGATAATGAAGGTGGAAGATACCTCCAGAAAGGTGACCTAGGAGCCACAAAGGATAGAAGAATTCCACAAATGGGCGGGATCAGGTCTAAAAAGGAAGTTCCCCAAATGGCAGAAAAGGGGGCCCTCAGGATGCCTCTCCCATCAGATTTGAAAATTGCTATAGGCTAATGATTGCTGTGTGCCCTTCACCAGTCCTTTTTCTGGTGAGAAGTTTCTATTGTCATTATTTTGTCCTTGATTTGCAGTGGAATAGTGCAAGTGTTGGGGGTTTGAAAGAAAAGAACATGTCCATTAGTTCATGTATTGCTAGGTCACAAAAAGCTACATTCTTATCTGATAGGGAGGTCTGTGCTTGGATTTCCCCCATCAGCCATGGACTTTGTACTGGATGCAATAACTGGATGGGACTTTGGGTTTTCTTCTTTTAGGAAGTGAGATGTTCAGTGTGGGAAGAGGAGTGTATCCAATGGTTGGTGGCCAAAGGGGTGGACTGTTGCAGAGATGGCCACCTTCCACTGAAAATTGTGCTCTATCTCTATAGTGTAGAGATACTGCTGGAAAGATGCACAGTCAGTTCCCCTGCCAGTGAGTGGAATTTTACTGGGATCACACTTTCCTGGCTCTGGCTTTATAATGGGAACCCAGTAGGCTCCTGGGTGGCTCAGTTGGTTAAGAATCCGACTTCGGCTCAGGTCATGATCTTGCTGTTTGTGAGTTCGAGCCCCGCATCGGGCTCTGTGCTGACAGCTCGGAGCCTGGAGCTTGTTTCAGATTCTGTGTCTCTCTCTCTCTCTCTCTGCCCCTTCCCTGCTTATGCTCTCTGTCTCTCAAAAATAAATAAATGTAAAAAAAAAAATTTTTTTTTTTAAATGGTGTGAGCCCAGTAACAGCCTTTCACTTGCAGCCATGACTCCTCTGCCCATCTGACTGTAAGGTATATTAAAATTGTGCTGTATAAGTGAGCTCAGGTGAGCTCCAAAGGACATCTAACTGAATCCAGCTGTCTGCTGTGAGAATTGTTTTTATTTACGGCACTCTTCTTGCTTTATAGCTCAGCTATGTGTTGAAATATTTCAAATATTATATAATCTATTTTTATGTATGGGGAAGAGATAAGGTAGCATTCCACATTAGCCCTATCTGCCATCCTGAAGTTCTCCCCAACAAGAACAAACATCCAAAATGAGAATTCCAAAATTCCAAAAAACTACTTACAAAAGTTAAATTATTGCGAAAACGGAAGCTTTTGTTTTATTAAAATATACTTATTGCATCTTATCCTATGCATCTTTTTACATGATTATAATTAGAGCTTAAATCATGATTTTAATGCTTACTTAATATTCATTGGGTTCCCTTGGGGTGCCTGGGTGGCTCAGTCGGTTGAGTGTCTGACTTCGGCTCAGGTCATGATCTCACGGTTCATGAGTTCGTGCCCCGCGTTGGGCTCTGTGCTGACAGCTCAGAGCCTGGAGCCTGCTTCGGATTCTGTGTCTCCCTCTCTCTCTGCCCCTCCCCTGCTTATGCTCTGTCTCTCTCTGTCTCAAAAATAAGTAAAAAAAACATTAAAAAAATTAAAAATATTCATTGGGTTCCCATGCAATGCTTTGTAGTGAATTTCTTAGTGGCTTCTGCTTGTTACTCAACAAGTAGAACATAAATATAATCTAATTTATAGTTAGATAGATCTTAAGAACTTAAAATTATTTTTTAAAATTCCTAACTATGGCATTCCTTCTAAATATAATTTTTCTAATAGACTTTACATTTGGGTAGATACAACATTTATTCTTCCAAGTTTTAGGAAGAAGTTCTATATTTTGAGATGAGTTGCTTAAATTGGGTCTATTTTGGTTTGTCTTGAAGGAGTATGTGGTCCCAGATCAATATCTTTCCTCTGTCCAAAGGAGCATTTATATTTCACTCAAATGAAAGAATGGACCTTAGAAGCACATGCTGAATATGAGAAAAACTGGTCCATAATGGTATTTTGCAGTACCAAATCGCTGGCCACTTATTTCAAAAACTAGTCAACTAAATCCACTCTTGCTGTAAAGATCTGCAAATATTTAAGATTGCAAATAGCCTCATGAGAAGTAACATAAAGAGACAGGAATTTGGTCATGGTGTTTCAAAAATTAGGTTATTATGAGAAAAACTGGCGATGAGCTACTAAAAAAAATTCATTGTAGTTTTAGTAAAAACACAATTTTATCTAGTGTTGCTGAACATTTTCTTTTCTTTTCTTTCTTTTTCTATTTCACCCACCTGGCAACTACCAGAATGTTCTATGTATCCAGGAGTCTGTTTTTTTTGTTTTTTGTTTTTTTTTGCTTGTTTGTTCATTTGTTTTTTAGATTCCACATTTAAGTGAAATCATATGTTTTTTTTTTTTTCTTTCTCTGACTTATTTAATTTGGCACAATACCTCTAGGTTTATCTGGGTTGTTCCAAAATGGCAAGATCTCATTCTTTTTTATGGCTGAGTAAATATTTATGCCACTCCTTTATCCATTCACCTGTTATTGAATGGACACTTGGGCTGCTTCCATATCTTGGCGATTGTAAATAATGCTGAAGTAAACATAAGGGTGCATGTATCTGTTCAAATTAGTGTTTTTATTTTCTTTGGGCAAATACCACCAGTGGAATTACTGGATCATGTAGCAATTATATTTTTAATTCTTTGAGGAAATGCATACTGTTTTCCACAGTGGCTGCACCGATTGACATCTTCACCAACGGAGCGTGGGTATTCTTTTTTCCTCCACATCCTTGCCAACACTTGTTTCTTGTCTTTTTTTTTTTTTAATTTTTTTTTTCAACGTTTATTTATTTTTGGGACAGAGAGAGACAGAGCATGAACGGGTGAGGGGCAGAGAGAGAGGGAGACACAGAATCGGAAACAGGCTCCAGGCTCCGAGCCATCAGCCCAGAGCCTGATGCGGGGCTCGAACTCACGGACGGCGAGATCGTGACCTGGCTGAAGTCGGACGCTTAACCGACTGCGCCACCCAGGCGCCCCTGTTTCTTGTCTTTTTGCTAGCACCAACCTGAAAGGTGAAGGTAATATCTCATTGTGGTTTTGATTTGCACTTTTCCGATTAGTGATTCTGAACATCTTTTCTGTCCTTTTTAAAGAGATGTCTATTCAGGTCTTCTGCCCATATTTTTAATTGGATTATTAATTTTGCGTGTGCGAGTTGCATAAATTCTTGACGTATTTTGAATATTATTCCCTTACAACATATATCATTTGAAAATACCTTCTCCCGAGCCAAAGCATAAGAGACTCTTAAAAACTGAGAACAAACTGAGGGTTGATGGGGGTGGGAGGGAGGGGAGGGTGGGTGATGGGTATTGAGGAGGGCACCTTTTGGGATGAGCCCGGGGTGTTGTATGGAAACCAATTTGACCATAAACTTCAGATATTGAAAAACAAAAACAAAAACAAAATGAAAATACCTTCTCCCATTCAGGAAGCCTTTTTGTTTTGTTTCTGGTTTCCTTTGCTGTGCAAAAGCTTTTTATTTTGGTGTCATCACAATAGTTAATTTTTGCTTTTGTTTCCCTTGCCTACAGAGACATATCTAGAAAAATGTTAAGGCTGGTGTCAGAGAAATTACTGCCTGTGTCTTCTTCTAGGAGTTTATGGTTTCAGGTCTCATATTTAGTTCTTTAATACATTTTGAGTTTATTTATGAGTATGGTATAGGAAAGTGGTCCAGTTTCATTCTTTTGCATGGAGCTGTCTGGTTTTCCTGACACCATTTATTGAAGGAACTGTCTTTTCTCCACTGTATATTCTTACCTCCTTTGTTGTAGATTAACTGACCATGTAGTTGTGGGTTTATTTCTGGGCTCTCTAGTCTTTTTCATTGATCTATGTGTCTATGTTTGTGCCAGTAACAAAAACAGTATGGTACTGTAGCTTTGTAGTATAGCTTTTTAAAAAGATTTTATCTTATTTTCTTTTTCAAAAATGTTTATTTTTACTTATTTATGTTGAGAGAGAGAGAGAGAGAGAGAGACGGAGTGTGAGTGAGCAAACAGGGGAGGGGCAGAGAGAGAGGGAGAGAGAGAATCCCAAGCAGGTTTCACACTGTCAGCACAGAGGCCAAAGGGAGGCTCGAACTCGTGAACCATGACCTGACTCATGACCTGAACCAAAATTAAGAGTTGGATGCTTAACCAACTGAGCCACCCAGTCGCCCTAAGATTTTAAGTGATTTCTACACCCAAGGTGGGGCTCAAACTTACAACCCCAAGATCAAGAGTCACATGCTCTACTGACTGCTGTCTAGCTTTGTAGTATATCTTGAAATCTGAGATTGTGATACCTCCAGCTTTGTTTTTTCCCCTCAAGATTGCTTTGGATATTGCAGATCATTTGTGGTTCCATACAAATTTTAGTAGTATGTTTTCTAGTTCTGTGAACAATACTGTTGGTATTTTGATAGGAATTGCATTAAATCTGTAGATTGCTTTGGGTAGTATGTCCATTTTAACAATATTTGTCCTTCCAATGCATGAGCAAGGACTATCTTTCCATTTGTTTGTGTCACTTTCAATTGCTTTTATTGATGTTTCATAGTTTTCAAAGTATAGGTCTTTCACCTCCTTGGTTTATTTCTAGGTATTTTATTTTTGGTGCAATTATAAATGGAATTGTTTCCTTACTTTCTCTTTCTACTACTTTATTGTAAGTGTATAGAAACACAACCAATTTCTGTAAATTAATTTTGTTCCTGCAACTTTACTGAATTCATTTACTACTTCTAATGTTTTGTTGTTGTTGTTGTTGTCATTGTTGTTAGTATTTAAGGTTTTCTATGTATAGTATCATGTCCTCTGCAAATAGTGACAGTTGAACTTCTTCCTTACCAATTTGGATGCCTTTTATTTATTTTTCTTATCTGATTGCTGTGGATAGGACTTCCAGTACCATGCTGAATAAAAGTGGTGAGGGTGGATGGCTGTGGCTTGTTCATGATCTTAGAGGAAAATCTGTCAGTTTTTCACCATTGAGAGAGATGTTAACTATGGATTTTTCATATATAGCCTTTATTATGGTCAGGTATGTTCCCTCTGTGTCCACCTTAAGAGTTTTTATCCTAAACGGATGTTGAAATTTATCATGTGCTTTTACTGCAACTATTCAGATGATCATATGATTTTTATCCTTCATTTTGTTGATGTGGTGGATCACATTGGTTGATTTGTAAATACTGAACCGTCCTTGCATCCTCAGAATAAATCCCACTTGGTTGTGGTGGATGACCTTTTAATGTATTGTTGAATGCAGTTGGCTTCTATTTTGTTGAGGATTCTTTTGTCTATGATCATCAGGGATATGGGCCTGTAGTTTTATTTATTTTTTTATTTTTGTAATATCTTTGGTTTTGGTGTGATGGTAATACTGGCTTTGCAGAGTGTATTTGGAAGCTTTTTTCATCTATTTTTTGGTATAGTTTCAGAAGAAGAGGTATCAAATTTTCTTTAAATGTTTGGTAGAACTTACCTGTGAATCCGTCTGATCCTGGACATTAGTTTGTGGGGAGTTTTTTGATTACTGATTCAGTTTTGTTACTAGTAGTTGGTCTGTTCAGATTTTTCTATTTCTTCTTGATTCAGTTTGGGAAGATTGTATGTTTGTAGGAATTTATTTCTTGTAAGTTGTCCAATTTTTGACATAAAATTTTTTTTGCAATTCTTTTATAATCCTTTGTATTTCTATGGTGTTGGTTGTTTCTTCTTCATTTCTTTAAAAAAGTTTTTGTAATGTTTATTTTTGAGACAGAGGCATGAGCAGGGGAGGTGCAGAGGAAAGGGAGGAGAGAGAGAGAGGGACAGAGGATCTGAAGCAGGCTCTGAGCTAACAGCAGTGAGCCCATCATGGGGCTCAAACTCACAAACCATGAGATCATGACCTGAGCCAAAGTCAGATTTTCAACCAACTGAGCCACCCAGGCACCGCTCTTCATTTCTGATTTTATTTGGGCTTCTCACTTTTATTCTTGATGAGTCTGGCTAAAGGCTTATCAATTTTGTTTATCATTTCAAAGAACTAACTTTTGGTTTCAGCTTTACTGTTTTTTTAGTCTCCATTTATATCTGCTCTGATATTTATTATTTCCTTCCTTCTCCTAACCTGGGGCTTTGTTTATTCTTCCTTTTTTAGTTACTTTAGATGTAAGCTTAGGTTATTTTTTATTTTTCTTCTTGAGGTAGACTTGTATTGCTATAAATTTCCTTAGTAGAACTGCTTTTACTTTGTTCCACAGATTTTGGACCATTGTGCTTTCACTTTAATTTGTCTCTATGTATTTTTTTATTTCTTTATTGACCCATTTACCCATAGTAGCATGTTGTATAGCCTCCATGTATTTGTGTGTTTTCCAATTTTCTTCTTGATTGATTTCTACTTTCATACCATCATGGTTGGAAAAGATGCATATATAATTTAAATCTTCTTACATTTATTGAAATTTGTTTTGTGGTGTAACATGATCTATCCTGGAGAGTGTTCCATGTATACACTTAAAGAATGTGTATCCTAGGGATGCCTGGCTGGCTCAGTTGGGAGAACATGTGACTCTTGATCTTACGGTTGTGAGTTCAAGCTCCATGTTGAGTATAGAAGTGACTTAAAAAATATGATCTTAAAAAAAATGTGTGGTCTATTGTTTTGGGATGTAATGTTCTGTATATATCTGGTAAGTCCATCTGATCTTTTGTGTTGTGCAAAGATACTGTTTCCTTATTAATTTTTTCCTGAATGATCTATTCATTGGTATAAGTGGGGTATTAAAGTCCCCTGGTATTACTGTATGATAATGCTTCAATGTTGGGTGCATAGATGTTTACAATTGTTATATCCTCTTGTTGGATTGATCCTTTTACCATTATGTGATGCCCTTCTTGTCTTGTTACAGTCTTTGTTTTATTTATTTTTTCAAGTTTATTTATTTTATTTCTGAGAGACAGCACATGCACATGAGCATGAGCAGGGGAGGGACATATAGAGAGGGAGGGAGAGAGAGAGAACCCCAAGCAGGCTCTGCAATGTCAGCATGGAGCCTGTTGAGGGACTCGAACTCACGAACTGTGAGATCAGGACCTGTGCCAAAATTAAGAGTTGGATGCTGTATCGACTGAGCCACCCAGGTACTCTCATTACAGTCTTTTGTCTTATTTATTTATTTATTTATTTATTTATTTATTTATTTATTTATTTTTAAATTTATTGTCAAATTGGTTTCCATACATTACACAGTGCTCATCCCAACAGGTGCCCTCCTCAGTATCCATTACCCACCCCCCTCTCCCTCCCACCCCCATCAACCCTCAGTTTGTTCTCAGTTTTTAAGAGTCTCTTATGCTTTGGCTCCCTCTCTCTCTAACCTTTTTTTTTTTCCTTCCCCTCCCCCATGGTCTTCTGTTAAATTTCTCAGGATGCACATAGCAGTGAAAACATATGGTATCTTTCTTTCTCTATATGACTTATTTCACTTAGCATAACACTCTCCAGTTCCATCCACGTTGCTACAAAAGGCCATATTTCATTCCTTCTCATTGCCAAGTAGTATTCCATTGTGTATATAAACCACAATTTCTTTATCCATTCATCAGTTGATGGACATTTAGGCTCTTTCCATAATTTGGCTATTGTTGAAAGTGCTGTTATAAACATTGGGGTACAAGTGCCCCTATGCATCAGCACTCCTGTATCCCTTGGGCAAATTCCTAGCAGTGCTCTTGCTGGGTCATAAGGTAGACCTATTTTTAATTTTTTGAGGAACCTCCATACTGTTTTCCAGAGCGGCTGCACCAGTTTGCATTCCCGCCAACAGTGCAAGAAGGTTCCCATTTCTCCACATCCTCTCTAGCATCTATAGTCTCCTGATTTGTTCATTTTAGCCACTCTGACCAGCGTGAGGTGGTATCTGAGTGTGGTTTTGATTTGTATTTCCCTGATGAGGAGTGACGTTGAGCATCTTTTCATGTGCCTGTTGGCCATCTGGATGTCTTCTTTGGAGAAGTGTCTATTCATGTCTTCTGCCCATTTCTTCACAGGATTATTTGTTTTTCAGGTGTGGAGTTTGGTGAGTTCTTTACAGATTTTGGATACTAGCCCTTTGTCTGATATGTCATTTGCAAATATCTTTTCCCATTCCATCGGTTGCCTTTTAGTTTTGTTGATTGATTCCTTTGCAGTGCAGAAGCTTTTTATCTTCATGAGGTCCCAATAGGCCATTTTTGCTTTTAATTTCCTTGCCTTTGGGGATGTGTCAAGTAAGAAATTGTTGCGGCTGAGGTCAGAGAGGTTTTTTCCTGCTTTCTCCTCTAGGGTTTTAATGGTTTCCTGTCTCACATTCAGGTCCTTCATCCATTTTGAGTTTGTTTTTGTGAATGGTGTAAGAAAGTGGTCTAGTTTCATCCTTCTGCATGTTGCTGTCCAGTTCTCCCAGCACCATTTGTTAAAGAGACTGTCTTTTTTCCATTGGATATTCTTTCCTGCTTTGTCAAAGATGAGTTGGCCATACGTTTGTGGGTCTAGTTCTGGTGTTTCTATTCTATTCCATTGGTCTATGTGTCTGTTTTTGTGCAAATACCATGCTGTCCTGATGGTTACAGCTTTGTAGTAGAGGCTAAAGTCTGGGATTGTGATGCCTCCTGCTTTGGTCTTCTTCTTCAAAATTACTTTGGCTATTCAGGGCCTTTTGTTGTTCCATACAAATTTTAGGATTGCTTGTTCTAGTTTCGAGAAGAATGCTGGTGCAATTGTGATTGGGATTGCATTGAATGTGTAGATAGCTTTGGGTAATATTGACATTTTAACAATATTTCTTCTTCCAATCCATGAGCACAGAATGTTTTTCCATTTCTTTATATCTTCTTCAATTTCCTTCATAAGTTTTCTATAGTTTTCAGCATACATATCTTTTACATCTTTGGTTAGTTTTATTCCTAGGTATTTTATGCTTCTTGGTGCAATTGTGAATGGGATCAGTTTCTTTATTTGTCTTTCTGTTGCTTCATCATTAGTGTATAAGAATGCAACTGATTTCTGTACATTGACTTTGTATCCTGCGACTTTGCTGAATTCATATATCAGTTCTAGCAGACTTTTGGTGGAGTCTATCGGGTTTTCCATGTATAGTATCATGTCATCTGCAAAAAGTGAAAGCTTGACTTCATCTTTGCCAATTTTGATGCCTTTGATTTCCTTTTGTTGTCTGATTGCTGATGCTAGCACTTCCAACACTATGTTAAACAACAGCGGTGAGAGTGGACATCCCTGTCGTGTTCCTGATCTCAGGGGGAAAGCTCAGTTTTTCCCCATTGAGGATGATATTAGCTGTGGGCTTTTCATAAATGGCTTTTATGATGTTTAAGTATGTTCCTTCTATCCCAACTTTCTTGAGGGTTTTTATTAAGAAAGGATGCTGAATTTTGTCAAATGCTTTTTTTGCATCGATTGACAGGATCATATGGTTGTTTTCTTTTCTTTTATTAATGTGATGGATCACGTTGATTGATTTGTGAATGTTGAACCAGCCCTGCAGCCCAGGAATGAATCCCACTTGATCATGGTGAATAATTCTTTTTATATGCTGTTGAATTCGATTTGCTAGTATCTTAATGAGAATTTTTGCATCCATATTCATCATGGACATCGGCCTGTAGTTCTCTTTTTTTGCTGGGTCTCTGTCTGGTTTAGGAATCAAAGTAATGCTGGCCTCATAGAATGAGTATGGAAGTTTCCCTTCCCTTTCAACTTTTTGGAAAAGCTTGAGAAGGATAAGTATTATCTCTGCTTTAAATGTCTGGTAGAATTCCCTAGGGAAGCCATCTGGTCCTGGACTCTTATTTTTTGGGAGATTTTTGATAACTGATTCAATTTCTTCGCTGGTTATGGGTCTGTTCAAGTTTTCTATTTCTTCCTGTTTGAGTTTTGGAAGTGTGTGGGTGTTTAGGAATTTGTCCATTTCTTCCAGGTTGTCCAGTTTGTTGGCATATAATTTTTCATAGTATTCCCTGATAATTGCTTGTATCTCTGAGGGATTGGTTGTAATAATTCCACTTTCATTCATGATTTTATCTATTTGGGTCATCTCCCGTTTCTTTTTGAGAAGCCTGGTTTATCAATTTTGTTTATTTTTTCAAAAAACCAACTCTTGGTTTCACTGATCTGCTCTACAGTTTTTTTTTAGATTCTATATTGTTTATTTCTGCTCTGATATTTATTATTTCTCTTCTTCTGCTGGGGTGTCTTTGCTGTTCTTCTATTTCCTTTAGGTGTGCTGTTAGATTTTGTATTTGGGATTTTTCTTGTTTCTTGAGATAGGCCTGGATTGCAATGTATTTTCCTCTCAGGACTGCTTTCGCTGCACCCCAAAGCATTTGGATTGTTGTATTTTAATTTTCATCTGTTTCCATATATTTTTTAATTTCTTCTCTAATTGCATGGTTGACCCATTCATTCTTTAGTAGAGTGTTCTTTAACCTCCATGCTTTTGGAGTTTTTCAGGACTTTTTCCTGTGGCTGATTTCAAGTTTCATAGCATTGTGGTCTGAAAGTGTGCATGGTATGATCTCAATTCTTTTATACCTATGAAGGGCTGTTTTGTGACCCAGTATGTGATCTATTTTGGAGAATGTTCCATGTGCACTCGAGAAGAAAGTATATTCTGTTGCTTTGGGATGCAGAGTTCTAAATATATCTGTCAAGTCCATCTGATCCAATGTATCATTCAGGGCCCTTGTTTCTTTATTGATCCTGTGTCTAGATGATCTATCCATTGTTGTAAGTGGAGTATTAAAGTCTCCTGCAATTACCACATTCTTATCAATAAGGTTGCTTATGTTTGTGATTAATTGTTTTATATATTTGGGGGCTCCCGTAATCGGCGCATAGACATTTATAATTGTTAGCTCTTCCTGATGCATATAACCTGTAATTATTATATAATGCCCTTCTTCATCTCTTGTTATAGCCTTTAATTTAAAGTCTAGTTTGTCTGATATAAGTATGGCTACTCCAGCTTTCTTCTAACTTCCAGTAGAATGATAGATCTCCATCCCCTCACTTTCAATCTGATGGTGTCCTCAGGTCTAAAATGAGTCTCTTATAGACAGCAAATAGACCGGTCTTGTTTTTTTTATCCATTTTGATACCCTATGTCTTTTGGTTGGAGCATATAGTCCATTTACATTCAGTGTTATTATAGAAAGATATGGGTTTAGAGTCATTGTGATGTCTGTAGGTTTCATGCTTGTAGTGATGTCTCTGGTACTTTGTGGTCCTTGCAACATTTCACTCACAGAATCCCCCTTAGGATCTCTTGTAGGGCTGGTTTAGTGGTGATGAATTCCTTCAGTTTTTGTTTGTTTGGGAAGACCTTTATCTCTCCTTCTACTCTGAATGCAGACTTGCTGGATAAAGAATTCTCGGCTGCATATTTTTCCTGTTCATCACATTGAAGATTTCCTGCCATTCCTTTCTGGCCTGCTAAGTTTCAGTAGATAGGTCTGCCACTAGCCTTATGGGTCTTCCTTTATAAGTTAGAGTCTGTTTATCCCTGGTTGCTTTCAGAATTTTCTCTTTATCCTAGTATTTTGCCAGTTTCACTATGATATGTCGTGCAGAAGATCGATTCAAGTTACATCTGAAGGGAGTTCTCTGTGCCTCTTGGATTTCCATGCCTTTTTCCTTCCCCAGATCAGGGAAGTTCTCAGCTATGATTTGTTCAAGTACACCTTCAGCCCCTTTCTCTCTCTCTTCCTCTTCTGGAATTCCTATTATACGGATATTGTTCCATTTGATTGCATCACTTAGTTCTCTAATTCTCCCCTCATACTCCTGGATTTTTTTATCTCTCTTTTTCACAGTTTCCTCTTTTTCTATAATTTTATCTTCTAATTCACCTATTCTCTCCTCAATCTGCACTATGGCCACCTCCATTTTATTTTGCACCTCATTTATAGCATTTTTAGCTCTTCATGACTATTTCTTTGTCCCTTGATCTCTGTAGCAATAGATTCTCTGCTGTCCTCTATGCTTTTTTTCAAGCCCAGCGATTAATTTTATGACTATTATTCTAAATTCTTGTTCCGTTATATTGCTTAAATCGTTTTTGATCAATTCGTTAGCTGTCGCTACTTCCTGGAGTCTCTTTTGAGGAGAGTTCTTCCGTTTCATCATTTTGGGTAGTCCCTGGGGTGGCTCCAAACTACAGGGCACTTCCCCTGTGCTGTCTGGAGTAAGTTGTGTTGGTGGGCAGGCCACATTCAGACCCATTGTCTGTCCCCAGCCCACCACTGGGGCCCCACTCAGACTGGTGTGTACCTTATCTTCCCCTCTCCCAGGGGCAGGACTCACGGTGGAGTGGTGTGGCTCCTGTCTGAGCTACTCGCACACTGCCAGGCTTGTGGTGCTGCTTTGATGGGATCTGGCATATTAGCCAGGGTGGATCCGCAAGGTGCACAGGGGCAGAAGGCGCAGGCTTAGCTTGCTTTGCCGTAGGTGGTGTCCTGCGGGAGGGGCCCTGCAGCACCAGGAGGGAGGCTGACCCATTGGAGGGATGGATCCACAGAAGCACAGCGTTGAGTGTTTGTGCAGTGCAAGCAAGTTCAGTGATGGGAACTGGTTCCCTTTAGGATTTCGGCTGGGGGGTGGAAGAGGGATATGGCGCTTGCCAGCGCCTTTGTTCCCCGCTGAGCTGAGCTCTGTCTTCCAGGGCTCAACACCTCTCTCTCCCAGTGTCCTCTCACCCTTCCGCTCTCCAAGCAGAGCTGTTGACTTATAACATTCCAGATGTTAAGTCCTGCTGGCTGTCAGAACTCATGGAGTCCGGCCCCTCTGCTTTTGCAAGCCAGACTTCAGGGGCTCTGCCTTGCCGGGCGGGCTGCCCCTCTACCGCCCTGGCTCCCTCCTGCCAGTCCGTGTAGTGCGCACCACCTCTCCACCCTTCCTATCCTCTCCCATGGGCCTCTTGTCTATGTTTGGCTCCGGAAAGTCCGTTCTGCTAGTCTTCTGGCAGTTTTCTGGGTTATTTAGGCAGATGTGGGTGGAATCTAAGTAATCAGCAGGACGAGGTGAGCCCAGCATCCTCCTATGCCACCATCTTCTGTGTTTCTCTCCCAGTCTTTCGTTTTAAAGTCTATTTTGTCTGATATAGGTCTTGCTACCTGGCTTCCTTCCACCACCACCCCCACTTCCATTGACATGGAACATCTTTTTTCATCCTTTTACTTTCAGTCTGTATGGGTGTTTAGGTCTGAAATGAGTCTCTTGAAGGCAGTATATGTATGGATCTTTTTAATTTTTTTAATTTTAATTTTTTAAATTTTTATTTAAAGATTTTTAAATTAATTTTTTAATGTTTATTATTGAGAGAGAGAGAAATCAGGAGCATGGGGGTGCAGAGAGAGGGGGAGACACAGAATTTGAAGCAGGCTCCAGGCTCTGAGCCATCAGCACAGAGCTGGGTGTGGGGCTCAAACCCACAAACTGCAAGATCATGACCTGAGCCAAAGTTGGACACCCAGCTGACCGACCACCGAGGCACCCCTAAAGATTTTTTAATCTATACACTCACCATGGGGCTCAAACTCACAACCCCATGATGAAGAGTCGCATGTTCTGACTGAGCCAGATAGGTGCCCTGAATGGGTCTTAAAAATCCTATGCCTTTTGATTGGAGCATTTAGGGCATGTACATTTAATTATTAATAGATATGTACTTACTGTCATTTTGTTGATTGTTTTCTGGCTGTTTTTTGTAGTTCTGTTTTTTTCTTTTCTTGCTCTCTTTGTGATTGATGACTTTTTGTAGTTTTACATTTGACTTCCTCTCTCTCTCTCTCTCTCTCCCCCACCGTGTGCGTGTGTGTGTATGTGTGTGTGTGTGTATCATAAGTTTTGGGTTTGTGATTGCCAAGAGGTTCCTACGTAACATCCTAAGTATATAGCAGTCTATATTGAGTTGATGGTAACTTAAATTTCAACACATTATAAAAGGACTATGTTTTTACTTCCTGCCCCCTCCAGATTTTAGGTATATATTGTCCTATTTTACATCTTATTCATAATTTTCTTCTAAAATGGCCTCCCCCCCCACTTAAAGAAGTCCTTTTAAAATTTCTTATACAGTCAGTTTAGTGGTGACGAACTTCTTTTAATTTTTGTTTGGGGAATTCTTTCTCTCTCCTTCCATTCTGAATGATAACCTTGCTGGGTAGAGTATTCTTGGTTGTAGGTTTTTTTTCTTTCAGTTCTTTGAATTCCACTCTCTTCTAGCCTGCAAAGCTTCTGAAAAATCAGCTAATAGCTTTATGGGGTTTCCCTTGTGTGTGACTTTTTGCTTCTCTTTTGTTGCTTTTAAAATTCTCTCTTTACCTTTAATCTTTGACACTTTAATTATTATGTGTCATGGTGTGGACCTCCTTGAGTTCCTCTTGTTTGGAACCCTCTAAGATTCCCAAAATCTGGATGTCTGTTTCATTATCCAGGTTAAGGAAGTTTTCAACTATTATTTCTTCAAATTTCCCCTTTCTCTCTCTCTTCTCTTTCTACAATCCCTGTACTGCCAATGTGTATTTGCTTGATATTGTCCAAGAGATGTCTTAACCTATCTTTAAATTTTAGGGTTTTTTTGGAGAGTGGGGTAGGGTCAGAGAGAGAGGGAAAGAGAGAGAATATCAAGCAGGCTGAGCAGTGTCAGCATGGAGACTGATGTGTGGCTCCATCTCCCAACTGTGACATCATGACCTGAGCCAAAATAAAGAGTCAGACACTTAACTGACTGAGCCACCCAGGTTCCCCTAACCTATCCTCATTTTAAAAATTATTTTTTTTTCTACTGTTCAGGTTGGGTGCTTTCTATTATGCTTTCAGATTGCTGATTTGTTCTGCATCTGCTGCCCTATTGGTGATCCTCTGTAGTGTATTTTTAATTTTAGTTATTATATTCTTCAACTCTGGTTGTTTTAAATATTTTCTATCTTTTTTTGGAGCTCTCACTGAGTTCTTTTACTCTTCTCTCCAGTTACTTAAACTCTTTATCAGGCGTATTACTTATCTCTGTTTCCTTTAGCTTTTTCTGATATTTTGTCTTGTTCTTTCATTTGGAGCATGTTCCTCTGTCTCCTCATTTTGCTTAACTTTCTATAATTGTTTCTATGAATTAAGTGGAATAGCTACTTCCCCTAAACTTGAGGGAATGGTCTCGTGTATAGCCATCCCTGTGTAGACTGTGTGTGTGCCTGGTAACTGTGGCTGGCTAGAGCTGTGGCTAGTGTGGGCTAGGGGGTCCCCCGATACTTCATGCTGGGGCTCCCTGATGAGATGGCTGGAGCTGAAGTGGGCATGAGGTGGTGCAGTCCCAGGGCTCTCTGTGCAGAAGGAGGCCTGACAAGACAGCTGAAGTTGAAGTGGGTGCAAACCAGGGGGTCCTGGGGTTCTCTGTGCAGAGGCACTAAAGGGGGATATGGGATGGGGTTGTTCCCAAACTATCCATGCAGAGGGCTCCCTGTCAGGACAGCTGAACTGAAGTGGGTGAAAATAGGGGTTCCTGGGGCTCTATGTGCAGAGGTCTCCCTGGGAGGACACCTGAAACTGAAGTGGGTGGAAGCTGATGTCCCAGGACTCTCCACGCAAAGGACACCTTGGCAGGATAGCTGAAATGGGTGCAAGTCGGGGGTCCTGGGGTGTTCTGCACAGGGGACTACTGCAACCCATTGGAGTTCATTAAAAAAGATATTATTTATACCTCTTTCTCCCCCACCCCCACCCCATGGTTGCCCTAGGTTTTACAATATTCATCCTTTCTAATCAGTCTATCTTTAAATGATATCCTACTACTTCACATGCAGTATAAAAACCTTGCAAATAGTATTATCCAAAATTCTCATCTTTTGAGCTATTGTGGTCATATATTATTTTTGCACGTGTTATAAACCTACCAAACATTGCTGTTATTTTTGCTTTAGACAGTCTAAATCTTTTAGAGTGATTAGACATAAGAAAAAAATGTCTTTTAGATTGACATTCATTTTAACTATTTCTAGAAAATTTCATTTCTTTTTGTTAAGTCAAGTTTCCATCTGTTTTATTGCATCTTCTGGAAGGAGATTCTTTAACATTTCTTGAGTGAGACTCTGCTAATAATAAATTCTTACAGTACTGGCTTATCTAAAAACATCTTTTTCCTTCTGCTCTGAAAGATATTTTTATTGGATATAGAAATATGTGTTTCCCAGTTTTCTCCCTAGCACATTAAAAGGAGCCACTAAAGAGGCTTGCTTAGTTTGGGACTAAGGAATCTGCTATAATTCTTATCATTTTCCTCTGTGTGTAATTTTTTTCTGGTTCCTGTAAAATTTATACTTAATTTTCAACAGTTTGCATGTGATGTGTCTAGGTGTAATTTTTGTGGGGTGTTCTTGGTATTTATCTGCTTAGGTTTCATGGTTTAATGATTATTTTTGGAAAAATTCTTGGTCCTTATCTCTTCAGATAATACTTCTGTCAAATTCTCCATGTAATATTATCCCACAGCTCTTGGATGCTCTTATCTATTTTTTTCCTCATTCTTTTTCACTTCCTTACAGAACCTATATAATACCCTCCTCTTGAATGTGAGTGGGACATGTGAATATAATGGGATATCACTCCTGTAGTTCTGTTACCTACCTGAGAGAAGGGATTTCATATATGTAATTATGGCCCCTAATCAATTGACTTGAAATTACTCAAAACTAAGATTATTCTGAGTAAGGCTGACATAATTAGATGACCCCTTAAATGAGGCCAGACAGATTCAAAATAAGTGAGATTCTCAAATTGGCCTAGAAGGAGCAAACTGCCATATTATAGAGAGGACCATGTTGCAGGAAATGGTCTTTAGTTGACAGTCTTTAGTGGACAGCCAGCAAGAGGGCAGTGACCTCAGTCCTACATCTCTAGGAAGCTGAGTTCTGTCAATAAACAGTGAGTTCAGAAGAGGATATAAAGCCTCAAATGAGATTACAGGCCCAGCCAACACCTTGACTTCAGCCTGTGAGACTCAAGCAGAGAAACCAGTTTTGTTATGCCCAGAATTCTGGCCTAAAAAAAAAACTGAGATAATAAGTAGGTATTGTTGTAAGCCGATAGGCTTGTGGTAGCTTGTACAAATAGAAAATGAATACAACTTTTACCCAGTGATTTTTGTTTTGTTGAGTTATAATTGACATTTACCATGATACTAATTTCAGGTGTACAACATAATGGTTTAATATTTGTACATATTGCAAAATGATCACAGCAAGTCTAGTTAACATACATAGTTGTAACATTTTTTCTTATAAGAACTCTTAAGATTTACTCTCTTAGTAACTTTCAAATATACAGTACAATATTAACTATAGTCAGTCACCATGCTATACATTATATCGTCACTGGATTGGAAGTTTGTACCTTTTGACCTCTTGCACCCATTTTGCCCATCTCCCCACACCCCTACCCCTGTAAGCCATCAATTTGTTTTCTGTATCTCTGAGCTCAGGGTTTTCGCTTCGGTTTTATTTTATTTTTTAAGGTTCCACGTAGATGTGAGATCATATGGTATTTGTCTATCTGATTTATTTCATTTAGCATAATGTCCTCAAAGTTTATCCATTGTGTCACAAATGGTAAGATTTCCTTCTTTCGTATGGCTGAACGGTACTCCATGGGCTGTATATATACACACTGGATAGACACAGGCATCCATCTATGAACACTTGTTTCCATATCTTGGCTACTATAAGTAATGCTATAATGAACATGAAGGTGCAAATGTTTTTTCAAGTCAGTGTGTTAATTTTCTTTGGATAAATACCATAAGTGGAATTGTGGATCATATGGTATTTCTATTTTTAATTTACTTTTTTTGAGGAACCCCTGTACTGTTCTCCACCACGGCCATACCAATGTACATTCCCAACAGTGCACAGGGGTTCCCTTTTCTGCACATTCTCACCAACACTTGTTATTATCTTTTTTGATGATAGCCATTCTAAAATGGTATCTCATTGTGGTTTTAATTGGCATTTCCCTGATGATTTGTGATGTTGGCCATCTGTATGTCTTCTTTGAAAAAGTGTCTATTTGGTTCCTCTGCCCATTTTTAGAACAGATTTTGGGCTTTTGCTATTAAATATGTGTTCTTGCTTATATTTGCTTTGTATGAGCTCTTGATACATTTTGGTTGTTTCTCTTTATCAGGTATGTGATTTGCAAATCTTTTTCCCAGCCCACAGATTGCCTTTTCATTTTGTTGATTTCCTTTGCCACGCAGAAGCCTTTCACTTTGACGTAGCCTGCTTATTTATTTTGCTTTCAATGTCAACTCACCAAGATTTGACACCCAAAAGCTCATCACCAAGACTGATGTCAAAGAGCTTACTGTCTGTTTTCTTAGAGGAGTTTTATGAGTTAATTTTAGTGTATGCTTAAATAGTGGTCCAGTCTCATTCTTTTGCATGTGACTCTCCAGTTTTCCCAGTCTCTTGAAGAGACTGTCTTTTCCCCATTGTACGTTCTTGGCTTCTTTGTTGTAAATTAATCGACCTTGTATCTGTGAGTGTATTTATGGGCTCTGAATTCTGTTCCATGGATCTGTGTCTGTTTTTATGCCATGTCCTACTCTTTTGATTATTATAGCTTTGTAATATAGTTTGAAATCAAGGAGAATGATGCCTCAGTTTTGCTCTTCTTTCTCCAGATTGCCTTAGCTATTTGGTGTCTTTTGTGGTTCCATACAAATTTTAGAATTGCTTTTTCTATTCTGTGAAATATGCCATTGATATTTTGATAGGGACTCTTGATTGCTTTCCATTCTTCCAGTCTGTGAGCATAGAATATCTTTCCATTTATTTGTGTCTTCTTCAATTCCTTTCATCAACATTGTATCATTTTCAGTGCATAGGTCCTTTGCTTCCTTAGTTAAGTGTATTCCTAGGCATTTTATGCTTTTCTTTTTTTTTTCAGTTTATTTATTTTGAGAAAGAGAGGGAAAGCAAACACAAGTGGGGGAGGGGCAGAGAGCAAAGAGAGGGAGAGAGAATCCCAAGTAAGCCCCACACTGCCAGCCCAGAGCCCAACATGGGGCTTGTACTCATGAACTGTGAGATCATAATGAGCCAAAGTCAGTCGCTCAACTGACTGAGCCACCCAAGCACCCCAAGCATTTTATACTTTTTGAGCAACTATAAATGGGACGGTTTTCTTAATTTCTCTTTCTTTATTACTAGTGTATAGAAATGCAACAGAACTTTGTGTATTCGTTTTGTATCCTGCAACTTTACTGATTTCAACTATTCTAATACCTGTCATCTGCAAATAGTGACAATTTCACTTCTTCTTTTGCAATTTGGATGTCTTATATTTATTTGTCTTGCTTAATTGCTCTGGCTGGGACTTCCTTATTTTATAGGAAAAGCTTTTACCTTTTCACCACTGAATATGATGTTAGCTGTGGGCTTGCTATATATGACCTTTATCATGTGAAGGTACTTTTCCTCGAGATTTACTTTGTTGAGAGGTTTTATTATAAATGGATGTCGAATTTTGTCAAATGCCTTTCCTGCATTTTGTGGCAGGTTTTGTTTGTTTGTTTTTGTTTTTAATATATACTCATTTTCAACGGGGCCATTTTCTTTTTCCCTGTGACACTTGAGTGTGATCCAGATTGCAGGAATGTTCTCTTGGAGAGATTTTGCATTTGTACCCAAAATGTATCCTGTTAATTTCTTAGCGTGGCTTTCTAGATCATGTGGATGGAGCATGCTGAAACATTGAAACACAACTGCACAGGGCAAGGGTGTTCCATTTTTCAGGAGAGTCTTTTTAAACTTGGAACTTAGGTACTAACAAACAAGATTTCTTTCGTGTTTCTTTGTGGGTGTGATCCTAAGATACCCCTTTAATGTGAGGCTGTAGTTTCAAAAATTAGAAAGCCCAAGACTTCTCTGCATCCCCTGATGGGAGATAAAATCCAAGTGCCAGTGAGCTTATTGTCACTTGTTCAAACCATTGTACTGACTATGGTCCCACAGGTCACAAAAGATGTTCTTGTTGCTAAACTAAGTGGCAATTTAAATCTTCACAACCCTTGACTTTTTTGTTGCATATAAACCACTTGCTTTAAATTTTGCTCTTCTTGTCTGTGGTAGAGAGAACACTTTTACATGGGATTAGGAGATGGGTGTGTGTATTAATCCTGCCACTTGTTGGGTGTGTAACATTGGTTAAATAACTTTTGAGGTTGATTTCTTATTTAAAATGAGGATAATGCCATCTTCGTAGGATTCAGAGGTTCTAGTAAGTTAGTATCTATAAAAGTACTTAATATATTGTAGAGCATGATAGAAATAAGTTATTACACTATTTTGGTTCTCTTCTGACCACTCTCCCTTTTTTCTCTTATTATAATCATTTGGTGATATTCAAGACTTGATCTTCTGCCTGTCTCCCATTACAACTTGTCTTTCAAATAATTCAAGATAATTAATTCAGTCTCAGGACTTTAAAAATCAACTTCTAAATCTGTTTTCCATTTTTTTCTTACTGAAACAATCAGAGGGCTGTGATGATGATTGAATGAGATAAATGCAGGTACTCTAGTAAACAATATACTCAATAGAGGCTATTATTACATTTTTATGTGCTTCCTGGAGATAGGTAGATAGATAGGTAGATAGATAGATAGGTAGATAGATAGGTAGATAGATAGATAGATTTTTGAAGTAGGTGTCACAGCCAGCACATAGCCCAACTCGGGGCTTGAACTCATGACCTTGAGCTCAAGACCTGAGCTGAGATCAAAATTTGGACACAAAACCGACTGAGCCACCCAGGTGCCCCCTGGACATTTATATTTTTTAAAATTCTAGTCAATTAACACAGAGTGTTACATAAGTTTCTATTGTACAATATAGTGATTCAACAATTCTATCCATTATTCAATGCTCATAATGATAAGTGTACCCTTTTTTTAAAAAAAAAAAGTTTATTTTAAGAGAGAGAGTGAGAAGGGAGCATTTGTGTGCATGAGTGGAGGAGGGGCAGAGAGAGAGAATCCCAAGCAGGCTCTGTACTGTCAGTGCAGAGCCCAATGTGGGGCTTGAACGCATGAACCATGAGATCATGACCTGAGCCAAAATCAAGAGTTGGATGCTTAACTGACTGAGCCACTCAAGGCACACAGTGGCAAGTGTACTTTTAATCCCCTTCACCCATTTCACACCCCCTTCTCCTCTGATAACCACCAGTTCTCTATATTTAAGGGTCTGGTTTTTTTTTTCTCTTTTTATTCATTTGTTTTCTTAAATTCCACATGAGTGAAATCACAAGGTATTTGTCTTTTTCTGACTGACTTATTTCACTTAGCATTATGCCCTCTAGATCCATCCATCCATGGTTGCAAGTGGCAAGATTTCATTCTTTTTATGGCCTAGCAGTATTCCATTGTGTGTGCTTGTGTGTGCGTGTGATTTGTAAATAATGCTGTTTTAAATAATTTGTAAATAAGGCTATTGTAAATAATGCTGCAATAAATATAGTGGTGCATATATCCTTTCAAATTAGTATTTTTGCTTTCTTTGGGTACTCAGGAATTACTGGGTCATAGGGTATTTCTATTTTTAACTTTTTGAGGAACTTCCATGCTGTTTTCCATAGTGACTGCACCAGTTTGCATTCCCATCAACAGTGCATGAGGATTCCTTTCTCTACATCCTCGCAAACACTTATTTTAATTCTTGTGTTTTTGAGTTTTGATTCTGACAGGTGTGAGGTGGTATCTCATTGTGGTTTTGATTTGCATTTCCCTGATCAGTGATAGTGAGCATCTTTTCCTGTGTCTGTTGGCCATCTGGATGTCTTCTTTGGAGAAATGTCTGTTCATGTCTCCTGTCTATTTGATAAATAGATTATTTGTTTTTTGGGTGTTGAGTTCTACAAGTTCTCCATATATATCTGATAAGGAGATAAAATTCAAAATATCATTTGCAAATATACTCTCCTACTCAGTCAGTTGTCTTTTTGTTTTGTTGATTGTTTCTTTTGCTGTACAGAAGCATTTTACTTTGATGTAGCTCCAATAGTTTACTTTTGCTTTAGAATAGTTTCCCTTGTCTTAGAAGACACATTTAGAAAACTGTTATGGCCAATGTCAGAGAAAATTTGCCTATGCTCTCTCCTACAATATTTATAGTTTCAGGTATCACATTTAGGTATTTAATGCAATTTGAATTTATTTTTGTGTATGGTGTAAGAAAGTGGTCCAGTTTTATACTTTTGCGTGTCGCTGCCTAAGTTTTTGAACACCATATGGAGAAGAGACTGTCTGGTCCCCCACTGTATAGTCTTACCTCATTTATTGTATATTAACTGACCATATAATTGTGGGGTCATTTCTGGGCTCTCTATTCTGTTCTGTTGATGTATGTTTCTATATTTGTGCCAATACCATACTGTTTTGATTACTATAGCTTTGTAGTATATCTTGAAATCTGGGATTGTGATACCTTCAGTTTTGTTCTTTTTCAAGATTGCTTTCCTATACAGGGTCTTTTGTGGTTCCATACAAATTTTAGTATTATTCCAGTGTCAACAATGCTTTGGGTAGTATGGCCATTTTAAGAATATTTGTTCTCCCAATCCATAAACATGAGGTATCTTTCCATTTGTTTGTGTCATCTTCAGTTACTTTCACTGATATTTTATAGTTTCCAGAGTACAGGTCTTTCACCTCCTTGGTTGAGTTTATTCCTAGGTACTTCATTCTTTTTGGTGTAATTATAAATGGAATATTTTCTTAATTTCTCTTTCTGCTACTTCATTCTTAGTGTATAGAAATGCAACAGACTTCTGTATATGGATTTTGTATCCTGTGACCTTATTGAATTCAGTCATTGCTTCTAGTAGTTTTTTTTTTTGATGGAGTATAGACATTTACATTTAGTCTCCACAATACTATTCACCTGTCCTTCCCAAACTGTCTCCCTTTCCCAAGTTATTTTTATAAGTGACACCACTATTCCCATCTTTCAAGCCTGAAAAATGGAGTCTTCTGACTTTTTTTTTCATCATCTCTCTTTTAGTCTATAAATTCTATAGGCATTTCTTGCAAAATATTCCTTACACCCATTCCCTTAGCTACTTATTGGCCCTTCTTTCCCAGTCCTTATCACAACTCATGGCTGAATTCCTGCAATTTGCAGCTGGTTTCCATGTGGGCCAGCCTTCCTGTTGTCTATTTCTTAAACTACTTTCCTCATGTCCCTTTTTGGAAAGTCAATGGTTTCCTAGGTTTTGTAGTCTCAATGAACTTTGAAGGCCCTCTATAATTGTAGCTATGCAACATCATTTGTTATTCCTAATCTTTTTCCTATTTCTCCATTGTCCTATGAACATACTTATCTAAACTTGTGTCTTCACCTTTGTTTTCTTTCTACCCCAATCTCATTCACAATTTAAGGTGAAGCTCAAATTTAATGTTAGTCTGTCTCCTTTTCTGAACTTATAAAGCCTGTTTCCTAAATTATAGACTGGGACTATTTCCTGTCATAGGTGTCACAAGTATGCTCTTTTTCCAAATGCATTCTACTTGAAGGTAGGATCCTGGTCTTTATTTCTACTGTGGGCCCTATAGTCCAACACCTCAGCACAAAGTGGCAGTTCACTGGTACTTACTAGCCAAATTCTTCTCTTCCATGGCCTGTCATTCAGTGGGCCAATACTGATAAGTACCTTCACCAGCAAGAGAAATAACAGAAGCCTAAGTTAAATTTATATTCGAAATTTTGGTAAGAGATTGTGGCGGGGGGAGAATTTTAAGCAAGAGGTTACAATATTTTAAAACTGGGGCCCGTGGGTGGCTCCGTCGGTTGAGCGTCTGGCTTCGGCTCAGGTCATGATCTCAGTTTCGTGAGTTTGAGCCCCACATCGGGCTCACTGCTGTCAGCCTGTCAGTGCAGGGTCTGCTTCAGATCCCCTGTCCTCCTCTTTCTGTCCCCCCCCCCCCGGCTTCTGCTCTCCCAGAAATAAAATAATTATAAAATATATTTTTTTAATATTTATCTATGATTTTATATATGCCTCTGCACTACTAGTTATGGCAGGCCTACAGATGTCTCTCATGCAAGTTCTCAACTTATGGAGCAATGTCCTCTTCAACAATAGCTCACTACTTTTGAGGTACTCCTATGGCATCTGCAAGTAAGTAGGACACTTATTAATGAAAATGATAGTGGAAAGATACCTTATTTTCAAAATTGTCACCTAATGTTACCGTGTCACAAATACACCCTAGTCCATAAAAAATATTTTGCCTTTAATATCATGGGAAAGGTCTGAAGAGTTTTGCTTGCAATACGTTGAGCTATTGACAAGGCTGTTTATGCTTTTGCAGATGGCCTCGTGGCGCCGGAAGTCACTTCAGAAACTATGAGCTGAATAAACTAAGATGCAAAAGAAGTACTTTCCTAAAAATTTAGCAGTTGGGGAAAGTCAATAATAATCTGAGTGGTTTTTTGAATGTCCAAATTAATTAATGCTAGAATAGTTGTATTACCTCATTTTATTTTTCACTGATGTTATTCAAACTAGACCCTAGGACAATTTTGGACAGAGAAACTTAGCTACGTGTTTAAATTAAAAAATTATTGGTAGAAAAAAATCAAACAAGATAAATAATGCAGTAATAATAGATAATGCAAAAAGGTTTACTTTTGAAGATAATGTATTAACAAATTTTATTTCCTCCTAAACCTAATGCATTTGTTCCCAATTCTGAGAAACTTATAATAGACAACACTCTCATCTCACATTCTGCTAAGTAAACCCCATTAAATAATTATTGCTTAATTTTTTTGTCAAGCTATAGAAAACAGAATTTCTTCCTAATTTACATGCTTTTAGAAAATTAGCAAAAATAATTTTAAAAGGTCCTCCTTTGAGAGAGCCTTCCTTTTTTTAAAAATTGATTTAGAATTTAATTCCAAGTTAACTTACAGTATAATAATGATTTCAGGAATAGAATTTAGTGATTCATCACTTACATATAACAACACCCAGTGCTCATCTCAACAAGTGTCCTTCTTAATGGCCCTCACCCTTTTAGCCTATCCCCCCACCCCTCCAGCAACCCTCAGTTTGTTCCCTGTATTTGAGAGTCTCTTATTGTCTCTCTCTCTGTTTTTATCTTCTTTGTCCTTCCCTTCCCCTATGTTCATCTGTTTTGTTTCTTAAATTCCACATAAGAGTGAAATCATGTGATATTTGTCTTTCTTTGACTTATTTCGCTTAGCATAATACATTCAAGTTCCATCCATGTTGTTGCAAATGACAAGATTCCATTTAGTCATTGCTGACTAATATTCCACTGTATATATATACCACATCTTTATTAGTTCATCTGTTGATGGACGTTTGGGCTCTTTCCATACGTTGGCTATTGTCAATAGAGCTGCTATAAACATTGGGGTACATATGGCCCTTCGAATCAGCACTCCTACGTCTTTTGGACAAACACCTAGTAGTACAATTGCTGGGTCATACATAGGGTAGTTCTATTTTTAATTTTTTGAGGAACCTCCATACTGTATTCCAGAGTGGCCGCACCAGTTTTCATTCCCACCAGGAGTGCAAAAGTGTTCCTCTTTCTTCACATCCTCACCAAAATCTGTTGTTTCCTGAGTTGTTAATTTTAGCAATTTTGGCAGGTGTGAGGTGGTATCTCACTGTGGTTTTGATTTGTATTTCCCTGATGATAACTGATGTTGAGCATTTTCTTCATGTGTCTTTCAGCTATCTGGATGTCTTCTTTGGAGAAGTGTCTATTCATGTCTTTTGCCCATTTCTTCACTGGATTATTTGTTTTCTGGGTATTAAGTTTGATAAGTTGTTTATAGATTTTGGATACTAACTCTTTATCAGATATGTCATTTGCAAATACCTTCTCTTATTCCTTTTAGTTTTGCTGATTGTTTCCTTCGCTGTGCAAAAAGCCTTTTATCTTAATGAGGTCCCAATAGTTCATTTTTGCTTTTGTTTTCCTTGCCTCTAGACACATGTCAAGTAAGGAATTACTGTGGCCAAGGTCAAAGAGGTTGTTGCCTGTTTTCTCCTCTAGGATTTTGCTGGCTTCCTGTCTTACATTTAGGTCTTTCATCCATTCTGAGTTTATTTTTGTGTATGGTGTAAGAAAGTGGTCCAGGTTCATTCTTCTGCATTTTGCTGTCTGGTTTTCCCAACACCATTTACTGAAGACACTGTCTTTTTTCCATTGGATATTCTTTCCAGGTTTGTCACATTAGTTGGCCATACGTTTGTGCGTCCATTTCTGAGTTCTCCATTCTGTTCCATTAATCTGTGTCTCTTTTTGTTGTCAGTACCATATTGTCTTGATGATTACAGCTTTGTAACACAGCTTGCAGTCCGGAATTGTGATGCCTCCAGGTTTACTTTTCTTTTTCAGGATTGCTTTTCTATTCGGGGTATTTTGTGATTCCATACAAATTTTAGAATTGTTTGTTCTACCTCAGTGAAGAATGCTGGTATTATTTTGATAGGGATTGCACTGAAAATGTAGATTGCTTTGGGTAGTATTGACATTTTAACAATATTTGTTCTTCCAACCCATGAGCATGGAATGTTTTCCATTTTTTTTGGTGTCATCTTCAATGTCTTTCATAAGCTTTCTATAGTTTTCAGTGTATAGATTTTTCATCTCTTTGGTCAAATTTATTCCTAGGTATTTTATGGTTTTGCTGTAGTTGTAAATGGGATGGATTCCTTGATTTCTGTTTCTGTTGTTTCATTATTGATGTATACAATTGCAATCAATTTCTATACATTGATTTTATATCCTTGCGACTTTGCTGAATTCATGTATCAGTACTAGCGGTGTTTTGGTGGAGTCTTTTGGGTTTTCCACAGAGTATCATGTTCTCTACGAAGAGTGAAAGTTTGACTTCCTCCTTGCTGATTTGGATGCCTTTTATTTCTTTATGCTGTCTGATTGCTGAGGCTATGACTCCCAACACTATGCTGAATAACAGTGGTGAGAATGGACATCCATGTTGTGTTCCTGACCTTAGGGGTAAAGCTCTTAATTGTTCCCGATTGAGGATGATATCAGCTGGGTCTTTCATATAGGGTCTTTATGATCTTGAGGTATGACCCTTCCGCTCCTACTTTCTTGAGGGTTTTTATCAAGAAAGGATGCTGTATTCTGTCAAATGCTTTTACTGCATCTATTGGGAGGATCATGTGGTTCTTATCCTTTCTTTTATTGATGTGACCTATCACATTGATTTTGTGAATATTGAACCAGTCCTGCATCCCAGTCATAAATCCCACCTGATTGTGGTGAGTAATTCTTTTAATGTATTGTTGGATCCAGTTTACTAGTATCTTGCTGAGAATTTTTGCATCCATATTCATTAGGGAAAGTGCCAGTAGTTCTCCTTTTTAGTGGGGTCTTTGTCCGGTTTAGAAATCAAGGTAATGCTGGCCTCGTAGAATGAGTTTGGAAGTTTTCCTTCCATTTCTATTTTTTGGAACAGCTTCAAAAGAATAGGCGTTAACTCTTCTTTAAATGTTTGGTAGAATTCCCCTGGAAAGCCATCCAGCCCTGGACTCTTGTTTGTTGGGAGATGTTTGATTACTGATTCCATTTTTTTTTTACTGGTTATGGGTCTGTTCAAATTTTCTATATCTTCCTGTTTCAGTTTTGGTAGTTTATATGTTTCTGGGAATTTGTCCATTTCTTCCAGATTGACAAATATGTTGGCCTATAACTTCACATTATATTCTCTTATTATTGTTTGTATTTCTGCTGTATTGGTTATGATATCTCGTCTTTCAATTGTGATTTTATTTATTTGGGTCCTTTCCTTTTTCTTTTTGATCCATCTGGCTAGGAATTTATCAATTTTGTTAATTCTTTCAAAGAACCAGCTCCTGGTTTCATTATCTGTTCTACTGTTGTTTGTTGTTGTTGTTGTTGTTGTCCTTTAAACTTCATTGATTCATTTTTTAGTATCATGGATTTCTGCTCTGATATTATTTCCCTTCTTCTCCTGGTTTGGGGCTTTATTTGCTGTTCTTTTTCCAGGTCTTTTAGGTGTAAGGTTAGGTGTGTATTTGAGAACTTTCTTCCTTCTTTAGGAAGGCCTGGATTGCTATATACTTCCCTCTTATGACAGTCTTTGCTGCATCCCAGAGGTTTTGGACTGTTGGATTCTCATTTTCATAGGCTTCCATGTACTTTTTAATTTCCTCTTTAATTTCTTGGATAACCCACTCATTCTTTATTAGGATGTTCTTTAATCTCCAAGTATTCATGTTCTTTCCAAATTTTTTCTTGTGGTTGATTTTGAGTTTCATAGCATTGTGGTCTGAAAATATGCAAGGTCTGATCTTGATCTTTTTGTATTTGTTGAGGTCTGATTTGTGACCTAGCATGTGATCTATTCTGGAGAATGTTCCATGTGCACTTGAGAAGAATGTGTATTCTGCTGCTTTAGGATGAAATGTTCTGGATATATTTGTTAAGTCCATCTTGTCCAGTGTGCCATTGTTTCCTTGTTGATTTTCTGCTTAGATGATTAGTCCATTGTTGTAAGTTGGGTGTTTAAGTCCCCTTTTATTATAGTATTAGTATCAATGTGTTTCTTTAGGCTTATGATTGATTTATATATTTGGGTCCTCCACGTTGGGGGCATAAATATTTACAATTGTTAGATCTTCTTGGTGGATAGTCCCCTTAATGATAGAATGCCCTTTTTCATCTCTTGTTATATCTTTATTTTAAAATCTAGTTTGTCTGATATCAGAATGGCTACTCCAGCTTTTTTTTGATGACCATTAACATGATAGATGGTTCTTCATCCCCTTATTTTCAATTTGCAGATGTCTTTAGGTCTAAAATGAGTCTCTTGTAAGCAGCATATAGATGGGTCTTGTTTTCTTATCCATTCTGATACCTATGTATATTGATTGGAGCATTTAGTCCATTGACATTTAGAGGGAGTCCTGAAAGACATGATTTTAGTGCCACTGTGTTTCCTGTAGAGTTGGGGTTTCTGGTGATGTTCTCTGGTCCTTTCTAGTCTTTATTGCTTTTGGTCTTTTTTGTTTTATTTTGTCTTTTCTCCACTCAAAGAGTTCCCCTTAGCATTTCTTGCAGGGCTGGTTTAGTGGTTATGAACTCCTTTAGTTTTTGTCTGAGAAATTCTCTCTCTCCTTTTATTTTGAATGACAGTCTTGCTGGATAAAGAACTCTTGGCTGCATATTTTTTCAATTCAGCATGTTGAATATTTCCTACCACTCCTTTCTGGCCTGCCAAGTTTCTGTGGATAGGTCTGCTGTGAACCTGATCTCTCTTCCCTTATAGGTTAAGGACTTTTATTCCTTGGCTGCTTTCATGATTCTATTCTTGTCTGTATATTTTGTGAACTTGACTATGATATGCCTTGGTGATGGTCGGGTTTTGTTGAATCTAATGGGAGTTCTCTGTGCTTCTTGGATTTTGATGTCTGTGTCCTTCCCCAGATTAGGAAAGTTTTCTGCTATAATTTGCTCACATAAACCTTCTGCCCCTTGTTTTCTCTCTTCATCTTCTGGGACTCCTGTGATTCAGATGTTATTCCTTTTTAATAAGTCACTGAGTTCTCTAAGTCTTGTATTATGATCTTTTGCCTTTGTTTCCTTCTTTTTCTGTTTCATTATTCTCCATAATTTTATCATATATACCCCCAATTCGCTCCTCTGCTTTGTCCATCCTTGCCATTGTGGCATCCATTCAAGATTGCATCTCAGTTATAGCATTTTTAATTCTAGCCTGACTAGATTTTATTTATTTTATCTCTGCAGAGAGGGATTCTCTGGTGTCTTCTATGCTTTTTTAAACCCCAGTGAGTATTCTTATTATCGTGGTTCTAAATTCTGGTTCAGACATCTTGTTTATATCTGTGTTGATTAAGCCCCTGGCTGTCATTTCTTCCTGTTCTTTCTTTTGGGGTGAATTCCTTTGTTTTGTCATTTGGAGGAAGAAAAAAATTAATAAAATATAAAGTTAAAATTTAAAAATTAAAAACAAAACAAAAATCAAATAAAGGAAGCTAGATCCTAGGTGTGTTTTGGTCTGCTTTTGAAAGTAGCTTGAGGGGCGCCTGGGTGGCGCAGTTGGTTAAGCGTCCGACTTCAGCCAGGTCACGATCTCGCGGTCCGTGAGTTCGAGCCCCGCGTCAGGCTCTGGGCTGATGGCTCGGAGCCTGGAGCCTGTTTCCGATGCTGTGTCTCCCTCTCTCTCTGCCCCTCCCCCGTTCATGCTCTGTCTCTCTCTGTCCCAAAAATAAATAAAAAATGTTGAAAAAAAAAAAAAAAAAAAAAAAAGAAAGTAGCTTGATAGAATAGAGGAAAAAAGGGAAAGGGAAGAAAAAAGTGAGAAAATAAGAATTTAAAAAATATATAATAGAATTATAAAATAAAATGAAATAGAATAAAAATTTAGAAAAAATTAAAAATTAAAAACAGTATTTTATCTTTCTGTATCCAAGAAAGACAAGAGAAAAAAAAAACAATTTAAGCAAAAATAGAAGCAAAGAAAACAAACAAATAAATGAGCCAGCAAACAGAATGAAACCCAAATGAAGTTATATCCAGTTTCCCCTACAACTGAAACTGTGGAGCACTCTATAGTCTGTACACTAAGCAGGTGGAGTATCTTGTGCTGGTCTTCTGGGGGATGTGGTTGGAGGGCGCAGCTGGGCTTGGTGTAACGCTCCATTCTCAACTAAGTGGCACCACTTAGCTTACTGGGGTGGATCAGTGTGGTGCGCATGCTGGTATGCACGTGTATGAGCACGAGAGAGGTGGAAATGGCTCCACCCAGTTCTCTAGTCTCTGGCACAGGAATTCTTTGCCCTCACCGACCTGTGATCAAGCACCCCTCCTTTGTCTCAGGCCTCTGTCCACTCCCCACCTCTACCCTGTCCCTGTCCAAGCTGTCCGCTTGCCAGGCAGCACCTTCTTCCAGTGTTTTATCTCAGACGGAGTTGTGTTTCAAAACCCTACACTTCGGAGACCCCTGGGGCTTAGACCCATCTACACCGACTCTCTGGTGGAGGTCTTGCTAAGCAATGGCCAGGTGCCGGCTTGCCCCAGAAGCGTTTGGGTGATTGTTCAACGGCAGGGGTTCAGAGATTATGGCAAATTACAACATACAGCTGTTGCCGGGTTTCACTGTACTCTGGTGTTTTTATCCCAATACCAGCAAACATGGCTGCTCTTCAGAGTTCACTGGGACCTTTGCCTATGGGGAGGCTGTATGGCCTCTACCAAATGCACTCCAAGTAGGGGAACTGCTTCTGTGTGGCACACAGACCCCCTCAGGTTGCTCTGCCTGCTCCTGGACATCCACCCTGCTTCCTCACCAGAGCACTGCCCAGCACTGAGGTCCGGAACTTCAGGCTCTGCACTCCCCTATTTATAGAATCCTGGTGGTGTTGAAACCCTCTCCTTTCTCCCCATCAATGGTTTTGGGAACAGATTTCTTGTTCAGTCTCGCCTGTGTTTTCACTCTCTCTCTGTCTCTTGCCAGGTAGCTTTGGGGAATGCTTTTGTCGCACAATCACGATACACTACACTCTCTCCCCCTTGCTCTGTCCTCTCTCCGCCAAAAACACCTCCCTTCCCTCTGCAGCTTTCCTCTCCCCCAGTTCACCTCTCTGTACCATGTACCTACCAAATTCTATGGCTGAAGTTATGCAGATTGTTGTGTGAATCCTCAGATCAGTTTCCTAGAGTTCAAAATTGTTTGGCACTGATCTAGCTGTGTTTCAGGGACCAGACAAGCTCAGGGTCTCCATGCTGCTCCGTCACCTTAACTCCTCCTTGGGAGAGCATTCTTTTGGTGGGGGATGCAAAACCTAATGTAAGTGAATAAAGCAAACCAACCTTTATTCGACATAACGGACATAGTTAAAAATGCTTCCCAAATAATTGAGGTAATGATAAAACCATGGCAACCATTTTGTTAAACACATTCTAGCTGAAGGAATTGCTTTACATTTAAAATTTAATGCAAAATAAAGAGTCAAAGGAAGGCATTGTGATCATGACCATATACTAATGACTTCCTCTTCTCAGAAAGCCACTGGAAAAATTTGCATGTGCATTTGATGATAAAAGATGCAACTCACTGTCCCATTATTGAATAACAAAACCCTTCTAGAGTGCTGTGACACATTTGATAATTTATTTTACTATTAACATTTGATTCTGTACTTTAGACTGCTACAATAGAATAAAACTATGCATATACTTTTTATTGTAGGTTTCAATGTCACGTGGCCTTTGTTATTTCAGAATAAATCCTTTAATTTTGAAACATTTTCACTGACTGTGCTTTTTGTATGGCAATACATGGAATTGGCAACTCACCACTTACTTAGATGGTAGATTGCTTTTTCCAGAAAGGTCCTCATTCTAAATTTTGTGTGGGTTTTTCTCTACACAGAAAGATGCTACCTCTCTAGGATCATGATACTTAGCTTCAATGAGCACCCATGTAGAAGTCTGTTGTTAGTCTTGGAAAGACCTGTATTTTTTTTTAACTGTGGGAGAGAATTACAGAAACAAATTTGTATTTATTAATAGTTTAAAGAAACGATTTCTCATAACTACATGAGATACAAAAGGGTATGAATTGCCTTAAAAAGTAACCATTATCCTGTGGTCAAGATAATCTAGAAAATGTCAGATTAAAAAAAATTTTTAACTTTTTAAATGTTTATTTTTGACAGAGCACATAAGTGGGGGAGGGGCAGAGAGAGGAAGACACAGAATCCGAGGTAGGCTCCAGGCTCTGAGCTGTCGGCCCAGAGCCCAACGTGGGACTTGAACTCATTAACTGTGAGATCATGACCTGAGGCGAAGTTGGATGCTTGATCGGCTGAGCGCCCCAGGTGCCCCTAGAAAATGTTTTCTTCTAAATGTCTTTTAGAACTAAATTTTTGGATAACTGTGTTCTCTAGGCATTTTTTCCCGTGTCTGTGCAAGTGTATATTTATACAAATGAAGGCCTACAAGTATATAGATTTCTCCTATAGTTATATTCTCACAAGTGAATTCTTAATGTCAAGTGTTAAACGCTACAGTCTGAGACGTAGAAGTAATAAAACTACATTTAACAGTAAGTACATGCCAGAGACAAGATCATCTTTCCTGTCCTCTGAAACGAATCAATGCAAACAATGAGTTTGACCTTTTAATATTTTCGTCAAATTTTGTTAGGTATCAGCAGCTTGTCTTCATGAAATCTTTTATCTAATATCATGTAATCCAGATTAAGTACCTTCATTAGAACATGTACCTTAAAAAATAGCCATGTGATTTTTTTTGCATCTCTTCAGATTGGCTCAATCTGAACAAGACCAAAATATCAATTCACATGCTCTCCATCTTTAATTTCTTCACTTAGCACTGACCACTTTTAGCATTTGTATTAGGTTAATTGTGGTTCCCAACACTTTCCCCCCCAACCCTCTTTGGAATGGAGCTCCATCCACAAAGGCACGGATTTTTGTGTTTGGGCTCCTGGTGCATTCCATGTGCCCAGAACAACGAGTGACACGCTGAGTAGCTCTCACTCACTGAATAAAATGAGGTAGAGGGGTTCAGAGCCAGCACAGCACCGGGATGGCGACCAAACCATCTTGCAGGCCGCTGTATGGACTTCAGCTCTGAGTGCAGCGAGCTGCTCCAGGATTGGAGTAGATGGAGCACCACAAGCTGATTTAATTTGAAAAGTACCATTCTAGCTGTTGTACTGAGGATGGGCTGAAGGAGGAGGGGTGGAAGCAAGGAGGCCGTTACTAGGCAGATACAGTAAACTGGGTGAACGATAAGGGTACAGAGCAACAGCACTGTACAGGGGGAGAAGTGGTTGAATTCTGGATTGTTCTGACGGTAAATCCAACAGCATTTCCTGATAGTTTGGAGGTGGGAAGAGAGAAATCAAAGACACCACCACCGTTGTCCTGGCTTAAGCAACTGGAAGAAGGGAGCTGTCATCAAGTGTCTTATGAAAGACTGCTGGAGAAGCACACTTGACGGGAAGGTGGGGGGGTGGGGTGCTAAGGAGTCAGTGCTGGACGTGTTACACTTGTTGTAACTGAACTATAATGGTTGGCACATAACGTTGGACGTGTTACGTTTAAGATGTTTTGTCAGGCAGTTGCCAAGAGATGCCAGAGGCGGGCGGACGGGTGTATGGGTGTTGTTGAGAGAATGTTCGTGGCTGGGGACAAAAGTTAAAAGTTCAGTGTATCTGGCTGGGGCTTAATGAATCCAGAGAAGGACAAGGCCTGAGCACCCTGCAGTTGAAACGTCTTTAAGGAGGACTGAATTTTATCACAGAAATAGAAAGACTATCCGGTTCTTCTCAGGTAACAAACATCCTGAAGGGGGCGGAAAGCATATTATCAAGTGCTGTTACTTTACGAAAGAAAGGTAAGGACAAGCAAATTATGAACATAATTTAAAGATAGAATTTATTCTCTGATGGTTTACTCATGCAAACTGCACATAAAAGAAAGTAGTACAGTTTGTGTAACATTGCAAATGTAAGGACTCAAAATGCTAGGTACAGAAGTAGTGCGACATCCTGAAAGTCAAAATGGAATTTGTGTTTATACAACTAAGAATGATTTTCATTTGCTGAGCACAGACTGATTTACAATGAAAGTTTTGCTAACCTTGGTAAGTTCATTAACCGTTTACATGACTTCTTACATCTATGTAGTTTTATTTTACAGTTGCAAGAATTCCTGTTACCAAAAACTTTAACTTGCATAAATAATAAAATGAAAGAAAAATGTACTGAAGGACTTAGGAGAGTGAAAAGTTGAGGCTTTTCCTAACCCATCCAAACTTACAATAAAAAATTGCCTTCTTGCAGAATTCATATTTTTGTGCCTTTGAGATCAACTCCTTAGCATAACTATGAGAAAATCATGATCAGAAATTCATTGCTTTAAATTACAAAATCAGTTAAAAATAAAAAAAAATTTAGAAGTAGAATTATCAACTAAAAACGCTCACTCTTGATAAGCCAAACAATAAAAATCCTATTATCTTCATACTTAAAAGTCCTGAAATGTCATTTGTATAATTTGAATGTTTCCCAGTTTGGAACTTAGGCAGGTGGGATAGTTCCTTGAATTACCAAGGATATTCAACATAGGTTTTTAAAAGGTCAGTCTCGTTAGGAGATGGCACCGAGACATTTGTAAATAGTGTAGTATAGATGCAGAACAGACTACACAGCTTATTATAAATGCGTTACAGATATTTACATAATGGAATCCTGCTTGAATGCCAGAAGTTGCTACTGGGTAGGACTCGTAACTATTTTACAAAGTTTTCTTACACACGTCTACTACTTTATTTTTCACAATTTAGTCTATTTTAAAATATTGTACTGTATCTTGAACATAACTGGAGAATAAAAATAGATAATGGCACATTAGAAAACTCAGTATCCCACGGATGATTGGATAATGAGAAAAGTGTACCTACAATCATCTCCTCAGAAACGAACTACATCATGGAATGTTAGTTATCCAAGCCTGCACAGTAATGACATTTTAAATTGCAATCATCTATCGGCCAGCATCACACCGAAGGCATCGTTAAACATTCAAGCAAAGACTGCTGGCATAAACTATTGAAAGAAACATACACACATAACACACATACACACACACACACTCTCTCTCTCTCTCTCTCAAACACACACACCCACTCTTGCTTCCCACATTATAATTACAATGTTCTAAAGATAGATACTGATTTTTTTTCCCACGAGAAACATTATCAAAATTTGCTACTAAAAGATGACAGTGCTTTCACAAGAATAAGTACAAGTTAGCTTGCAAGTACAAGACAATGGGGGCAAACAGCCTTAAATTTTCTAAGTAATTTTTAGGCTTTTTCTGGCAACCACACCATACTTGATTATGCATAAACTTCTCAGTTTGTAACCTGAAATCTGCAAAAAAACCCAAAACCTAATTTCAAAAAATTATTAGCTATCTGATAACCCTGTATCATAGATGATATAATTTCATGTTTTATTAGCCTCAAAACATAGGATTTAAAATACTGAATTTAAGACTTGAAAAATAGTCCTTTTGAAATGTTGGAGGATTCCAAAATTCCTGTCTACTTAAAATCTTAAAGAAAACGCACGACAAATGACCTTGATTTAGTTTGAGGGTGCATAAAAGCACTGTATGTCTTTTACCACGTTTCACTCACTTAAAAAGTGTTCTCTAATGTTCTTCCTTTTGCATAATGTGCAAAATAAAAGGCAAAAAGATTAAAAGCAAATTTCTATCTTTCTCTTGCTAGTGCTTTATGACCTTGTTAACATTACAAAGTCAACAGGGACGATGCAGAACTTTGGTATAAATGATATGACAATACTACCATCACAGTTGAGGGTAAGAGGTGGTCAAAAGAAATGGAAGTGGGAAGAGACTCAGTAACACCCCCATTTATTAAAACACCACCAAATTAAAAGTGAAATAAACCACAATGAATTATAATACAATTTACACATTGAGCACAGAAAATTAATAAATCTAACAATATTTATAAAAAAAGCAAAATCAGTCTTTTTCCAGAGACTAAAAACTGTTGTTCAGGCTGATCATCAACTGTCGCTACACCAACTTTAGAGCCAAATTTAATTTCAAGTAAAAAAAAAAATTTACAACCACAGATTTCGCATCAACGGAAACCGGTCTTTCCTTGATTTCCCTTTGAAGTCACTAATGAGTATCTAAAACTGCCGCACCGCAGGTTTTTAATCAACTTCCTGAGGGCTGTGACTGGGAGGCAGGAGCCATAACAATCTGCGACAGCGCGGGCTCTGTACTCTGGTCCGCCATCTGTGTGAGGACTGAGGTGGCCACAGCTTCGGCCTTGGAGGTTGAACTGACTCCATTGGATGTGCTGACAGAACTATGCTGTATAGCTTCAGGGTGCGGGCTGCTTGGCACTGACAGGTCTTCTGAACTATCGTCTTTATCAGCAGCTGAGCGGAAAAAAGAAGAATCACGGTTTCTTAAAAACAGCTGTAAGAATGTATCAGTAGGTCGTCAACACACAAGAGTAAAGAGTCAGGGTATGACAAAAGCGGTCATTTAGATACGATGGTATGACTGGAACTGAGCAAACCAAAAGGTGGCTTTCCGATTTTACCTGCAGCATCTCAAGTGAAGGCCTCGCCATGCACACGGAAGCATCTGCGTGCCCAGCTCACAGAACCGAGCCGAGGACGTGTTTGCTCAACAGTGTTAAGAAAAGTCAGGTAGGAATTTGGGAGACAGACTCTTACAGATATAATCAGACCCTTACCAAGTAACGACAATTGAACACAACCGGTCTGTTTGCCTACATGCCATTCTTATTAAAAGATAAGAAAATTTATACCCACACGCATAAACAAAATGAATTCTTCCATACAAATTGCATTTTCAAATTACTCCCTCTGCATTCTCTAGAACTATATTTATTCTGGCTGACTTTCCATCGATGGCAGCAATGGGTGATTACAACACCTGACTCTAATGATGCATACACATGAGAATGAGCAATATTTAGAATCTAAATGCCACCAGCTGTTAGAGCTGCACGAATTAATTGGGATTCAAATAAAAAATTATATAAAACTCTAGAAACTACAATGGAAGATACTCAGAAAGAGGCATTCTGTGTACTTGTGAAAAATCTACCAACTTTTAGGACGGAACAATGCATCTCCTACATCTTTCTCATTTTAACAGGATCAAATCCAGGAATTTCATTTAGTGAAAACTCTGATACGCACACCACACCGGTAGTTACAGTGTACGTAACTTATAGAATGATAACATGGACCAATGATAACTGTGAACCTAGCCCCCAGCTTAAGAGAACACCGCCAATAACAATGATGCTTCCTGGAGGCTCTTCTCCTCATCAAAGGTAATCACTGTTCTGATAGCTCTTTAACCATTACCTTGTTTTTTGTTCGAAGTTTTACCAAATAGGTATGCATCCCTAGAAAGTAGCATTTAACTTTTGAACATTCTGAAAATTGTATCATACTGGATGTATTCTTTCGTACTTTTTTTTTTTTTATAGAGTTTATTTATTTTGAGAGACACAGAGCTGAGGTGGAGCAGAGAGAGGGAGAGAGAGAATCTCACGCAGGCTCTGCACTGTCAGTGAACAGCCCAATGTGGGGCTCGATCTCACAAACTGTGAGATCATGACCTGAGCCAAAACCAAGAGTCAGACGTCTAACCAACTGAGCCACCCAGAAACCCCTCGTTTTCTTTTCACTTGGCTTTAAAATAATTTTTATTTGGTGCTTAAAGGTAACAAGTGGGCTGTCAAATCTGACAATGCAGACTGGCCTGCTTACGGGTGGCCAGGTGCCTATTCTGAAAGTCCATTATTAAAAGACTGTGGATGCTATGAAGCAGGACTTATTCCATGATTTGTGATGCAGGAGATGGAGGAGGAGAAACCTGGCCAGCTTGATTTTAGTTCACATAAAACTCATTTTGAGAGTTTTCTGAAATATAGGACTTAAAGAATTTTGACAAGTTTGCCTCAAATCCATGCATTTTCTGGAAAGCAGTTTTAAAAAATATATTAATTAGAATCCCCTCTTCTCTATAAATCTGCTATCAATGCAAAATCACCCCTCAAGATATGATAAAAAAATCACAATAAACCTTTTAAAATTATATAAAGTAGAAAAGGTCCTTTTCTGATGAGGCAATAACAAATGTTATAAAATATTTCTAATTCAGTTACATAGCCAACAGAACAGTTACGTGTTCAAGAAACCCAAACCCTGGCAATGGCACTCAAACTGACAAGAGTACAGTCCCCTTTACGTCTCTTCTTCAGTATGAAAACAAACGGACCTTCCTCTCAATGTTAAGTTCTAGGGATACACCAGCTTTCAAAAATCAAGAGGCGAAGGTGCCTGGGTGGCTCAGTCAGTAGTGTCCAGCTCTTGATTTCTGCTCAGGTCACGATCTCACAGTTGAGCTGAGCGTGGAGCCTATTTAAGACTCTCTCTCCCTGCCCCTCCATACTCACTCCTCTCTCTCTCAAAATAAAAAATTTAAAAATAAAGAGGCTGATCTATGATGAGAGGTCTAAGGAAATGTAAATACAGAGTGCAGGCAATGACAACATAAAACAGTACATTTTAGTAACCACACGCTAAGTAACCGCTTGAGCTAAAGCCGACCCTAAAACAGTACATTTTAAAGACAAGTGCTAATCTCCAGACTTTCAGAATTAGGCAAAGCAAATCTTTAGGCTATACAAAGTACCAGGTACCGATTTATAAATGGCGTAATTATACATTTTATATGTAAAATACTTTTATAAAGGGATATACCTGCACCTATGTCCACTTCTGGAAGGTGAGGAGAGAAAAATCACCAACATAACCATAAGCACTAGAAAGAGAAGAGTTCTTACTGCACTCACAGAGCCCTTTTCAGCCCTACTTAAAGCTAAAAAACCCCCAAGTGTTTGACAATTCACGCTCTGAAGTTTTCTACCTATGTTCATACATATTTTCATTAATGAAAATATAAGCTCTCAATTACATTTAGGGCCCAAAGAAGGTTTCCTTCACACTTAAGATTACAGAAGCAAGTATAATATACAATTTTAATTATGCTCCAAGATTTAGAAAATAGGAATCAATGGTAGTAAGATCACTCTTGTGCTTTATTTTTCATAGAATCCAAACATCAAAAATATATTCCTATTTTCATTCATATTTTATACTGTTTAAGGTGACCAACTGTCATGGTTTTCCCATGCTGAGGGGTTTCATCCTAGGATGCACGGACTTTGACAATTAGAAGTGAGACTGTATGACGGTGTGCTTTTATACTGTCACCTTTATCTGAAAGATTTTTGTAATATTCATTAGTTTCTATTAAACCTTGACTTCACAAATGTTTTGAAAGTCTTAACTACTATTACAGTTCACCATCAGCAATAGCTGTGTGCTAAGACATGCATAGTGTTCAGTATTTGTGAACTTCCCCACATTTTCTCCAAGATGTAAGTACTCACTCAATCCATCTGCCTTGACTACTAAACAAAAGTCAGATTTTCTCCTTCAAACTTGAAAACCGAAATTACTTTACAATTTCTACAAAATCGAATTATCTCCCAAGAGCTAAAGAGAACTAATTTTATACTAAAACCGTATTTTACTTCCATTTGATTATCTAGAGGACTAGGTAGGAAAAAGGCAGGAATAGTTCCAAACGTCCAAAATGTGTTATTCATTTCCTGCAGTCTATACAACCTAGCATAATATGTATTTCCTAAAAATTTATTAATCTAGACTTTCAGTTTATTTAAGGGCATGGCACATAAACCCACACATTTATACCTTAAAAATATCTTTATAAAATTGTTGCTTAAAATGAAAAATTGGCTTGCCTTTGCTGTGCACATGCTACCTTGATAAGAGATAAAACTGATGGGATTAAAAAATTGCAGATGAGATAAATTTTTAGTTGGATGCAACGGAAGAATTCATTTTCCTTCTAATTTTATAGAATCATTTGTATATTCTTTTTGAACTATCAAAATTCAAGAGCGCTCTCTTGTTAAGAAAATCATAGATGCATAATGCTGAACTCAGTAGCTTCTATCAGAAATTATGTTGTTAAGTCAGATGGGAGCCATAATGGCCTCATCCCTGCAGCAATCATTGTTAATACAAACCCCAAACATATTTCTATATGGTTCCAATTTACTCCACAATGTGTTTCACCATCCTGTGAAAATGACTAGATATCAAAGGACTGAGATTTATTTGCTCAAAACTGACAAAAATCAATGTTCTAAATATATATGGCAATAGAGAGTTGCTAAATCTACTGAATCTTTTAAATTAAAAAATATTGCCCATTCTGATGAAACTGCTTACAATGACTACAAGTAAAGATGGTGGCCATTAAGTTTTATCGTGAGCACCTGAGGAACTGTTTGCATCCAATACAAAATGTTTCTTTCTTTTGAATTACTGACACTGGCAAATTAAAATGAAGTGGATACATATGGTTGAAACAATCTTCACATTTACAAATATCCTGAAATATCACTAAATCATAAAAACAAAAGCTGTGGGTTATATATTATGAATGTTGCCTAATGCCTTCCCAGCTCTGTTACTTGTTACAAATTTGTGTACGATGGACAAAATTGGCCATTTATTCAAGAGTAACAGCTGGCTCCAATATTGTGCATCTTATCAAAAAAGAAGGACATTACAAGAAAGAAAAAGCACAATTAACCTCTAAAATGCTGAAAAACAGAAGAATCTCATTTTGGGGAAAACATGTAAAAGGAAACTTAGAAGCAGATAATGGAAGTAGTGTTCTACTGTAGCATTTTTATGACCAAAAGACTCAACATAAAGATTCACAACAATAAAAAAAACTGCACAATGCTGATATTTAAGAACAATAGGATCCGATACTGTAAATGGGTACTACATATTGTTAAACGAAGATAGTTAATTAAAAAAAAAATTACTCAATGGAGGCTGGAAAAGAAGCAGTGTTTCACTCTGTCGTTCTAAGACCAACCGTTACCCTGGGAAGATGAAATACCATCAGTACTTACAGTATATTTTGAATTATTAACCTGTTTTGTTGATGTATAGTAATCCCTCGAAAAAAGGCTAGAAACAGGAAAATTCAAAAACTCTAGATTCTACAAAGTATATTCCCCGTTCAATAATAACCTTGCAGAAGTTCTGATATTTAATATTAAGTATTAGAACTGCAGCCTCTGTCTTTTTAACTGTAGCGTGGTTCACTCTGGCAGTATTTCACCGACGCAGCCTAAGGCTATAGGTGATGGCACATTACTCACTATGATAGCCAGATTTCTTCTGCATGGCGGTTACAGGGCAATCTTTATGAGCCAGAAGAAGCTGTTTCAGCTGTGCCACTTCATTTCTCAGCAGGGTGACTTCACTCTAGAGAAGAAACAACTTATGTACCTTAACAGCATCAGACTAAACGTTTCTTACTGCTGATAACAAGTGAAAATTAAGGATATCGGATATCTTTCACAGAATATCAAGGAATAAACAAAATATACTGCTCGAGCAGGTTTAATCAGTACACATCAGTTTTTGTATTTTAGCATTTGTACAAAGACTGCAACTTCTATAAAAATTTAAATGAGGTAACAACATGACTGGATAACATATTTCAAAGTTTTTATGTTACCATTTGCCTTGGGACTGCTTATATATTACAGGTTACCTGCAGAAGGTTTTTTTTAGTTATGCTGCATGCTCTTTTGATCATCTGAAAAATTAGAAACATCAAGGGAGTCAGAATGAATGTTCACTGTCTCTGTTCACTTGAAAGTGAAAAATTTATCCTGGAAACTCAATTAAGCAAGTTTCTGGTTTTCTGGAAACTATGAAAGCCTCCACAGAAGAAACCACAATAATCAAAGAATCATGGATACCTAAAATGCAACAAAGTACTGTGTTGGACACGGAACCAATGATAGTAGATATAATATCTAGATGACTTAGTTGCCCTTGATCTAGGTAATCTGTACACATCAAAATTTAAATCTGATAAATTAATGGTGATTTGTCCTAGTCCTTATTTAAAAATGAGCACTTCACAGCCTTTGTTTTGGAGGCGTTAATCTGGTAGATTCTATATTAAAAAGTCCCAAATTAAGGGAGTCCATTTAATTCCCTTGGGTCACCCCCAAATATTAAAGATGCAGAAGTTAGTGATAATTACCAATACTCCAGAGTGAGTCATAATATGAATTTAATAAAATGGTAGGAAAACTCTTAATTTACAAACACATCTACTTATTTGGACTTACATTACCCTGAAGTAACCCGAAATTAAATAAAGAAATATAACAAGCATGTGTACGTAAAAGCTCAGGAACTTTGTTTTCCACCCCTTGGTCTCTTAACCAGGAAGCTGAATGTAGAATTATTTAGAAGATTAGACTCATTAGATCCTATTAACTGATCAATGACAGAAATATAAAAATCCAAAGAATGAAACTTAAGCAAGTCTCTTGGGCCAAATAGTTTCTCGCACCCCCACAACAACAAATTGCAACAATGCATTAAAGCACAGAACAAAAATTGATGCTCACGATAACTCGGAACATTAAAAGGCTACATTGTGTTTAAAATACTGTATTTGAGACAAGAATGGGTGTATGGTGATGAAAATATAAGAGGGAAATTTTTAGTTTCACTTCAAAAAAATAAGCTGCTTATTAGAAAACTCATTTCTCTGTAATACTGCAGTCATCAGTGTCAATCCTATAAATTATAGCTCTTTATTAGTGACACCAAGCACAAGAAACCACGTTATGAAGAACGTAATACATATTATCCAAAATTCCCTCCCTGCTGCATCAGCTTGATTTTGAGATCCATGTCTAATAAGTTTCTCTCATTAATTTCTGTAATATGAAATAGGGTTGGATATGTATTTTTAGCCCAGAATATATAGTATAATCTTATAATAATCTCTTATAATCTGGTACCTGTGACCACCCTTTCACATTAGTTTGAACCTATGGAAAAAAAATATTTAATTGTTCTGAACTACACAAACTGAAGTTCTTGTGAATACACACTATTTTCTCTACCTAGAAAAGCTTTCCTCTCCTTTTTCTCATCTTGCTAATTTTTTCACTCATCTTTAAGAGTCCACTCAGTATAAATTTGGATAGGAAAATAAGTTAGGAGTCCATTTCTGTGTTCCCAGAGCCATATATACATACGTGTGCGCATTTATGTAGTATTCACCACACCAGGATTGTTAATTTTTGGTTTACTTGTTCGTCGCCTCTGCCAGATTGGGATTATCTGGCTCTCTGTATCCCCAGAGTATAGCACACAGCCTAGTACGGAGTACTATTTAGTACTATTCTAGAGAGAACCACGGTAATTCTATGTCCAGGGGAGGGTTAAAAAATACCAAAGAAGGTGAAATGAAATTGCTTAAATAATATAAAGTTGGTCAGAGGTCCCGATTTCCTTATGCCCACAACCTCACCAACACAGCTACACTGTTAATTTTTCTCAGACATAAAATGAAAATTGGCATATTTTACAGTATCATCTCACAGAATTTAAAAAATCACAAATGCCCTCTCTCCTAAATATTCTATATAGATATTCATCATAAACCATGTTATGATTTTTTTTTTTTTTAGTCAAAGTAAAACATTTTTGGTAAGATAAGACAGATGCTGGAAAAAAACTGTTATTCTGGTCTAAAAGTAAATTACTTCGGCATTGTCTGTACCATTGCTTCATTCCATCTGTAGCTACTCAAAGGTTAATTACATACTAATGAACAATTCTTTTTTAGTTTATATGAGTAATCTATTAAAGGTTTTCATTGATCACTGGCTATAGACTGAGGACCAAGTATTCCATAAATTTATGATCTTTGGCTTTTCAGTTTAGACACTACCCCTCCAAATTAAATAAGGGAGTTTCTCATTGCTAAAGGTATGATTTTCCTCATGTTTAGTCTTCACAAAAATCAATGATTAAGTATCAAGATTCCCCTCACACAGTTCCAAGGACTGTCATGGATGCAAAAGCTTACACTTGAGAATGAAATATTTAACTTATGTCTATGACGATAGAAGGAAAAAAAAAGTATTTTGGAAATACTTTGTGAAATGAATGGGAATGACCCTTTTCTCATTCTCCTTAGTCTCATACTTTGTTTCATGTCAGTCTCCTCTGATAGACCACAAATTCTGTAAGTGCAAGGACAATGTCTTTTTCAATGTTGTATCTCCTGTGTCTAATAACATGCTCTGCACACAATAGCTGCTTAACGACAGAATGAATAATAAATAACTAGCATTTGCATAGTGTCGTTATAATAGACTTCTCTGTACTCTCTCTCTCATTTGATCTTCATAATAGTACTTATTCTAGGAGTATGACAGATGGGGAAGTAAAGGCTCAAAGATTTTTAGCAAGGCCTACTAAAACGAAGAACCAGGTCTCAGGCTCCTAGTAAAATGCATGAAGTAGAGGTGGTATCACTATCACCCTTTCCCCCTCTACAGTGTAATTTAAACACTCAGGGGAGGGGCGCCTGGGTGGCGCAGTCGGTTGGGCGTCCGACTTCAGCCAGGTCACGATCTCGCGGTCCGGGAGTTCGAGCCCCGCGTCAGGCTCTGGGCTGATGGCTCAGAGCCTGGAGCCTGTTTCTGATTCTGTGTCTCCCTCTCTCTCTGCCCCTCCCCTGTTCATGCTCTGTCTCTCTCTGTCCCACAAATAAATAAATGTTGAAAAAAAAAAAATTTTTTTAAACACTCAGGGGAAAAGGAAGGCGGTGATAGCACACAATACTTCCCCGCCACACCCCCACCTTGGAATTAAAACAAACAGGTATAGTATTTTCCATCTGTCACTATTCTTTCCTATTTCAAGGGATAAATACTGAAATAAAATACTGTTTAGGTGTCAGAAATAAAAGATTTGATTCTGTTCCCTTTTAAGTCAACAAAGCAATAACAAAACCTTTTCCGTGTCATCAACTTATGAGTGAAGTCTTCCAAGTACCCAGCTATGAAACAATGCTTCCATTTTTAAAAAAACTTACTAAGCTTCTACTCCACACACATTTTGCAACACTTAAGTTTCAAAAGCAAAATCCACGACAAAAACTCCCAAGTTTTATATCAGAGTAACTGTTAAGGAGCTACGGTGAGTAAAGAATCTGTCTTTGTCCACAAAGGAAACAGGGTGAAATTGTAAACTGACAACATTTCAAAATGAGTATAACTAAAAAGCAAAGTCATGAAGAGGTAGAAACTCTTTCAAGCAAAAGACCACAAAAATCACATATTACCTTTAAAAATATAATAATTTATAACCAACAGTATCCAAGTTTTGGTCTAGATTACCATGTCTCCAATTCAACTTCATGATACTGCCTTTTAGCAGCAATTTTAGAAGGCTAAAATATTAAATTCAGTGAGTGGGGCAAGAAGATTGAATAATTAACATGTTCTTTAAAACCTAATATGTATTTGGTAAAAATATGAACAGTCACACCTCAACACTCATTAAAATTTATTTATAATATATAAGTAACCATGGGTCATTACTGCCCACTATACTGATCAGCTATGCCTGTATGTCACGTGAAGGATTAAGGAAATGTAGAACTGATGAATGTTTTTTTTTTTTTTTTTTTTTTTTAAATTTTTTTTTTTTTTTCAATGTTTATTTATTTTTGGGACAGAGAGAGACAGAGCATGAACGGGGGAGGGGCAGAGAGAGAGGGAGACACAGCATCGGAAACAGGCTCCAGGCTCTGAGCCATCAGCCCAGAGCCCGACGCGGGGCTCGAACTCACAGACCGCGAGATCGTGACCTGGCTGAAGTCGGACGCCTAACCGACTGCGCCACCCAGGCGCCCCATGGAAATGTAGAACTGATGAATGTTTTCACATGAAGTAGAGTTTAATTATTTCTCTGACATTCAATTTTCTTTACAAGTCATTCTGTTCTTCACAGTTAACAGTTTTGCTGTTGGGAGACAAAGTTTTCCTCCCTGAATCCAGGTTAACTCTTTACATTCTGAAAATCAGAATCTGTCACTTTTTAGAACTGCTATTTTATTTGATAACTAAAAAACAATGAATAAAAACCATATAGCCGCTTGAAACAATTACTGAAGCATACTTTATTCCCAAATCGTTCATGCTTCTCAACAGCCTTTTCACCACTGTTACATCCTGGTGCAGGTCATTCTTAAAATTCCACTTATATTTAGGGATTCATTCCTATAGTGATTTCCATATCTACACATTTATTCATCTAACTATAAACTTTTTATTAATGAAAAAGTTATGCTCCAACTATTTTTTGAGTAGTTTAGTGAGGTGACATTCCATGAGCTAGAATTAACCATTTTTAAAAAATGTTATTAATTATTTTGAGAGAGAGGGAGACAGAACATCAGCGGGGGAGCAGCAGAGAGAGAGAGAGGGAGACACAGAATCCGAAGCAGGTTCCAGGCTCTGAGCTGTCAGCACAGAGCCCGACGCGGGGCTTGAACCCACAATCTGCAAGATCACGACCTGAGTCGAAGTCAGACACTTAACCGACTGAGCCACCCAGGCACCCCTAGAATTAACCATTTTAAAGTGAACAATTCAGGGCGCCTGGGTGGCTCAGTTGGTTAAGCATCCGACTCTTGATTTCAGCTCAGGTCATGATCTCATGGTTTGTGAGATCAAGCCCTACATGGGGCTCTACTGTCAGGAATCCCTGCTTGGGATTCTCTCTCCTCTCGCTCTGCTTCACTCACATGTGCACTCTCTGTCAAAATAAACAAAAAACAACAACAAAAATAAAGTGAACAATTCAGTGGTGTTCAGTACGTTTACAATGCTGTGCAGCCACCTCTCCCAATCTGGTGATAAAACACTTCTGTCATTCCAAAGTAAAACTCCTTACCCATTAACCAGTTTCTCCCTATTTCCTCCTCCCCATGTCACTGGTAACCACCAATCTGCATTTGTCTCTATGGATTTCTCTCCTCTAAATATTTCATACAAACGGAGTCACACATGACTTTGTTTCTGGCTTCTTTCACTTAAGCATGTTTTGAGGTTCATACACATTCTGTACTCTCACTCCTTTTTATGGCTGAATAATATTCTGTGCATATATAACATAACTGGTCCATTCATCCACCGATGGACATCAGGGCTGTTTGCGGCAACTTTCTTTTTACCCCTAATAATATATTACAGATTATTTCCCAGGTTGATACATACATACGAACTTCATTCTTAAGCATTTTAAAAAACATCCCTGATAACACATCATTTCACCTATCTTCACATTCTGATATGCATTTCTAAAACTAAGAACGCTTTCTTATCTAACCATGAAGCCATCATCACTTAGTTTTTAATGATTAAACATATGGATTTTACTTTTCTGTTTGTAATTTGAAGTATTAACTAACGTCCTATTAAACTGTAGCGGTTAATTTAGGAATTTCTTTAATTGGACTTCAATTTAAAAGATTCATGCTTTCAAAATGATACGTTTGTTAACTTTTACTGAGGTGATAAATCTTGCCTTTATTCCTCCAATCAAGAAATTTCTACCCAGATTAGGAAAACATAAAATATATTTTAAGATAATGACATTTAATCATAGTTTGTATGGTGGAAAAAAAACATGAGATGAATGAAGTAAGGATTACATACATTTGTCTCGAATGTTGAATTTTCCAAGGTTTTCTGAAATAACAAAGCACTGTTGCTATTGATAATGGTGACCAGTGCTGCAATACAATTAAGGAAATAGCAATGATTCATTAAAGCTGTTAGTACTACCATACCTTGGGTCACAGCAGAAAACTGGCCCAATCTGAAGTCCAAGAATACCCTGTAGATACCATATATTTCTATCCCACTTTAAAGTTTTCAAACATTTTTACTTCTTAAAAAGAATAAGCCAAATTAGGAAAATATTGACCAATTAAAATTTATGTACTTAAAAATTCTTGCACTTATTCTAATTCAAATGATTTATGCAAAAAACCCTCAAGGGAAGTAGGATCAACAGGCATTATCTCTACTCTATGTGTAAGGCAGTGGAGGCTAACAGAGAATGACATGCTTCATGTACAACTAAAAAACAGCCAAGTCAGTTAGACGAATAATCTTGTTAAGAACAGAAAGGAAACAGATACACCTAAATCATTTCGTTAATGTAACATATTTGAAACTTGAAATTAGTACCTATAATCTGTTTCATTTTATTTAAGAGGACAAAAAATCATAAAAATGTTTTTTTCCTAAAAGGTTATGAAAATAGTTTTAGTATGATTTTTATTTTATGGAGAGAGAATCTTTCTTTAGGTTTATTTATTTTGAGAGACAAAGCATGTGTGGGGGCAGGGTCAGAAAGGGAGAGAGAATCCTCAGCAGCGCAATCTCAGTGCAGACCCTGCCGGATCCCATGGTTTGTGAATTCATGACCTGAGCTGAAATCAAGGGTCAGGTGCTTAGCTGACTTGAGCCACCCAGGTGCCCCTAGAGGAAGGGATTAGGGGGAGATGGGGGAGGCGGGGAGGGAGAGGGAATGAATCTTAAGCAGGCTCCGTGCTTAGCACGGAGCCCAGCACAGGGCTTGCTCCCCATGACTCTGAGATCATGACCTGAGCTGAAATCAAGAGTTGGATTGAAAATAGTTCTTGATTAAGAATTCACCAGATGATGATAATATATGTTTAAGATAACCTAGTATGTATTTAAAGTCTCTGTGATGTGGTAAATGTTTAGATTTTTTTCTAAATGGTTAAAATGGCTAAAAATAAATTTTTCAAGACAAATTTATTTGTTCTCGAGCTCATCCAAAGCACAATAGAGAATTTTAAAAGATGACTGCTTCATATATGAAAAAATTTTTATAAAATTTACGTTAGGTTAAATACTTTGTCTGATGTTAAAAACTCTTTCCGAAACGTTGAAAAAAAAAAAAAAAAAAAAAAAAATTAAAGAAAAAGCCTGGAGCCTGTTTCCGATTCTGTCTCTCCCTCTCTCTCTGCCCCTCACCCGTTCATGCTCTGTCTCTCTCTGTCCCAAAAATAAATAAACGTTGAAAAAAAAAAAAAAAAAAAAAAAACTCTTTCCGAAGTATTGAAACAGACATTAATACTGGTGACATCTTTAAAGATAGATTTAACAAGAGAGCAAGTCTCCCCATCAATTATGATTATACAGAAAGATTCGTTTTTAACTGGGAAAGGATTGTACTGTAACAAGTACAATTCACTGACATCAATTTTCTAGTTGATGCTCATCATTTTCCCGGAGAATATTCACAACATTAAAACAAAAACAAAAGGAAGAAAGAAAAAAAGAGCATGAAGGAAATCGACACCATCACTGTAAATCTTACCAAAGACTCAACAGGAAAGAGCTTTAAAACCTTTATATCCCATGAGGTTCCTAAGAAACCTGTCTGCAGTGAACTGGCAGGTAGAAATGATTTCTACTGCCACTGGCCATATTGTACCTGTTCTGTGGATAATCAGAGCCCTTCAGTTTCCAAGGCTGTCAATCTGACACCTTTTCCGAGCACTATATTCACTCTAAATAAACAAAACAAAATTTATAATTCAAAGAACAAAAGAAATTAAGAACAAAAAATGCTACTAAAGCAACTTTACAGCTGTGATAGAAACCAAAAAATAAGAAAAACGAAATACCAGTGGTATTTTAAATTGCAAGGTTCTTTGTTTGAACTTTATACCACAACTTTATAAAGTTTAAGCAAGATAGTTTTGGCACTTTTGTATCACACAAGAACTTACATTTAACATTTCTTCATAGTGTCAGTGTTTAAAGTGTTATAACCCTTCATCTCAGTATTCAAATAGGTTTATAAAACTACGCTTTAACTACAGATTCCACACACACCCAATATTGTGTGCTAAAATGTCTGGATGGCTAACTGGAAAAAACAGGGAAGAGCTAAGTTCACAATTACTAAAAATAAGACAACATTTACATATATGCACCTTACCTGCAGTTGACCATTTAATGAACTCAAGTCTTCTGCTTTCTTCTCTAAAGACTGAACCCAGACTTTCCTTTTTTGTCGGCATCTTGATGCTGCTGCTCTATTTCGCTCTAGAAATTTCCTCCTTTTTTCATCAGGATCTTCATTAGCTGCTCTTCTTCGACGACCGCTTGTATTTTGAGTCTGTGGAGTTGTGTGAGCTGGAGAAGCCTATAATAAACACAAATGGAAGCTTTTTATGTTTGTAGCTGTGAGTGAGAACATAGGCAGTAAAGGGTTGCTACTATATTTTCTAAGTCTCATTGCATATTATCAATATTTAGGGGTGACATGAAAATCACCCTGCAGTTTAACGAATTCCTTGAAATAAATAAGCCCTGCTAAAAAAATAAGATTCTCACTTTTTCACTACCATAGTGAATATAAAGTTTGTATAACATTTTCATTTATACAGAAATAATGTGGAAAACTTGAAAACGTAATACAAATGAACACGTATAGATCTTGTGTTTTTCCAACTTTTTTTTTCAATATATGAAGTTTATTGTCAAATTGGTTTCCATACAACACCCAGTGCTCATCCCAAAAGGTGCCCTCCTCAATACACATCACCCACCCCTCTCTCCCTCACACCCCCCCATTCAACCCTCAGTTTGTTCTCAGTTTTTAAGAGTCTCTTATGCTTTGGCTCTCTCCCTCTCTAACCTCTTTTTTTTTTTTTCTTTTTTCCTTCCCCTCCCCCATGGGTTTCTGTTAAGTTTCTCAGGATGCACATAAGAGTGAAAACATATGGTATCTGTCTTTCTCTGTATGGCTTATTTCACTTAGCATAACACTCTCCAGTTCCATCCACGTTGCTACAAAGGGCCATATTTCATTCTTTCTCATTGCCACGTGGTACTTCATTGTGTGTATAAACCACAATTTCTTTATCCATTCATCAGCTGATGGACATTTAGGCTCTTTCCATAATTTGGCTATTGTTGAGAGTGCTGCTGTAAACATTGGGGTACAAGTGCCCCTATGCATCAGCACTCCTGTATCCCTTGGGTAAATTCCTAGCAGTGCTATTGCTGGGTCATAGGGTAGGTCTATTTTTAATTTTTTGAGGAACCTCCACACTGTTTTCCAGAGTGGCTGCACCAATTTGCATTCCCACCAACAGTGCAAGAGGGTTCCCGTTTCTCCACATCCTCTCCAGCATCTGTAGTCTCCTCCAACTACTTTTTAACATCATGGTATTATACAATCCTTTGAAAAACTGTGAAGTACTAAAGGAAAAAATTTAATAACTTACTTAAATTCACTATGAAAAAACCGTTTTCTTACTATTTTTGAAGTAAAATTTTAAAAATAAAAAATAGTAAAATTTTCTTTTAAAAATTGGTTTCTCTAAAATTGAGAAGTAAAAGTACAGTAGTGCCCCTTATCAGTAGGGGATGTGTTCCAAGACTCCTGTGGATGCCTGAAGCCACGGAGAGTAGCAAACCCAAAATATACTACGTTTTTTCCTATGAATATATGCCTATTACAAGGTTTAATTTATAAATTAGGTATAGTGTGAGATCAAAAATAACTCATAAAACAGAACAATTATAACAATATACTGTAATGAAAGTTATGTGAATGTGGTCTCTCTTGCTTTTAAGATATTCGTACTATACTCACCCTTCTCATGATGATATGAGATAAAACGTTTATGCGATGATGTGATGTAAGGTGGATGATAAAGACACTGTGGCATAGTGCTAGGCTACTAGTAATGAGCCTTCTAGCAATCTGTCAGAGGGAGGACCATCTTCTGAGCCATGGTTGACTGTGCGTAACTGAAAGCACAAAAGCTAAACCGTGGGACGAGGGAACTACTGGATATACATAGTTTGGTACACTCCGCTTTCCTTCAATTTGTGAAGTTTAGGGTCAGGTTCACATGATTATTAATGTTCATCTTCCTGGTGGGCAGAATCTCACAGGAGTCTAAATTTTAATTTTAACTGGTTCCCCTTGCTCAACGGATCTGCCTAGTTATCTAAGATCAGCCAGGGACAGAAATTTTCAGTCAGTCACTAGTGATACTGTCTAGTATCTGGGGCTATAGAACGATAAGCATTTCCAAGCCTTTCTTAAATCCCAAAATTGTGCCATGGAACATCTGAACTTGGGAGACAGGAAACAACGAACCCCTGGAAATAGTGCAAAGGAAATAGCACTTTGTGACTACAGGTACGTGACCCAAAGAAGCCTGAAAACAATCTTTTTGCCTAATAGGAATTACATTCCAAAATGGGGTGAATAAAATTTCTATCTTCTAATCTACATAATAAGCAATAATCTTATATATAAGCTCAATCAAGGTAAGCTCTGCAGGGAAATCATCAAACTACTTCTCACTCGACAAACTCCAAAACCACAGGTTCCCATTTAATTTCTTTTCCAAATAACTAGCATTAAAAATTATGAGGGTAATTTAACTTATACTGTATTTTAATTGTAATAAAGATTAAGTATTAGATCATTTATTTTACGTACATAATTGCAAGTTAATCTTTTAGAAAAATATTCTATGGCTGGTTTCAAGAATGGCAACCTTGAAATATTTTCTTGTCTTCATCCTCTTAACTTATTGATAATAGCAGGTTTTTTCTTTTACTCATTTGGCTGAATAGGAAAGAACAGGTTTGGTTTTTTTTTAATTTACAAGTCAGTTATTACAGCAAAGGCTAATCACAAGTATTATAAGCAGAAACTAAATACAGAGTTACATTTGTACCTTTTTACACCTCACAATTTAAGGCTACTTAAAAGCATATACTCCTCCTTCTCTCCTTTCTTTCAGTGATCCATTCATTACACATCATTAAAAAGAACACAGGAACTATCCTAGAAACTAGAAATACAATAGTAAACAAACATAAAGTCCTGCCTTATGAAGCTGTCATCCAATATGATATAAAGATACAAATAAAAATCAGATCCAGGGGAATAATGGTTAGCTTTATATAGAAATTATATAAAAATTTCTATTTTTATAGTTATATAGAAGTTATATAGAAATTATTATATAGAAATTATATAGAAATTATATATTCATTTCTTTTAAATAAACTTGGAGGATGTAAAAACCACACAGAGCTTGCAGACAATACAAAAAAACAGCCATGGGTGGATTTGGCCCATGAGTCCATTTGCTAATGTCTGAATTATGACATTAAAACACACCCACTTATTTACCTTCTCTCTTGGCCCCTATGTTGTTTAGTCGATAACTACCATAACAACATTCCACTTTAAGTTTTGTAAAAATAAAATACAGTTATCTAAAAACTTATGCTTATGAGGCAATCTAGAACTTGCCATTTACCTGTTTAATAGCAAAGTTTTGCTTTTTAATGCTAATGCTAATACAGTTTAAGTATCTCTTAAGATAAAAGTTCTAAATAGAGTTCTGAAACATTTAACAGAAATAGTTACCCTTCCATGTAGAAATGCACTGTAGACATAACAGACCTATCAACCATCTGATAGGCAGTCACAAACTACAGGTAAATGAAAAGGACCTCTGGTATAAACAGTGTCCATAAAGCATATATATCTGCTCCTTTGGTAATGTCTCTCACATTTTAATTCAAGAATCATTTGACTGGGGTGTCTGGGTGGCTCAGTCGGTAAAGTGTCCAACTTTGGCTCAGGTCATGATCTCACACGGTTCGTGAATCCCAGCCCCACATCGGGCTCTCCGCTGTCAGCACGAAGAGCCCGCTTTGGATCCTTGGTCTCCCTTCCCTCTCTCTGCCCCTCCCCAGCTTGCTCGCACCGCTCTCTCTCTCTCTCTCTCTCTCTCTCAGAAATAAACAGAAACATTAAAAAAAAAAACATTTGATATATGCCAGTAATCTCATAAATACAATCCACAAAAAACGAGTTAAAAAGCGTCAGTGGAGATTTGTGATATGTCAGACCAACATACATAGACAAAAGCATTTACAGGGTGTCCTGAGCAGTAATAATTGCTCGACTATTTTAATTATTTACTTATTTATTTTGGGGTGTCAATACTTTTTGAGAGACAGCATGGGTGCAGAGGAGGGGCACAGGGATAAGGAGAGAGAGAATCTTAAGCAGGCTTCACACTCAGCGTGGAGCCTGATGTGGGGCTAGATCTCACAACTCTGAGGTCATGACCTGAACTGAAATCGAGTTGGACACTTAAATGACCGAGCTACCCTGGCACCCCTGGGTATGAATACTTTTACACTGAACTACCTTTCCTAATGTTTTTGGTACCCTTTTGAAATATGACCAGAAGTAATTTTTTCAAAGTATATAGTCCTTTAAGTTACCCAGTATTTGTTTTTTAAAGGATAACAGAGTGTAGATTATAAAAACAACACACATACCGGAGTTTCTGTAGTGGATGTGGCTGGCTGTTGTAGGGACTGTGGTCGAGATTCCTCTGACTGAGTTCTAACCAATCCACTACCATGACCTTTGACAGTATCACCATTGGTAACTGGAGGATGTTGCTGGGTCAAAGCAGCTTTTAATCTCTGAAATGCAGACATCAATTAAAAAAAAAAGTTCCCTGCTTTCCACTCAAGTCCAACTCCCAAAGTATTCTTTCATTAACCAAAAAAAAAGTATTTGTTAAGAAATGCATTTGGCTTTAAAATTAGTTTTATCATTACAAATAGTAAGACAAACACTCTGGAAAGCTTTCCTGAGTCTTTCTGAGTACTACTATAGGATTTAATACTTTGCTATCCTAATCAATTTTGAGGAAGGAGTGAAAAACACTGTTACCTGAAAATAACCAGTTCCGTTCAACTAAAATAAATAACACAAGTTAATTATGTACACTGTCACCTATTTTCTTGCCCTTCATTCCTGAATCTCCATCTTTTTAGGCTCTCCTAGATTCTTAAACCTAAATCTCTTCCAAATTTGGGCCCACTTTGGACAACTGGGCTTATTTGGACAATGACCTGATGTTGCATTTTTTAGGCCACTATATTGACTGTCAGACTGAACGTCCTCCTAGAACCTACAGCTAGGTTTGCCTCCCGTAGGTCTTCCCTGTCTCCAGTAAGAAGGTTTAGTTTGAAGTCTATCCCCTCTACTATGTTCCATTTGCCATTTCACTGAATTGCATCTGACCCACTGCCAGGGTATGAGTAACCTAGTGTCAGAAGGAGGCCTTAGACACTTACGGCTACATCTTAGTAAAAACACAATCTGCATAAAACTTACTATTCTATCAGCAAAAGTGTATCCTATGTGAATATCTTAGTTCCTCAAACAGTAAGCTCTTTCAAGAGCAGAGATTTCCTTACATTTCTTTGCATCCCTTTTAAGCAACTGGTACACGGATTTGCTACATGGGTGAACAACAAATGTATTTGTTAACTGAGAGAAATTGGATTCTTTGGCAAAAATGGCACAAGCGATATCTGGGGTAGTTTTATTGTTAGAATCTGTAAATATGAAATAATTAGCACAAGATAATCATACCATAATATCTTAGCAATGAAAGGTACCTGAGAGACCTGGGATTATTATTGTTGATATTGTTCTCAGTAACAGTTGTAGTCCTTAAGCCCAAAATAAAGTTTCATTATCTGTGGGGGAAGGAGGCTACAAAATTGATATGAGAAATGTGTTGCAGTCTATCCAGTGCTTTCCAAACTTCCCAGAAGTCATAATTGGCTGGGTGCTAAAAACAGATTTGTACCCACCTTTTTCTCTCCCTTCCCTTGCCGATGGCAGGGAGAAGTGGGAAAGAGAGAAGAGCTTTTGAAAAGCACCCAGGTGATTCTAGGACAACTGCTTTCATTTACTCCAATAAGAGCAACTTAGCAAATTATACAACTATCCCAAAATTTGTAGTTTGTTTTCATCTATGCATATCTACGATGCCATCTACAAGTGATCCAGACCCCTGAAAAAACTGAAGCATATATGAAAAGGTCCACCAAAATTTCCCTTGAGGCAATAACTATACCTAGACAAGTGTTACTGGACATTTTCTCTCTACTGCTAATCACTGTAGATGCTGGGTATGATTTTAAAAATAAGCCAATAGTTTAAAAATAAAAGTTTACTGGGGTAGAAGTTATACATCGTAAAATGAAGTCTTTTTTGTGCATAGTCCTATGAGTTTTAACAAGCACATACAGTCGTGCAACCACCCCCTACCATCAGAATACAAAACAGTGCTATTATCCCCCCAAATTCCCTCATGCTCCATTCCTGTCACTCTTCCTCCCACCCCCAGTCCTTAGAAACCATTAATCTGTTTTCTGATCCCCAAAGTTTTGCCTTTTCCAGAATGTCATATAAGTGGACTTATACAGTGTTACAGCCTTCTGAAATCTGGCGTCTTTCTTTTAGCATAATGTACTTGAGATCCATCCATGTTATCAGTATTTTTTCACTGAGTTTCTAACAGGACAGTGTCCCTATTTTACAGATTGGGAAACCAGAGATCATTTGCCCAAGGTCGTCTTAGTAGCTAAGACACATGAAATTGAGACACTCAACTGAAGGGATAGTATGGAAGTGGATGGATTAAACCAAAATGAGGTAAGTGATCAAAGGAGTAATTGGCTCCAACCAGTAGGACTACTTAGGCTAAATGATAAAGAACTCAAAGTAGAAAGGAGTTTGAAAGTATAGGTCAATATAAATAGAAGGAGGAAAATCTGGGGAGGTGGTCAGCCTGCATAATTATATCTTTTAAAAACAGAAATGTTACACATCAAAATAAAAGAAATAGTACCTAGTCTATAGTGTTAGGTTAGGGCTTCCACTTCTAGATATAAAATGTACATAAATCTAGGTAGTGGTTGAGATGTGAAGCTTGGTAAATTATGTGTTGGTAAAACATTTTGAAGTCCTTAGGTAGAAAACATCATAGAACTGAAGAGCATTTAAAGTTTTATAGTGAAGAGCTTAACTCTTAGAATTAATGAAATACAGTAACTGCACATAGGGGAGTCTGAAGTACATAAACATCACTCTCTTGAATAATCTTTAGTAGGGCAAGTTACTACCTTATAGAGCACTTAAAAGCAGCATCAGTATTCATTCATTATCCTCTCTTGACTGCCCCAGTGTATACAGTACTCACCCAGTGAGGAAGCTCTAATGTTTGCTCCATGCTGTTACATTGATTACAATGGGTCTGACTTAGAAAGTGTGCCACTGGGTACAGAATTTAAGAAAAAGATTTTCAAGGGTTAACACTGCTCTGAGCTGCATGCATATATATATATATATATATATATATATATATATATTTTTTTTTTTTTTTTTAAACAGCAATAAAAATACATGTGTGCTCAAAAAAAATTAGAATGGGTTAGGTGAAAAAAGTTGTCACTACACAGAATTCATAAAAATTTTATAAGGATTTTCTATAATCCACCCAAATATATTTGCTAGAGACATCTTAAATAAGGACAAATAGTTTGGTTCAAAATTATTTATTTTAAAATAGAATTTTGGAACTAGCAGATATATTGATAATTAGTCCAATCACCAACTTACAGATAAAGGCCCCAAAAATGAAGTTACTTCCCAGAATCACAGTTAGTTAGAAGCAGAGTGACCAGAAATTCCGTTGACTCCTAATTCGTTGAACATATTTTAGACAAAAGTTTTGCCAAACTAGAGTTTTTGCCTAATATTAACTATTTTAGATATATTAGCAATCAAGAAGCGTATCAGACATTGGCCAGCTCATTTCTCTCCATATGGATATTTAATATAAGTAAATGAAAAGACTGAGTACTCAAAGAAATTCAGTAAGATCCATAAGGTCTGTATTCTCCAACATGTCCAATTAAAATAAAGCTTGAGCATAATTTTAAACTAGAGGCACTGTTTGAAAGAAAACTAAAATATCTTTATTACTCTATTTCCAAGCAGACTAGTGTTTTAATATTTGGAATTAATTTTTAGCAATGTAAAACTCAACTACTATATTGAAACTTTTTTTCTTAGATATAAAATGTGTCAATTAAAGGATGATTGGTTTGTTGTGCTGGCCAATACAACTTACTCATTTTAAGAGAATCTCCTAAAAATAATTTACTTTTCAAATTCTATGTTATATTTCACATTCCTGGAAACAAATTTTATCACATCTGTCAGAACTTAGTAGGAGCAAACTACTCCATCATAGTTCAAAGAAAAAACATAATGTTCTCTAGAAACAATTTATGAAAAAGTCAGATCCATATTTCATATGTGCCACAAAAGCTCATCAGAGTAATAACCCTCCTTCTCCTGGGTGTTATCCTACCATCTGCTGCTCTATTACTTATCTTTATTTTGCAACTAATTAACAGCATAATCTTCTAAATTCAGCAAGTTAATTATCATTATTGTGGTCTTTGCAGCATCATCAGTCCTCATGAAGTCTTGTCTCCCCACCCCCAGAGAACGTATGAAAATGAAGTAGGTTGGGAGAGAGTCTGTTTCTTTGGGGTGGGCTCATTAGGTGTTTGCTGATTAGCTTGGCATGCAGAGGCAGGTCAGAAGAATTCTGCTGAACATGAGGTTCCATGCAGGGCCCAACTAAGTTAATGTAGGTTTCTGAACATTTGCCAAGATGCCCTCTGTCAGCTCTCGGTAGAAACCCCCTGCAGAAAACCTACTGGCTTCCCACCGTGTGCAAAGTTATTTCTCAGTTTGTCACACAACACTTCAAGAAAGGATTGTGAAGAATGCTACCTAAATACTTTATTAAATCTTCTTAACAAAGCTCCTAGACAATTAACATTGTCTTATTCAGACACATTACCTTTTAGTTACAAATATTAGGTAAGAAAGTTGTTTTAGTAGAAGAATAACAGAGACAGCAAACACCTACAGTTTACTTGCTTAATGACAAAAACTCCTAAATCTAAATGTGGGGAGGTCCATTGCAATTCTATGGAAGACAGTAGATCCTAGGAATTTTTCTATAATATTAAAAAATACTAGATAATTTTGTATTTGTGAATCCCCACTTACATTTCTTTTTCTTACCACATTCTTACTTTCCCAAAGACTTAATCCTCTAACAACCAAAAAAAACCTTGCTCTGGAGAAATTTCTTTAGCAAAAAAAGGATCCTATTTCAATATTTATAGTAGACACAAACAATATGTATTTGTCTTCCTTATATAAGCACTAGGTTTTGAAAATCAGGGCCCCACAAAAGCATTCCTGGCTATCTTCAGATACAAATAAGTTTTCTCTTCAGCTGTAGTGTGCTAGTCATTCTAATGTGTTCCAATGCTATTTCTCCTAATTTTTTATTTTTTTAATGTATCTTTCACTATGTTTAAAAAAATTTTAATTCCTGTATAGTTAATATACACTGTTCATTTCAGGACTTATATAGTGATTCAACAATTCCATATACTGGGGCGACTGGGTGGCTCAGTCGTTTAAGCGTCCAACTTCGGCTCAGGTCATGATCTCACGGTTTGTGGGTTTGTGTCCTGTGTCAGGCTCTGTGCTGACAGCTCAGAGCTTGGAGCCTGCTTCGGATTCTGTGTCTCCCTCTCTGTCCCTCTTTCCCTCACTCTCTCTCTTCTCTGCCCCTCCCCCACTCACTCACACACTCTCTCAAAAGTAAATAAACATTAAAAAACGCCCACATTTCCATATATTACTCTGTGCTTATCTAGGTAAGCGTACTCTTAATTCCCTATTTCACCCATCCTCCCCACCTCCTCTCTGCTAAACATCTGTTCTCTATAGTCAGAGTCTGTTTTCATTTGTATTTTTTATTTCTTAAATTCCACATATGAATGAAATCATGTGGTATTTGTCCTTCTGTGACTGGCTCATATTGCTTAGCATTATACTCTCCAGATCCTTCACGCTATTGAAAATGGCAAGATTTCATTCTTTTTTATAGCCGAGTAACATTCCATTCTCCGTATATACCGCTTCTTTATTCATCTATTGATGGACACTTAGGGTGCTTCCATAATTTGGCTACTGTAACAATAATGCTGCAATAAACACAGGAGTGCATATATTCCTTTGAATTAGGGTTTTTTGTAATTTTTGGGGAAAATACCCAGTAGTGAGATGACTGGATTTTAGGGTAGTTCTATTTTAATTTTTTTTAACTTTGAGAGAGCAAGCAAGTGAGCGAGTGAGCAAGAGAGCTAGAGAGCAAGCACAAGTGGGGGAGGGGCACAGAGAAGGAGAGACAGAATCCCATCCACGTCATCAGTGCAGCTTGATGTGGGGCTCGAACTCACAAACCATGAGATCATGACCTGGGCCAAGATCAAGATTCAGACGCTTAACCAAATGAGCCACCCAGGCGTCCCTTTAACTTTCTGAGGAACCTTCATACTGTCTTTCACAGTGGCTGCACCAGTTTGCATTCCAGCCAACAGTGCATGATGCCTCCCTTTTCCCCAACATCCTTGCCAACTCTTGTTTTTCTTTTTTTGATTTGAGCTTTTCTGACAGGTGTGAGATGGTATCTCAGTGAGGTTTTGATATGCATTTCCCTGATAACTGATTTTCATGTATCTGTTGACCATCTGGATGTCTTCTTTGGAGAAACATCTGTTCATGTCTTCTGCCCATTTTTAATTGGATTGTGGTTTTTTTGGTGTTAAGTTCTTGATATACTGTGGATACTTACCCTTTATTGGGCACATTATTTACAAGTATCTTCTCCCACTCGGTAGGTTGTCTTTTTGTTTTGTTGATTGTTTCCTTTGCTGTGCAGAAGCTTTTAATTTTGATGTGCTTCCAATAGTTAATTTTGCTTTTGTTCCTCTTACCTCAGGTGACCTATCTAGAAAGATGTCATTATAGCCGATGTTAGAGAACTTACCACCATACTCTCTTCTAGGATTTTTATGGTTTCAGTTCTCACAATGAGGCCCTTAATCCATTCTGAGTTTATTTTTGTATATAGTGTAAGAAAGTGGTCCAGTTTCAGTCTTTTGCACATAGCTGTCCAGTTTTCCCAACACTGTTTGTTGAAGAGACTCTTTCCCAATGCATATTCTTGCCTCCTTTGTCAGATTAATTGACCATATAATCGTGGGTTTATTTCTGGGCTCCCTATTCTGTTCCATTGATCTAGGTGTCTATTTTTGTGCAGTACCATACTGTTTCGATTACTACAGCTTTGTAATCTGAAGCCTGGAATTGTGATACCTCCAAGTTTTGTTCTTTTTCAAGACTGCTTTGGCTATTTGGGGTCTTTTGTGGTTCCATGCAAATTTTAGGATTGTTCTAGTTCTGTGAAAAATGCTGTTGGTATTTTAATAGGGATTGCATTACATCTGTAGATTGTTTTGGGCAGTATAGACATTTTAAACATATTTGTTCTTCTAATCCATGAACATGCAATGTCTTTCCATTTCTTTGTATCATGTTCAATTTCTTTCACCACTGTTTTACAGGTTTCAGAGTACAGGTCTTTCACCTATACTCCTTATTCCTAGGTATTTTATTACTTTTCGTGTAATTATAAATGGGATTGTTTTCTTAATTTCCCTTTGTGCTGCTTCATTATTAGTGTATAGACATGCGATGGATTTCTGTATATTGATTTTGTATCCTGTGAACTTACTGAATTCATTCATTAGTTCTAGTAGTTTTTTTGGTGGAGTCTTTATTTTTTTAATGTTTATTTATTACTGAGAGACAGAGACAGAGCCCAAGCATGAGAAGGGCAGAGAGAGAAGGAGACACAGAATCTGAAGCAGGCCCCAGGCCCTGAGCTGTCAGCACAGAGCCTGACGCGGGGCTCAAACTCACGGACGGTGAGATCATGACCTGAGCCAAAGTGGGACACTCAACCGACTGAGCCACCCAGGTGTCCTTCTGTGGAGTCTTTAGAGTGTTCTATACAGTATATAGAATCATGTCATCTGCAAACAGTTGACTTCTTTCTTACAATTTGGGGGACTTTTATTCCTTTGTCTTATCTGACTGCTGTGACTAAGACTTCCAGTATCATGTTGAATAAAACTTGTCTTCTTCCTGACCTTAGGGGAAAAGCTTTCAGTTTTTTACCATTATGATGTTAGCTGTGGGGTTTTCATATAAGGGCTGTATTATGTTAAAGTATGTTCCCTCTAAACCTAGTTTGTTGAGGGTTTTTCTCATGAATGGATGTTGTATGTTGTCGTATCTTTTTCTGCATCTATTGAAACAACCTTATGGCGTTTATCCTTTCTCTTACTGATGTGATGTATCATGTCGATTGATTTGTGAATATTAAACCACCCTTGCATCCCTGGAATAAATCCTACTTGCTCATGGGGAATGACTTTTTTAATGCATTGTTGGATTTGGTTTGCTAATATTTTGTTGAGGATTTTTACATCTATGTTCTGTAGCGCTCTCTTTTTTATTTGGCAATGTGTTTATTTGGTTTTAGTATCATGTTGATATTGGCCTTGAAGAACAAATTTGGAAGTTTTCCTTCCTCTTCTATTTTTTGGAAAAGTTTGAGAATAGGTTTTAACTCTTCTTTAAATGTTTGGTAGAATTTATGTGTGAAGCCGTTGGATCCTGGACTTTCGTTTTTGGGGAAATTTTTGATTACTGATTCAATTTCATTGCTGGTAATCTATATGTTCAAATTTTCTGTTTCTTCCCGCTTCATTTTTGGGAAGTTATATGTTGCTAGGATTTTATCCACTTCTAGGCTGCTCAGTTTGTTGACACATAATTTTTCATAATATTCTTACAATCCTTTGCATTCCTGTGGTGTCGGTTACTATTTTTCCTCTTTCATTTCTGATTTTGTTTGAGTCCTCTCTCCTATTTTTGATGAGCCTGGCTATAGGTTTATCAATTTTGTTGATCTTTTCAAAGAACGAGCTCCTGATTTCATTAATCTATTTTTTTAGTTCCTAGATCATTTATTTCTGTTCTGATATTTATAATTTCCTTCCTTCTGCTGGGTTTGGGTTTGGGTTCTTTTTCTAGCTCCTTTAGGTGTAAGGCTAGGCTAATATTTAAGATTTTTCTTGCTTCTTGAGGTAGGCTTGTAATGCTATAAACTTTTCCCTTAGAATTGCTTTTGCTGCTTCAAAGATTTTAGACCACTGTGTTTTCATTTTCATTTGTCTCCGTGTGTTTTTTGGTTTCCTCTTTGACTTGTTGGTTGACTCATTTACTGTTTAGTTGCATGTTATTTAACTTCCATGTATTTGAGCTCTTTTCAGATTTTTTTCTTATGGCTGATTTCTAGTTTCACTGCATTGTGGTTGAAAAGATGCATGGTATAACTTCAATCTTTTTGCATTTGTAGAGATTTATTTTGTGGTCTAAAATATAATCTGGAGAATATTTCATGTGTACTTAAAGAATGTGCATTTTGCTATTGTAGGATGGAATATTCTGAATATGTCTATTAAAACACTAGTCCAATGTATCATTCTAAGCCACGGTTTCCTAATTGATTTCATCGATGTAAATAGGATGTTAAAGTTCCCTACAATCACTGTGTTACCATCAGTTAGTTCCTTTATATTTGTTACTGTTTTATGTATTTGGGTGCTCCCATTCTGGGTGTATAAGGGTTTACAATTGTTACGTCTTCTTGTTGGAGTCCCCCTTAATGATTATGTAGTGTCCTTCTTTGTCTCTTGTTACAGTCTTTGTCTTAAAGTCTATTTTGTCTGATACAGCTCTTGCTACCCTAGCTTTCTTTTCACACCCCTTTGCATGATAAATGTTTCTGCATCCCCTCTTTTTCAATCTGCATGTGACTTTGGGTCTGCAAGGAGTTTCTTGTTGGCAGCATATACACTGGTCTTATTTTTTTTTTTTTATCCCTCCCATCACCCTATGCCTTTTTTTTTTTTTTTTTTTGGAATGTTTAGTCCATTTACATTCAGAGTAATTATTGATAAGTCTGTATTTATTGGTATTCTATCATTTGTTTTGTGATTGTTTTTGTAGATCTTCTGTTTTTTTCTTCCCTTGTTCTCTTCTCTCACCACAAGTTGGCTTTCTTTAGTGATATATTTGGATTCCTTTCTCTATTTTTTTTGCACACCTATTACCAATTTTTGATTTGTGGTTACCATTAGGTTTGTATATAACATCTTCTGAACCACACATCATTTTAGCAAAACCAAACAGGGAGGACGTTTAAGTATTTTCAAAGAGTTGAAGGCAACAACAAAGCACAGTCCAACTCAAGCCTGAAAGAAGACATTGTAAATTTTACTAGAGGGTTAGCAGACTGGCAAAAAAAAATTATTTAATGTGTAACATGAATCAAAGGGATAAGAGCTGGGAATCACTCATTTGGAGAAACTGGATTTGGAGTCCTATCACTGATGGAGAATCAAGTCCTGTGATCATTTACCTGTCATTAAGGAAACCAGTCTCAACTTTCTTCAGTTGGGAGGATACAATTATTTCCTCAATTGGTAAGTCTTTTACCTTATTAAGCTCCAGGGGGCTAAAAATCAATGACACTGACATATTAATTCAAATTTTAAAATCATCTGTACCTATTTGGTATTCTATGTTCTGAAAGTAATTAAAGTAACTTGCCACAGAGTAATAGGTTACCCTTGAATTTCAATTTAAAATGGTTAAAAGATCAATTCAGTCTTGTGATTTTAATTGGAAGAGCTAAAATAATCTCATAAGCCTCCCAATAATGGACTATTTAAGAAAACCAAGCCTCATATCTATAAGTTTAATTAAACTTAAAAGGTTATTAAAGTACTTAGAGAAGTTTATTAGACAACTGAGGTACCTATAGGGAAAACAGGATATATTAAGTTTAAAATGAAGTTTGGCATGTTTAAAATTAATTATATTTGAAGACCTTTAAAAGCAATTATATAGTTGGATTTGTAAACTGGCCTTAAAAATTCAGGGAAGAACTAAGTTTCTGAATTTGTAACTTTAATAAATCTAATATATTTTTTAAAAGCAGTCCCTGAAAAAAAAAATAAAAAATCAAATAAATAAAAGCAGTCCCTGAGTAATGGTTTTTATGCACAAAAGTTATCAAGGGCACCAAAAACAAACAACTCACTGATATAATCCTAACTGCTAAAGAATATAATCAATGGCCTTAAAAGAAGACTTCTTTGCCTCTCTTGATGATCACCAGAACGATTTGCAAGAGAAACTCAAAATTTAAGATCACATCTGCTGAATTTCTTAGCACCTAAGAAATGTATGTTAAATAAATGACAATTGACAGAAATAATTATTAAATGAGACTGAGGAAAAACATATGAACATGAAACCAACTACAAAACCCAAACTATTTTTAGGTCATTTCCCAATGTCGGTAGATTGGTTTTGTACTTGTAACAATATAGAAGTATAGTTGGTAACACGCGAGCAGTGAAAATTCTTAGACAGTAATATAAAATGAACATTATAGACTAAGGGAAAACAGACTAGCAATATTTCATAAAAATATAAAACCAATGATGAAATGTGAAATTATTTCTGTACAACAAAACCCCCAATTAAACAGAATTCCCTTAGCATTCTAGGCAATTGGTATTTTGTTACCAGTTCATATTACCTGGATAGAAGGGCAATATCTAATTTTCACAAATGAGCCAAACAGGTATGATATATTAGAAAATGGAAACATAGGACAATCAAATATACCAAAGGTGGTATGTTCTCAAACCACAACGTAATTAAAATAGAAATCAAGATAAAAAGGAAAGCCCCCAGATATTTGGAAATTATACAATATACTTTTATATAAGCGCCAGTAGTTCAAAGAAATCACAAAGGAAATTAAAAGATATATGATAATGAAAATATAGCAGATCAAATTTGTGGAAAGAAATTTATAGCTTTAAATGCCTATACTGGAAAGGTAAAAAGGTTTAATCAATAATCCAAGCTTCCACTTTAAGCCAAAAAAACATAGGCACATTAAACCCAATTAACTAGGAGAAAGCATTAGAGATAAAAGTAGCAATGAATGATATGTTTGTACTATCATTAAGAAAAATAAAGCCAAGCTACCCACTAAGAGAAAATATTTGTAAGACATATGTAACAAAAATTTCGTATTTAGTATATCTAAAAAGTTCCCATGACATAAAAATAAGAGACAACCCATTTTAAGAAATCAGCAGAAGATATCACAAAAGCATCTGGCAAAATCAGAAATTAAATAAAACCATAAGATACTGCTACAAACTGCTAGAAATGTCTACAATGAAAATGAGACAAAGCCAAATGCTGGCAAAAATGTGGAACAACTGGAATTCCCATACTCTGTGAGAATTCAGAACTTTGGCAAATGGTCTGGCAGTTTCTTACAAAGTTAAATGTATACCTACCCCTTACTCAGCAAATTCTACCCTTCAGTAGATAGGCCAAATGAAAATAAACATCCGCAAGAAGAGTTACACAAGAACGTGCACAGCATCTCTGTTCACAATGCTAAACACTGAAAACCATTCAAGTGTCCACCAACAAGAGAATGGATAAAGAAACTGTGTTATATTCACACAATGGAATACTACTCAGCAATAAAAAGCAGCAAACCAATACATTCAACAACATTGATAAATCTTGTGGCTGGACACAAGAATATATATGGATTCATTTATATTAAATTCTAGAACTAATTGCTGGTGACAACAGTTGGGAAGGTATACTGATTGCAAAGGGAAATAAACTTTCTGGGTAGATGTTAATGTTCTATACCATGATAGCAGTGTGAGTTACATTAATACACTTATACATCAAAATTAAAATTGGTTCATTTCAATGTATATAAATTTTACACTGAGAAAGGCCTATTAAAAAATAATTGAGTTGGGTAGGGAATGGTCTGAGGCATAGATAAAACACGAATGGCAGTTACAGTGCTAATAATTGAAGCTGGTGATGGGTACATGGGGGTTCATTATTCTATACTGGTTACTTTGTATATGTTTGAAATTTTCCATAATGAAAAGTTAGAAAAAAAAAAAAAAGGAAACAGACTAATTTCTGAGTCTTTTTATTTAATTAAAACTGGACAATCTTATTTACTACTCCAATTAAAATAGGCAATCACCTAAATATGGTTATTTTACATTAGCAAAATCCTAATAATAAATTTAACTGGATTGTTAAATTTAAGTAGGGCAATCTATGACTCCCCATGCTATTTTTTGGGCCTTCAACCAATGATTATTTTCCATATATAAAGCTATAGCTTTGATTTTTTTAATATACAAGCACACAAAACACTCTTATTCTTGTTAATTTCCTGATGACCTAAAAGAAAAAGTTATTCAAGGAAGTATTAAATTTAATAGTTTCTACAAGTATGGCCTACTCTTATAGCCAAAAGTATTTCTTTAAATCTGACTTGTTCCTTTTGAATTAATTTGCTAGGAAAAAAAGTCCACTGAATATGTAAAAGTATTTTTAGATGCAGGATAGAACAACAGATCTCGTTAACTCCTATTTCTACTCTATTCAGTTCTCACTAAATTGAATTTTTCACTAGTACGGTATGTTTAGGAAGTGTAAAAAACATTCCCAATGAAGCTTTTTTGCTATCAAGTGAAGATGCATCTTAGTATTTCCAAAGCTTTGAGTTAAACATGCTGTTAATGCAAAAAATTGCCCTCTTGGGTTTTCATAAGTTCTCTCACCACAATCAATAACTAGCTAATTTTTACACTCTTCAAACATTGTTCATTCAGATGGTGTGTTAAGTTTTACTGTTAGTTATCACATGCCATTTTGAGATTATTAGCAATGGAGAATAGAGGTAAAAAACTTGAAACTTTGCAATATATAATGGTTTTTATATGTACACATTTATACTGTTAGTATACTGCCTAGCACAGAACTGATGCAAAATTATCTATTAATTTTTCTAAGGATACATTAACTGATGTTCAGAATTAGTCCTGAAAATGTGTGAAGACTATAGAAGGGAGAATTACATGGATTAAAAAAACAAAAAGCAGCTTTAGTTTTTTGCCAAGGAATTTAGCACATTTATGGAATTTGGGGCTAAGAGACACTCTAAAAATCAACGTTTAATCTCTTTACACCTAAGAATACTGAGTCTCCTCAAAATTAAAATGGCTTGATTAAGGGTAATGAACAGCAGAGTCAGAATTAAAATTAAAACCCATGTCTTTGGACTCCTAATCTATAGCTTATCCCTTAAACACCACCAGTTTCTTGGTGTCAAAACGCAACTCAAAAATATGGATTTTCTTTATGTATTATGTGCTACATTTATACAATTTCAGAATTCTTGTCAATACTGTTCTACTAATTCCTATCACTGTTTAAAACCCTCTGTATGGCCTTCCAATGTTTACACCTAGTTTCAGCTGTAATATTCCTAGCCACCACAAGGAGGAGATTTTGTTCAAAACGCCACAGCTCAAAAGCAGACAAACCGATGACAAGAACTAGGACTTTACTCTCAAATTCATCCATTTATTTTAAAGTACCACTAATTAGTCACTATGCTAATGGAAACTCTTCCATATTATCTGGTTCTTGCATAGTGTAATACATTCCAAAGCTTTATAAAATGTGATCTAAACTGTACATTTGAAGCAGGCTTTAATGGAAAAACTAATTCAAAACAGGCTCAAGAAATGTACAGAACAAGTAAAATCTTGCTTACCATTTTTGCTTCTGACTGTACTGGTTGAGGGGAGGAAGGACCTGGAATTCCTGGAACACTAGGCACCATGGTGACTGGCCGAACAAGCTATGCAAAATATATTAACAAATAATTGCTAGAGGATATATTCAATATGAGATTTGTGCTATATCTGCACAATGGTTATACAAATTTGAGAGTTCAGAATCAGAAAACTGCAAACCCTTATTATCTACTGTCCTGATTTATCTTTTAAAATTTGTCAATTTCCATAAAAGTTCACAGAGAGTGTCCTTGTAAACAATTCCTGCAATAATCAAAGTACCATGGAATTACTGGACATGTGTTTTCGTACACATATATTCCTAAAGAACAGAAATCTGTGTTAATAATTGAATTCTACAAATCTAGTCAAAGTGAAACGGGCTGAATAAGGAATACATTTCTTAAAATTAAAAGTACAAGGAAGAATTTGAGAAACTTAACAGAAGACCATGAGGGAGGGGAAGGGGAAAAATAAAAAAGTTAGAGAGAGGGAGGCAAACCATAAGAGACTCCTGGATACTGAGAACAGACTGAGGGTTGATGGGCATTGAGGAGGGCACTTGTTGGGATGAGCACTGGGTGTTGTATGGAAACAAGGAAAAAATTTTGAGAGGATGGAAAAACATTTTCTAACCAATTAATTATGTTTGTCTTGAATGGTATATGCTGTCATTATAAATATGAATGAATACACACTACTAACCCCTAGTAAGTATTTTTTTGGATTCAGTTTCTTAAACCAATCAAGCAGCCCTAGATCAGTTTACAGAGTCTAAACCTCAAACTTACCGGGACTGCAGCTGGAACATGCACATTAGAACTTGTAATTGATGCGGGAATAGCAACAGGCATGGTTTGTCCATTAGGAAGATGCAACAGAAGAGGAAATGGGCCCGGTACAGGACTAAGAAAAACAAAAGAAGAATAATTAAATGTAAGAAATCCTTATCAGCCACTCCTAACAATATGAGAGTATTTTTACTCCTATTATCGTATCATTTAAAAATAAATTTTCTAACCACTGCAAAGCAAATTACAAAATTTTATTATTTTTAGTTGTATTCTAAATACATAATGTATATAGCAGTGTGGAGAAACAACAGGTCCAGAAAAACAGGACAATCTCCAATATGCTGAATGAGAAAAATTCTTATCAGAAGGTCTTGAGGGTCACCTGGCTCAGTTGGTACAGCATTTAACTTCTGATCAGGTAAGTTGAGCCCCATGATGAGTGTAGAGACTACTTAAAATGTTTGGGAAAAAACCAAAGTCTTGACATATGTTTAAGAACTGAAAAAAATGTCATCTGCTGGAGTAATTTTATGTATTCTGTGTGAAATAGCATGAAAATTAGAGACCACCTTAAATTCACATTCAATGCGATTTTTTTTAAAAATTAAGTTTTAGATATTTATTTTCTAATCTATTAGATAACACTAAGAGAAAAAGACAACCCAAATACTTTTTCCAAAAATCAAAGCATGCAGAACATGATTAACATACACACACAAAACTAAGGCCACAATTTGAATTACATGTCGTGGGAAAAACTGTGACAAGAAAAACTTGATTCATAAACAGTTCAATGACTGGCCCAAATCATCACTTACACGATTGGCCTGTTGGAGGATGGTGCCTGGGTGATCACAGTACTTGAGGTTGGTGAAGGTACTGCTTGCTGAATAATTACACTGGAGTCAGAACTTGTAAGCAGCACGTTGGGAACCTGTAATGATGCTGGACGAACGATAGCTGATGTGGGCTGTGCAGTTTGTGCCAATGGTACCTCCTATTTAGTGATGAAATAAAAAAGGGTGGGATTTAAAATTATAAGTCAATCCGGGGCGCCTGCGTGGCTCAGTTGGTTAAGCGTCTGACTTTGGCTCAGGTCATGATCTCGCGGTTCGGGAGTTCGAGTCCTGCAGCAGGCTCTGTGCTGACAGCTCGGAGCCTGGAGTGTGCTTTCAGATTCTGTGTCTCCCTCTCTCTCTGGCCCTTCCCCTCTCAAGCTCTGTCTCTCTCTCTCTCTCTCTCTCTCTCAAATAATAAATAAACATTAACAAAACATTTTTTTTCATTATAAGTCAATCCATGAAACTTAAAAGTGAACAGAATATAACACACTTCTAAAAGCATCTACACGCGTCGGACTCTGTGTTGACAGCTCGGAGCCTGGAGCCTGTTTCGGATTCTGTGTCTCCCTCTCTCTGACCCTCCCCCCTTCATGCTCTCTGTCTCAAAAAAAAAAAATTAAAAGCATCTGCAGAATAATACCCTCCCCCAAAGTAATGTCCAAAGTTATTTAAAATTTTACAAGCTAAAGTTATTAAAAAGAAAATTTTAGAAGTAGCTAAAAAGCGTCAAATATAACGTTCATATTTGAATTTAAAAACACCTAAAAAAATAATAAAAATAAAAACATCAGAGTGGTGTTTTTTTTTTTTCCCATACTACTTGTTTTCCTATCAATCCAGAAACAGGCTAAGTAACTTGGCTATGATTCCATGAACATTTCTGAAAATCCATGAGAGACTGCCTAGTCCTACTCCATCATTGTACTGTAAAAAGGGGAAACAGATCCAGAGAGACTGATACAAATTAGTAATAGAAATGATTAAAAAATTTTAATACAAATGTTTACTACCACAATTTATTAATGTCAAAAGGTCAAGTAATGTTGGTATCCTGAATGTAAAATAATTACTGGAGTGAAATCTTTGCAAATTAAAGAAAAACACAGAATTTATTGAGTTAGCCAGGACCTTAAAGATGGTCTTTTCCCCAGTTTTACAGATTAGGAAGAGATTAAGAGCTTTACCTAGAACTCCTTTTACTAGTTAGGGTAAAAATTGGGTCTACTGTGTTCTTAGAATTGGTCTTTACGCTGCCTCTTATTATCAAAATCTTATTTAGCTACATAGGAAGAAAAGATCAACTAGTACTATTGGAACTTCATTTATTCAACAAGTTTGAGAATTTATAGCATGCCCTCAAGGGCTACTGGGAAGAAAGAGACAATTAACAAGTAGAACAAGAAAATTCCAAATAGTAGTATGTTATAAAATAACAGTACAACATAATAAATCATGAAAGATTAACTGAGGGAAGGTTGGGGTTGGCTTACTTTAGATAGCATACATAGTGAGGTGAGGTGAGCTTTTCTGCAAAAAATGGTGCTGGATGAACAGATACTGAAAGGATAGCCAGAGAAAATTCTATCTAGGGAGAGGGAAGCGATATCAAGAGTAATGTCTTTAAGGTAGGAAAAAACTTAGAATATTTGGGGAATACACCAGAGTGGCATGAAGTGAAGGTCGAATGGGCAGGCAAGCTCAGATCAATGAGGCCTTATGAAAGGACTATTAGTTATCTTAAATGCCATGGCTAACCACTGAAGGATTTTAAGCAGGAAAGTGATTATATAATGTATTAAAAATAAAGCTACCTATAGAATATTGGAGATGGAAGTAGAAAGTCCAGTTAGAAGTAATTATTAACAATCCAAGTAAAAGATGATGGCTTGGGACTAAAGTGATGACACTGAAGATCAAAGAGGATAAATTAATATTTCAGAAAGTAAGTCTGATAAGATTTGCTATTGGTGTTGGTGTGAAGAAAAGGAAGAAATGAAGGATTCTTGACTTGAGCAACTCCATGGGATGGAGAGCAAATTTACTGAGATAGGGAGAATTATGGAAAAAAAAATTAAGAGTTCTGATTTAGATGTATTAAGTTTAAGATGTCTTTCAGTCATAGAAAAGGAAATGTCAAGACGGGAGTGACAGATGAATATGGAAATCCAGGAGATATCTTGGTTGATAGAAGTTTGAGAGTCATCAGCATGTAGATGGTTTTTAAAGTTATGGTCTAGGTGATCTCACCTAGAAAGAAAAGTGAAGAGGGCCCAGAATGGACTTTAACAAATTGGCATGGCTATGCCCTGCCCAGGAGGAGGCTAATGACTGAGGGAGGAATGTAGCAAGGATTACTCCCGAAAGAAGCTGAAGCAGCAATGAACAGGGAAAAACCGTTGAGTGTGAAGGGACTGGCACGATCTTTAGGAAAAAAGATATTCATATCAAAGAGTTAACAATATTTCCTGTAACTGTGATAATGTGGAAACCTTTATGTCCAAAAAAGAACAAGATAATTAAATACATTAAGATAATGATAAAGTACAACCATTAAAAATTATGATTTTGTGCGAATGTAAACTGGTATAGCCGCTCTGGAAAACAGTATGGAGGTTCCTCAAAAAATTAAAAATTGAGCTACATAATGGCCCAGCAATTGTACTACTAGGTATTTATCCAAAGGATACAAAAATGCTGACTGAAGGGGCATATGCACCCCAATGTTTATAGCAGCACTATCAACAATAGGCAAATTATGGAAAGAGCCCAAATGTCCACTGACTGATGAATGGATAAAGAAGATGTGGTATATCTATACAATAGAATATAACTCGGCAATCAAAAAGAATGAGATCTTGCTATTTGCAACAATGTGGATGGGACCAGAATGTATTATGCTAAGCAAAATAAGTCAGAAAAAGATAAATATCATATGATTTCACTCATATGTGGAATTTAAGAAACAAAACAGATGAATACAGGGAAGCAAAAATAAGATAAAAACAGAGAGGGAGACAAACCATAAGAGACTCTTAAATACAGAGAACAAACTGAGGGCTGCTGGAGGGGTGGCTGGGTAGGGGGATGGGTTATGGGTGATGGGCATTAAGGAGGCACTTGTTGGGATGAACACTGCATGTTATATGTAAGTGATGAATCAATAAGATTCTACTCTTGAAACCATTATTACACTACATGTTAACTAACTTGGATTTAAATAAAATTCTCAAAAAATGAAGAAAATTATGATTTTGGAAATTTTCTAATGATGTGGGAAAATGTTCATTAATGTTGAATGTCGAATGTATGATATAAAAGTAAACTCGGATCAGGATGCCTGGTTGGCTCAATTGGTAGAGCATGTGACTCTTGATCTTGGGGTCATGAGTTCAAGCCCCATGATGGGTGTACAGCTTACTTAAAAAAAAATTAAAAATAAATTTTTTAAATTAAAAAGTAAACTAGGATCTTTCTTCGAATTTTTCTTTGTATCTATTTATCCTTCTAATGAGCTATTCACTTACACAGTATATTTGTATAAATGCATGCATATATCTAGGAAAAAATGTTTCAAAATATTAGTATTTCTTATCACTCAATTATGGGCTAAGAGGAGATTTTGGTTTTCTTCCTTATATTTTTCTATATTCTTAAAGTTTTTATAAAGAGACTCACTTTTATAATTAGGAACTGAGGAAAACACCCCACAAAACATCTAAGGTCAAAGCCATGTCATCCTCTGCCATGACAGTAATCCATTAATCCATTTATGGTTTTAGAATAAAATAATCTACATAGAAACATTGTCAATGCTTCTTCATTGTGCCACACATAGCACCCCATGTGTTCATTAGATGTGCTTATGAAAAAAAGCAATGAAGAAATACTCACAATAATGGTTACTCAACCCATACTATAGCCCAGAGGATCCCAAATTACCAAGGTATTCAAGATCCAGGAATAAGCCCTAAATTGCCTACAAAAGGCCTGTACTAAGACAGTATCACCATCACCTCAGTTGGCAGTACCAAAGACCCACTGCTGAGAATGAGTATTGCTTTAGCCCTTAAAAAGCCTAAATAACCTTGGTTCGAGCAATTTTTAGTAGTAAAGATAAAGCTGTCACTATGTAAGAGCAGTGAAGAATAGGGGCGCCTGGGTGGCTTGGTCGGTCAAGCGTCCTACTTCACCTCAGGTCATGATCTCGCAGCTCCAGATTCTATGTCCCAACCCCCTATGTCCCCAACTCCCCCGCTTGCACTCTCTTTCTCTCAAAAATAAACATTAAAAAAAAAAAAGTAGCAAAGAATAAAATAACAAAACCCAGAAAAATTAAGTTTTTATAAATTTGTGTAGCCTTTAAAAAATAAGTTTTATTTAAAATGACTGCTGTCCTCCCCTATAATTTTTCTGTGTAATAAAAAGCCAATTTTTTACAAAAGTGACGTCTTCTTGCCCTGAAATTTCCATGAGTATTCACAGGCTTTTACATATAAGCCTATTACAACCTGACACTCAATTATGTACAACTTATTACATTAACATTTTATGTAAGTCAAATACTAAACTTTACTTGGGGTGATTTTTTTACACTAAGTTTCTATTTCTACCAAAAATGCAAATTTCTAACCTTTTCATCACTGGTAGTAGATTCTGGGTGAGGTAAAGGACTATCTTGGTGAGTTGTTTCTACAACAGAGGGCTCCTCAATTTTGCTTCTTATAATGGGTGTTGCAAGAGGGGATAAATCTAGAGGCATCTAAAAATACAAACGTTAAAAGAAAATGTTAGGAATTCCAAAATGCCAATCAGCATTTCTAAAATAAGAAAGCAGGAAGTGTCAGCTATGATTATTGTTCTGTTAGAAGTACTCTTTTTTTTAATTTCATGGTTAACAACATACTTTTTTAATGTCGTCTTCTGAGGCTTTCTTGAATTCATTCTCAAATGGACTTGCCAATTCATTAAACAAACCCACTTCTTCACAGTTTTTCAAGAATCTTGTTGGTGTTGGGGTCTGATCTGAAATAAACGTCAAGAAGCAATCACATAGATTTAAATATCATGCAGGACCCTAAAATATAGCTAGTAAATTAACAAATTAGCAGGACTGGTTCAATCAGCTGTTAATTCTCTTTGGAAAGACCTCTTCCTTTAAAGCAAACAAAATTTGGTTAAGTTTTTGTTGCAGTTCAAGATATTTCCTCCAACTTTATGAACCATAAAAGTATGAAAAAGTCCTTCTTCTTCCTTAGTCCAGACCTTCTCTCTGAGTAGAGTGACAAGCATCTTCTACTCAGAGATCAACTATTATCATTGTTTAAGGCAGTAAGAATTTTAAAAATTTTACATTATTAAAAAATTGTGATTGTTTAAAATACATGCAGTTTGGGGAAAACTAGGACTAAAGCATGTATCTTCACTCTAGCCTGGCCCTTCCACTAGTGTTCATAATCTATTACGAAAGCAAGCTTAAGATAAAACAGAATTTTTAGGAGGTAGATCAAAATACTACAAGGAAGAAAAAGAAGGTTAAAACAAGAGCCCTGAAACAAAAACAAACCAAAACAACAACAACAACAACAAAAATAACCAACCCCCCTTCCTTATTACTATCTGCTAAAGCCAATTTTCTATTTTACTGCATTTTTCAAGTTTGGAACAAGGGGCTATTTAAGAGTTACATATTTATGTAAAGTTCTACCTTAATTTCTAGGCAGTAGAGGAATAGTCAACTCTATTTTCTCACAACTTGGAATATTTTAACTATCCTTGAATATGTACTTATACTATGTACATTAACACATATACTGGTTATAGAATAAATGCCAGTTAAGGTCCATGTTGAATAAAAAATAGTATTTTTATGGACTCTGCCTATTTGGTCTCCTAATTTTCCAGGCTATTTATTCATACTGACCAGAGTTGGTGGCACACTGAAATTCTATTCACATTCTATGCATTTTAACTTACAGGTTGTATTAGGAATCTAGCCTAAATTAAATACATGTATAAGGATGAATCCTGGTTTAAGATTTTGTAAGATTAAAATTCATGTATTTGTTAAATACTGTGTCCCCAGAATGGGCATTACTTATTGCTTCATCTCTGCCCCACATATATCTAGAGTACTGATATGCTTACTACATATAAATATATTTAACACTAAAATGACCTACATGTCACACATATTATGTATAACGTAAGCCTATTTCAAACACTACTAGTATTATCTAAATTACTGAAGAGACTCTCTCTTGCCATCATTTTACCTGTTAGTCTACAACATACGTACCCACTAACCCTCAAAAGACTTCTATAATTCTATTACAGTAAGGGCTCAGAATACTCCTATCAGTTTAAGTCCATCATAGCTGAATTAGTAAACTGAATATAAATCTGACTCTTCTATTCACATGCAAAAGGTCTATCTCACCTCAACAGAAGGCTCCTAATTTGTGTTAAAGAGAGAGAAAGAGCTTAAAAATAACCATGTTTTATGCATATGCATTATTAGTGAGTACTGGAATGATGAAGCCTGAGAAAAGAAACATCAACACAGGCACAGTTTAAACATCAATGGTTTAAATATGATATGCAGTGGCTTATGGCTACTGACCATCAAATATATACCACACACATCATGCATTATACAGTAATGCTAAACTACTTATTTCAACATATGTTAGTAAAAAAATGGTCAAGTGCTGTGTTTGAACATGTTCTATTTTTCTACTGTAATAAAGGTAAAGCAACAGGAGATTTCTAGAAACCAATCTCGAAACATTTTTAAGTTGAAAATTTCCAGACATTGCTCTAGGGCAGGAAGTTTCAGACAAGCAAAGACCTTCATGCCTAGGAGAGTGAACTGTCCAGGTTGTTGTTACTTTGTTTGACTGCTTTTTTTTGGTTCTAGCTCTTTAGATCTGATGTATACCATTTTAAAGAAATGTATAGCTCATTCTTCTCTGCTTCCTTTTACGAAACTAAAGATACACTGAGCATTCTCTCTTTCATTTTTCCTAGTTTTTGACAAATTACCAACTTTTTGTTACCTCAAATTTTTTCAGTACAAAAATTATGATACTGAAAGTACAGGAAAAACCATCTGCCTCATTATCTCTCCAGAGCACTGCATATGACAATTTCTATGCTGGGTATTAATTTCAAAATATTCATAATATTCAGATATCAGGGTTAATTCCAGACTTACAAGCAGTATAACCCAAACTTTAGAAAAGAATAATTTAGGGGTGATTCTGAATACTTACGACTTTGTGGTTATGACACAAAAGGGTCTGAAATTTATATAAATATATTAAGTTTTATATGAAACTTTGTTTTCTTATCATGATACTTATAAAATATAGAAAGTGCAGTAAAACTATGCGTATTATGTGTGTGTCCATACACATAGACGTGTGTGTATATATAAATACCAAAAAAGGGGCAGCTAATACAGCACGAGAAGACAATAAAACAACGCATGAATTTTCTCTTTTCACATATTGTGAAAGATATTCATCTGCTTATGTAATGCTGTATGTTCATAGGCTCAAAACACAAGAAAAGCAAATACTGAATTTAGGCCCCTTTATTGAGAGTATTTTACTAACACAGATGTTTTAGTCCCAAAAGAAATATAAACAAATTCTAGTGAGCAAGTCAGCTAATTGATCTCTCTCCAACAGGAGGAGCTTGATCATTTCCTATCTTCCCACAGCATTGTAAACCAGGTGTAAAAAGCTAAAAGAAACACTGACTAAACATCACATTAGTTCAATTATCAATTAAATGTAAATTCTGGAGATGCTATAAAAATGCTCCTGGGGTTCTAAATTAACTTCCACAAAACTGACATTGAAATCTACATTTGAAAAACCACACAAAAAAAAGTGAAATGAATGGTCAGAAGGAAACATGAAAATGTAATGGGTAAAATACATGTTGCCAACATTTACTGTAAATGAATTGGAATATCACCAGACTATATTATTTACAGAGAATACACAAAAATTGTGCACATTCCAGGTGAAATATGTATATAAGCTATTAATAAAAGCATATACTAACCAGCCACAATGACACTGTCATTACGTGCTGGACCAAATTTCAGTGTCATCTCATGTTTATGTTTATGGACAGCCAAATGATCCTCGTTGGTAAAACGCTGTGGCAAAAAGTTTTAAAATATAGTTAAGATTTTCAATTTGATCAAATAAGTAAAATGATAAGGAAATTCATTTCCACAACATGTAAAACCACCATTAACAATGAAATAGTTTGTTAACTATAAAAGAATCTATTGTTAGTATAGATAAACACAGAAGACTTCATATAATCATAGAGAAACCCATTACCCAAGAATAAGCAATACTGATGTATTACTAAGTCACAAAACTCATTTGACTGAGGCAAACTCATAAAACCTGAGGCAAAGAAACTTCATATAAATTTCATTTGGATACTAAAAACAGACCACTACTGTTTTTTTCTTTTTTTTTTGCTTTATCATAGTAGAAATATATATTCCATGGTACAATGACTTCTGAGGAAAGCACTGTATTGACCCAGACTTCAGGTTACTTACCACTTTTAAAATGAGAATTCTCTTATAAAAATATTATTCCCAGACAAATTAAGAAGTAAATCAGATTCTTTATGTTACCACGTTAAAAAAGAATGCTTTTGTTATAATCCAACAAAGAAATAGCAACCAATATAATAAGCTAGTTCATTTTAAAATAAAATTATGTCTGGACATCAACCTTTATGAAGATGCTCCTTATCGAGCAACAATTATAACTGAAAATAGGGAGCACTTATATTTTATTTCAGGACAATAATTATAAAATGCCACATTAAGAGATATAAACTCTCTGTTCTACATCCTTATAAACGGGAATGTTAAAATTATACATATTTGAACTCAGTTCCCCTAAACCATCAAAATGGATTCCTTCTCTTGTAGAAATATTACTCCTGAATAAATTAAGAAGTAAATCAGGTTCTTTATGTTACCATATTAAAAAAAAAGCTTCTTGTAATTCAGTGAAGAAATAGCAATCAATATAACAAAGCAGTTCGTTTTATAATCCAGCTCTTTCCCACTCAAGTGCTATCTTACTATTGCTTTATCATTATAAGAATTACTCCCAAATTTGGAGGAAGAAGTAGCTGTCTTTTCATAGACTGCTGAATAACTGCTCTTAGAGAATGAACATACATGTAGAATTTACTAGCACATTTAATTACCTTACATTAGAATTTTAAATATACATGTATTACATTCCACACTAAAAGTACCTTAAAGCAAGATTCACTTTATGTCCAAAGAACCTAACAATGTAATTTCTCCCATGAAGGCAATAATTAAACAATTTGTGAATAAATGCATTTTGGTAGAGGTCATAATTAACAGATAAGAACATGGGAAGTTATCTCCTAGGAACTCATTCTACCACTATCCCCTGCCTGGATTGGTTCGACCACAAATATCCAAATCAAAGAGCAACTACATATAGAATTGCACAAATTGTACAAAACATGTGAAAATGGCACCAAATTTAATCCTAAGTAAAAAAGAACAGTTAAAAGAACCCTAAAAACCATTTAGGATCATGTGAATATTAAAAGGGGGAGAACAAGAAATATGAATTTATGAAGTCTCACATATGATCTACAGATCAAATTTACCAAAATGCTATTTATTAAGAGATTTTTGATCAGATATTATTGATGTACATGGATAAAATACATTGAAACTGGTACCTGATATAGGGGAGTTGAACCTTAGCTATCACCTGAGGTAATTTATTTACCTTTAACTAGAAACTTAAAAAAAATGTCAACAGTCATCTTGTCAAAAGGCAGTCACCAGGAAAGGACAGATATATCTATAGATAGATGAATATACATCTATGTATATGAATGAAATAAATTATTTTTTCAACAAATGCTTATAAAATAGCTACTACATGCTAAGTTAAAATTTTTGCAAAATCTATTTGAACCGTTGTCTGAGCCAAATTAAAAAGTTTATTTTGAAAGTAAGTATTATAGAAAAATTATGATACTACTAGTAATAACAACACACTGAATTCATAATTTCTTTCTCCCAGGCAATTCAGAGTACAACCCCAATGCAAACTGTTACACATGTACACAGTATTTTGCTAAACAACAAGGCTTTGAGCATACAGCTGAATAAAATGGAAAGGCAGTCAAGAAAAGTAGGATAAGATAACCATCTCTCTTAAAAAGTTAAAAAGGGTAACCTGACAGATGGAAGGGAGGTAAACCAGTTGCTTCTATAAGGAATTTAAGCTCTGATATCTGAGAAATCTGTGCTTCTAAGGCTTGAACACTTACCAGAACTAACTTCCTAAGAAGTCAGTCATTCTGCATTTAATACATGCATTCACATCCATGATATAGATTAACAGATTAAATAGGTACAACTAAGTTATAAAACCATCAGACCACTAGCTCATCTTTCTTTTTTACTAGTTGAAGAAATCTACTCAACATCAGAAAGTTATACACACATACTCACATTAACATACCTCCAAGTGACACTTTAGACTGAATAAAATCAATCTTAATTTCCTTTGCAAAACAGCTTATAATGTATAAACACTCTACCAAAGATAATTTTCAATGAAAGCATCACCAAAAGCAAAGCTATTACCAATAAAATAGAAGAGTTCCCATGTTAAATGAATCTTTCACTAAATTATCTCACTTTGTCTCTTTCACCAAATTCAGTGGAACATCACTTTAAAACAAATGCAATGAATGCAACTCTTTCTGTGAAATACATAATAGTGGCATATAAAAACATTTTTTAATTTTTTTTTTTTACATTTTTTAAAATTTATTTTTGAGAGACAAGAGCGAGACAGAGCACAAGTGGGGAAGAGGCAGAGAGAGAAGGAGACAGAGAATCTGCAGCGAGCTCCAGGCTCTGAGCTGTCAGCACAGAGCCTGACGTAGGGCTTGAACTCACAAACTGCGAGATCATGACCTGAGCCAAAGTCGGACGCTTAACTGACTGAGCCACCCAGGCGCCCCTAAAAACATTTTTAATAGCAACAGTGAACAGTTAGTATTCTCTGCACTGATTTCTACTGGTCTCCCTCCAAAATAACAATATCAACAAAATATGTTTTAAGAAATTTAAAATCTATTTGAAAATTTAAATTTAAGTGCACTAAAGCTAAATTTCAAATTTGGAACAGTATCAATACTTATGACAAAAAATAACTTGTACTACATTACCACCACCAAATTGGTACTTCTAAAATCAATTTTTATATGAATTTTCAATTTCCTAGGAAATACTAGTCATAAAAAATTCTGAGAAGTGTAGTTTTTATAGCTTTCTTGAATTTATAGAAAAATGAATATCAAATATATCTCCAAAATATATGTCAAATCAGTCTATTTCTCTATATTTCCACTATTAGCATGTAGACAAAGACACCATTATCTCTCACCTAACAGCTGTCAGTCTACTCCCCGTTTGCACTCTTAGCTCAGTAATGGCTTTTCATCACTCTGTGCATAAAGCCCAAATACCTGATCACAGTCGACAGAGTCCTATAGAGTAGGACTCTTTTTTCCTACTTGACAGCATCTCTTACCCTTATTTATCCTTGTTGGTCACTACGTGCTCCAGCCACAATAGTCGCCTTTCTGTTTTTAAACACACCCAAACCCTTTCCCTCCTTAGGACCTTTATATTTGCTGTTCCTTCAGTTTAAAAACTCTTCCTCCAGGGTCTGCTCCCACATTTTCACGTTTTAATTAAAATGTCACCTTATCAGAGAGGCACAACCTGTCTAAATAGCACCAACCCTGGTAATTCCTATCTTTACCCTGGCTCAGCATCATCAGATATCAGGCAAATTAAGATCATAATGAGGTACAACTACATCCTCACCAGAGTGACTAAAATTAAAAGACTATCCAAAACAATCTTCAAAAGGAGAAAGAACTAAATTGGTGAACTTCCCTTTCCTGAATGGAAGCATTATTATAAAGCTAGAGTAATTAAGATATTGTGGTACTAGCATAAAAGTTGACAAACTGATGAAAGGAACAGAGTAGACTGCTCAGAAACAGACCTACAGTTACACAGTGATTTGATTTTCAACGAAGGAGTTGAAGCAAATTAATAGAGAAAGAAAAATCTTTTCAACAAATGATGCTGAAAAATCACATGGAAAAAAGTGAGCTTGAATTCCTACCTCACACCAGTATATACATATACAAAAACGAGTTCAAGATGAAACAGAGACCTGAATGAAAAAACAAGCTTTCAGAAAAATAAAGGAGAATACCTTTGTGACCTAAAGGTAGGCAAAGATTTTTTAGACAAGATTTCTTAGAAAGCCACAACCATAGAAGAGAAAAAGTTAACACATTAGACTTCACTAAAATTAGAAAGACTTGTTCAAAAGCTTTTATCATGAAAATTAAGATGCCAACCAGACTTAGTAGAGAAACTATTTGACAATGGACTGGTATCCAGGATGGCAACCGTCCAACAAGCACACGAATAAGTGCTCATCTTTTCATCAAAGAAATGCAAATTAAAACTATAGGATATACAATAAAAATGGCTAAAATGAGAAGACCAACACAACACCAAATGTTGGCAAAGATATGGCACAACCAGACCTCTTATACACTCTTGGTAAGAATGTAAAGTGGTGCATCCATTTTTGGAAGACAGTTTGGCAATTTCTTAAAAAAGTAAATACATATCTATCATATGATCCCACCACTACATTCCTATGCATTTAACCAAGAGAAAAGAAAGCATTCATCCATACAAAAGACTTGTACACAAATATTTACACCAGTTTTATCTGTAATAACTGAAAACTGGAAATAAGCCAAATGTCCACATTTAATAATGAAATATTACTCATCAATGAAAAAGAATTTATTGATTACATAACATGGGAAATCGCAAATTAATTACGTGGAACAAAAGGTGCCAGATAAAAGTACAGACTGTATGACTCTATATAAAATTCTAGAAAATGCCAACTAATCTATAGGGATATAAGGCAGAATAGTGGCTTACAATGGTAGGAGGGATAACAAACGGAGGGATCACAAATGGGCATGAAGAAACTTTTGGTGTGATGAGTGTGTTCACTATCTTAATTATGGTGATGGTCTTACGACCATATACATGTTAAAACATGAAATTGTACATTATAAGTATGTGCAGTTTATTGTATGTCAAATTATGCAATTTAAAATGTCAACTAAAGAAAACAAATAACAACCAATGAAACACAAATGCTTATTTATGATCTACAGTTTGTATCGTTAAGTACTCTGTAATTTGACTACACATTAAATTTATCCTTTTACTGGTGTCTATAAAGTTAGAATTATCATAATAGCAATAGATTAATAATGTAATAGCCTGTTAAAAACACTGAAATATTATTTTTTGAAACAATGCTGATTTTTCTGAAAATACTTTCACACATGCTCTGTAGTGAAAATGTTAGACTTAAGTACATTAAGAACATTAATGCATTAGTGATATTGTCAGAGGTAAGAAGTAAAGTAAAATAATTTTCAAGCAAGATAATGTATATTTCATTTCCAATTAAGCAAATTACAATGATTTTTAACCAATAATGGTCAAACGAAAATACTTTTAAGCCCTGGATTTCATCTAGGTATCCACCTTTCCATTACAGGAATTTTAACTTTTTTTCCCCATATTAGAGTGTGTATTTCAAAATTCAAATATTCTATTCAGAAAAATGAAGAATTTCTTCTCAAAAATTTTCTAGGTTATTTTTATTCGAACTCCAAAATTTTACAAAAAATTGCAGGAGAATCCTTTTCATGACAACAAAAACTGTCATCAGTGTTTTAATAAATGTGACTGCACAAAATGATTTAAAGTAATTTATATATTACCTGGCCACATCCAGGGGCAGTGCATAGAAAGGGTTTGTCATCACTCATATTCCACAGGTCCTTGTATTGCCTATAATAAAACATTAAGAGATGACTTAACATTTTACAGTACAGATTTTTAAAGAATAATTTAAAATGTAGTATTATATGCTTTTCACTAAGCTTATTACCTTTTCTACTTCAATGTGAACTAAACATTTTTACTGATATTTTAGCCCTATTTCCCTTTCATCTTCAATTTTTTTTTTTTAAAGTTTCTTTATTTTTGAGAGACAGAAAGAGCAGCAAGGGAGCTGCAGAGGAGAGAGGGAATCCCAAGTAGTCTCTGCTGTCATCATGACATGAGCCAAAATCAAGGGTCGGGGACACTTAACCGACTGAGCCACCCAGGTGCCCCCCCTTCCATTTTCTTATAATGAGTAGACAAATACATGCAGCATGCAGATTTTACACTACAAAAGGAAAAGGTCAGGAACCTGGGTCTGTCAGACTAAATTTTTCCTGTTCAACAGTTTAAGTGAAGAATGAATGAAACAATTAGAAAATCATCACTTTAATCCCCAATGAAATAATGGATCTAGACCAGGTCACCAATGTCTGATGAAACCATTAGCAAAAAAGGTGATGGGAAACAGGTCAACCTTAACATCACTAAGAATGGGACAATCAGACATTATGCACAAGGAAGTAGTCCAGGGAGGCAGGGTGTGTGTGTGTTCGGGGGGAGGGGGGGGTGAGGGGGTGGAACGGGGTGTCAAACCTGAATCTAACTGAGCATCTCTAGATCCAGCTACAGGAAATATAGGAGGTAGAAAAACCTGTGAAAACAATCTGGAAGCAGTCAGCCAAATTCTATAGGACAAAGCCCTAGTCACTTCAACAAATAAATATCATGGAGTACACAAGAAGAGAGGAGGTAGACAGGAACTGTTATAAATTAAAGGAGATTTAATAAATCTCCTAAATACTAACTACATGTAAATCCTCTTTTGGATCCTGATTTGAACAAAGTAACTAAAAAAATATTTTGAGTCAAGATTATTTTCCTATTTTTGATTTAGACTTAAAGTTCCCAATCACTCCTATCAACTTGTAGGTTTTCATTGTTTTGGCTTTCTTTCTAAAAATTACATATAACTGGGGCACCTGCGTGGCTCAGTCGGTTAAGCGTCCGACTTCGGCTCAGGTCATGATCTCGTGGTTCGTGGGTTTGAGCCCCGCATCGGGCTCTGTGCTGACAGCTCAGAGTCTGGAGCCTGCTTCGCATTCTGTGTCTCCCTCTCTCTCTGCCCCTCCCCCACCCATGCTCTGTCTCCTTCTGTCTCAAAAATAAAGAAACATTAAAAATTTTTTTTAAAAATTACATATAACGGTGTTTGACTCAGCTAAAAATTCAGTAACATTGTTCTTTTTTCAACATTAGCTTGTTAAGCCTTCAGAGTAATGTTTCCCAAAGCATATTCAACAGGGATGACAGCAGCTACTATAGAAACAAGGTATGTAATCAAACAAATTTGGGAAATGCTGGAGGACTTTTTTTTTTTTTTTAGGACTTTTTTTCTTTAGGACTTTTAAAGCCTTTAATATGTTCAAGTGAAATGACTAAAGGAGCACCTAGAATATGGCATTTTTGCCACATTCATTTGCTATTTGAAATCCTTTTTTATGTAACATCTCCTGGGACTAGTATTATCTGACACTGTAGAAATCAAACCCTAAAATATGTTTATGTTTGTCATAGTTATATGTATTTTAATGCTCCATTTGATACTTTAAAAACACAACAGGAGTATCAGCTAAACTGATATACCGGTAAGTGTTTTCTTTTAATAGAAAAAAATATTGAAATATTTACCTAGAAATAACTATGAAAATTTTTATAACCTAAAATATGAAAATGGCTAAAAACCCCAAATACTGCATACATACCTGGCAGAATTCACATGTAACTTGAATTTCATAAGTTGAACAACTTATCACGTCCTCTTTTTCATGGCAAGGATACTGAAAAACAAAATAGTTGTCACACTGTTAAAAATAGTTTTGAAACATTTGAATAATATTGAAATATTGAAATATTTGAATAATTATTACTTTGTAATACTGTCACCCCCAAAAGCCTGTCACTATTAAGAATCTTTATAATAGGTAAGAGTAGTGCTCCTACAATATGAATACCCATATAAATGCCTCAAACATAGGATCTATATATCCAACTCCACCACAGAGGATAAAAGGAGAAAAAACATTTAATTCAGCTCTTAGGGCTATAGTTGAAAGGAAGCTATTAAAAGAGTAAAAATTCTGGTTTTGGGAGTCTGATGAGAAAGAGGAGATCTAGCATTTCAGAATATCTATTTGGAAAGTTTTTAACTTCTTAAAATATAGTCAGAGGTGATCAAGTTCTCAGCCTAATTCACCAAAATCTCTTTGTCCCATAATATTGTTGATCTATATAAGCATCTCTCTGTTTCACAACTTTATAACTTATTTATTTGATATTAGTTTGAGAACAAGTACAACATGCTGGAACTATCCAGGTCAGTGGCCCATTTTCTTTTATTAAAAAAAAATTTTTTTTTTAACATTTATTTATTTTTGAGAGAACAGAAACAGAGTGTGAGCGGGGGAGGGGCAGAGAGAGAGGGGAGACACAGAATGCGAAGCAGGCTCCAGGCTCTGAGCTGTCAGCACAGAGCCCGATGTGGGGCTCAAACTCACAAACTGTGAGATCATGACCTGAGCCGAAGTTGGATACTCAACCAACGGAGCCACCCAGGCGCCCTGAGTGGCCCATTTTAAAAACTCTGCTAGGGGAGCCTGGCTGGCTCAGTCAGAAGAGCATGCGACTTTTGATTTGGGGTTGTGAGTCTGAGTCCCACGTTCGGTGTGGAGATTACTTAAAAAAAAATAAAGAGGGGCGCCTGGGTGGCTCAGCTGGTTAAGCACCTGACTTCAGCTCAGGTCATTATCTCATGGTTCATGAATCTGAACCCCGAGTTGGGCTCTATGCAGACAGGTCAGAGCCTGGAGCCTGCTTTGGATTTTGTGTCTCCCTCTCTCTCTGCCCTCCCCAGCTCACTCTCTGTCTCTCTCTCAAAAATAAATAAACATAAAAAACAAAACAAAACTTAAAACAAAAACCCAAACTCTGCTAATACTTCATCTTAGAATTACTAAAACCCCATCCAGTGGTGAACAAAGTATATGCTTTTTTTCAAGTTTACTTTGAGACAGAGTGCGCATGTGTGTGCGCGCACGCTTGAGTGGGAGAGGGGCAGAAAGACAGAGACAGAGAGAGAGAGGGAGGGAGGAAGGGAGGGAGGGAATCTCAAGCAGGCTCTGCACTGTCCGCACAGAGCCCGATGCAGGGCTCGATCTAACGAACCACAAGATCATGACCTGAGATCAAGAGTAGGAAGCTTAACAGACTGAGCCATCCAGGCACCCCCCAAAGTGACTATATACTTATCCAAATAAGCCAGTGATGCACAAAGAAAATTTTTTTTTCTAATTTTGCTTATAAATGTGGTAGCAAGAATGTCTTGCTCAGAAAAACTGGATAATTCCTGTGGGGAAATGTGTAAATAGCCACCGTTCTGAGTCTTGGGGTCAAGGGTGATCTGGTATAGGAGGGTAGGAAGACAGTTTTTTCCCTGGTTTCCAGGCAAAACTTGTATCTGGTAGGGTTCTATTCCTCTATTCACATCCAACTCTACCATGCTGTCTGTGAGAAGAGGGAAAAGAACACCAGAATAATCTAAAGGAAATCTGTAAAAGTTCTGCTTCTCTTACTACCAGTAGAATGTGACCTTAATGAGGGCAAGGAACTTATCTGGCTTAACTACCTAAAACAGTGCCTATCTCACAATAGCATTTACTCATTAAATATTAAGGAATGAATAGTCATATGATGTGAACAAGTAAGTTTTGTCTACCTTAACAAACTCTTCTAAAACTAGTAAGAAAATGCAGTTATATTGCCATGAAAAATCAAAGCAATATTTAAATTCAGTTAAGTTCAAGAAACATTTAAACACCAAATACATGCCAAGACACAAAGCTGAAAAAAGTCTCTGTGCTTGAGAAACTTTCAGTCTAGCAGAAGAAAGGAATACAGAAATATAATCTCAATTCCTTTGATAAGAACAAGAGTTAAAATACTATGACAATATACAGGGAGTGCAGGGACAAACCTGACAGTTCTAGAAAGGCTTTCTGAGAGAATTAGCCTGTGCTACCCTTCTCTCTCATCTCTTCCACTCCTGCACCATTACAACTGCCCCCTTCCTCTACAAAAGAAGTTCCTTACCTACATATCAGCCTACTTCCTAGCCAAACAATAAAAATTCCCATTCCTTATTACTATTTTCTAAAACCTCGCTGAGGTAGCTGTAAATACAACAGATGAAGCACCTTGAGACATAAATGATGATATTTGCTCTGGGAGGTTTAAAAACTATCTCTGCCTTAAACTGAATCTCAAGCCTCTAAATCTAGCCTTATCTCCCTTTTACAGCAAGGTTGGAAATACGTTCATAGGGAAAGGAGGCTTTGTTCACTATAAATTGTGGGGACTTCAATGACTACAGATAGAGAATTGTTAATATACCACACAGCTCTCTGGCAAACATCCAAAACTACACTGGTAAGAGAATTACTGTCACAAAGAAGACACAAGAGGATTGTAAGCAAAATTTAAAAGAAGTTCTTTGGTTTCTCTAATTTCACTCTTAACTCTAACAGTCCTTTATCTTCCTTGCCCTCAAGATCCCATACCATTGGAGTTTCCTCTTTTCTTCTTTCAATCAACAAATACTTGAGCATCCACTTCCGGCTTGGCACTCTGCTAGATGCTAGGGATGTAGTGGGGAACTAAGATAGGTACCTGCCCTCAAGAAGCTTCCAGGATAGTGAGGAAGTTTACATCAGCTAATCTAGCATGCAACTCAGACTTCTTTCCAGGTTTCTAAGTCAATTCCACATGTAAACATGTATGTGTGCCCTAAAATATATTTCTCTATTTCTTTGCTATAAGGCATTTTATTTTAGAACCCCCAACCTTTTTTTTCATGTTTATTTGAGAGAGAGAGAGAGAGAGAGAGAGAGAGAGAGAGACACGCACACATGCACGCACGCATGAGTGGGGGAGGGGCAGACAGTGGTGCTGTCAGCACAGAGACTGACACAGGGCTTGATCTTATGAGTGGTGAGATCATGACCTGTGCCAAAATGAAGAGTCAGACGCATACCAACTGAGCCACCCAGGTGCTCATAGAACCTCAACCTTCAACCTATACTTTGAATGTTGGTATACTTTGAATTTTGTTTGTTACAACAGAGCCAGAGCAATTTCCAGTATTAGATATCCTACATAAATTAGCAGTATTACAAAATTCTGAAAAACCTTTAAAGCAAAAGTCTGAAGAAGCAAAAGAAGCAAAGAAGCAAAGCAAAAGAAGAAGGCCATTGTTATTTTCTGATAATATGAACTAAATTACCCCTACTAAACTAAGATATAGTAAGGAGCTTTAAATTTGCTCCCATAAAAATACAGAAGCGCAAAAAGAAAAAAATAAAGTCACCCAAAAGACCATGATTTAGTTTTGTCTAAATTAGTATAGTATTTAGGGACAACTACTATTCAACATTCCAGAGTACATATTCCACAGTCTTATCAATGTATGGAGATATGTAGCTTTACAAACTGTACAAACAGTGTTATAACTTTCTTTAAATTGCAATCATCTAAATTCTGCTACATCATTAAATAGTAAGATCATTAAGTATTATATATAATTTTTAATTGTTATCTAGTATTCCATCATATGGTTGGGATATATTCATAATTAATTTTCTATTAGTGGATTTTTTTTATCATCAACAAATATCTTTGGCAGCAAATCTTTGTGGAGTATCTGTAATAATTTCCACGGGAACAATGTCTAAAAATGAAACTAAATTACTATGTCAAAGAGCCCAGCACCTCTTCTACCATGTCTTCCTGGGCCAGTGGGAATACCCTGAAGCGGCCTACTGAACAGCTCAGGCTGGAGGCTGGAACTCCCGCAGTACCACATGCAGAATACCTGCAGGGATGTCCTGCTGGTAGGTAAGTGTTCCAGCTGGAAGCAATCCCTTCCAGGAGCCCAGATCCTGTGCTTTATTCTAAAAGCTGTGGGGAAAAAAGTTCGCTGAGGAATGCATTTAAGCACAAAGTGATGAAATGACTGCTTCTAAGTCTCAAGAAAACACTTTTCTCCAGCCAAATGGCTTTTAGATATTTCAGACCTTTCCTGTGGTCTGGTCCTATAACCAATATTCTACAGAAATTGATGAGTTTCTACTCAGGTAAGGAAACTGGGTGAAGGCCATTATTAAACAATAATGGCCTGATTCTTTTGGTAAAGTGTTTTTTATGTTTAAGACAAAAAAAAAAATGTTACCACCAAATATACCTCTTTCCTAAGTGAATTACTAGTGTTGCTACACCTGGAATATTATGTTTGTTTTATTTACTGAATGTTTCTTTACGTTTTGGGAAGGAAAACATTTTTGTTAAAAAACTGGGGGCACCTGGGTGGCTTAGTCGGTTAAGCGTCCAACTCTGGGTTATCAGTGCAAGTCTTTATCTCACAGTTCATGGGATCAAGCCCAGCGTCAGGCTCTGTGCTGACAGTGTGGAACCTGCTTGGGATTGTCTCTCCCTCTCTCTCTGCTCTTCCCCTATTCTCTCTCTCTCTCAAAATAAATACACTTTTAAAGGGGCACCTGGGTGGCGCAGTCGGTTAAGCGTCCGACTTCAGCCAGGTCACGATCTCGCGGTCCGTGAGTTCGAGCCCCGCATCGGGCTCTGGGCTGATGGCTCAGAGCCTGGAGCCTGTTTCCGATTCTGTGTCTCCCTCTCTCTCTGCCCCTCCCCCGTTCATGCTCTGTCTCTCTCTGTCCCAAAAATAAATAAACGTTGAAAAAAAAAAAAAATTAAAAAAAAAATAAATAAATAAATACACTTTTAAAAAACTGAATATTTGTAATTTGTTGTTCCTGAGATTTTTTATACCATAACAAAACTTGTTCTTTTCTCATGAATTTACAGTTTCTAAATGAAGACAAGCAAGTATAAAACTGGGGAAGAATAGACTTTATTAATCAAATGATGTCTTGATTTTTCTAAATGAGAAGATTGTTTTATTTGTAACACTAAACATGGGAGCAGTTTCTTAGAAAACTTGTTTGGAAAGATTCATAGTGTATTATGTATGATTACCCTATCCCATGTATGAAGATTTGATCTTTGTCTTAAGTTCCTCTACTTTATAGTTATACTTAAAAAAATTAACATACTACATTATTTCATGTCTTTAAAAAATGTTTAAATGTGAGGGGTGCCTGGGTGGCTCAGTCGGTTGGGCGTCCAGCTTTGGCTCAGGTCATGATCTCACCGTCCATGGGTTCGAGCCCCACCTCGGGCTCCATGCTGACAGCTCAGAGCCTGGACCCTGCTTCGGATTCTGTTGTCTCCCTCTCTCTCTGTCTCTCTCAAAAATAAATAAACATTAAAAAAAATTTTTTTAAATGTTTAAATGTGATCTTAGAATACTGCAAATGATTTAAAAAAATAATGTGAAAATACTACAACCTAAATGAATTCTTAATGTCACAAGCGTTTAATGATGTGCTTTTGATTTAATTTGGGACACTTTTAAAAGGATACTTTGTGTTTGTAATCATCTTTGATGAGTTTGGAAATAAACTTTCTGCTTAATTAAAAAACAATAAAAACAAAGAAACAATTAAAAATTACTCTATCAAAGTGAAAGCATATTTTTAAGACTTGATTTACACTGTTAACTGCCCTCCAATATAGAGTACTGATTTCTCCTTTACCAGTAGTGTACAGAAAGACCTCATTTCTTCACACCCATACCAATAGTGAATATTACTTTTTAACATTTTTGTCAGATTACTGGAACAAAACCCTAATTTTAAAGTTGCATATTTTGACACACTTAGGTTATAATTTTTCATATATATAATTATTATTTGTAGTTCTGTGAAATGTTTACATTGCCCATTCTTAAAAAAATAAAATCTTAGTCCAAAATTCTCTCTTGACTATAGATCATAGGCTTTCTTATCACACAGATTTCTGATCATGTACCTTATTGTATTCCTGATCTAGTGCTGACTACCTAACCTACAAATGAGGTCCCAAAGGGTGAAATGACTTACTGGTAGGTAAAAAATGGGACAAAAACATTTTTTTAATTTTTTTTTTTTTCAACGTTTATTTATTTTTGAGACAGAGAGAGACAGAGCATGAACGGGGGAGGGGCAGAGAGAAAGGGAGACACAGAATCGGAAACAGGCTTCAGGCTCTGAGCGATGAGCACAGAGCCCGACGCAGGGCTCGAACTCACGGACCGCGAGATCGTGACCTGGCTGAAGTCGGACGCTTAACCGACTGCGCCACCCAGGCGCCCCGACAAAAACATTTTTAATGCTAGACTGTACCTGCCAGCTGGTATGCCTTGCTATACTATGTTTATCAACTGTTACGCTTTGCTATCCTATGCCTACCAACAATCTAGAAATTTTATGTAAACCATCTTTTAAACATAGTATAGAAAGACTCTTCTAGGACTTCCAGAATTATTCAACAGACCTATTATCAAATAAAATCACACATAATATGAGATGCCAATAAGAAAATAGTAAAGAACACTTCCAGGAACAATGAATAGAAGAAAATGGGAGAAATTAACTACCAAACATTTCTTATAACTTAAAATTAATATGGGGTGCCTGGGTGGCTCAGTCGGTTAAGCGTCCAACTTCGGCTCAGGTCATGATCTCAGTTTGTGGGTTCAAGCCCCACATTGGGCTCTGTGCTGACAGCTCAGAGCCTGGAGCCTGCTTCAGATTCTGTTTCTGTCTCTCTCTCTGCCCCCCGCCCCCACACTCCGTCTTTCTCTCAAAAATAAATAAAACATTAAAATTAATATAAAAGCCAAGCCTCCAGAAAAAACATATATTTTGGTGTCTTCATGAGAGGCAGCTTAGATAGGCTATTGGGGAACAGACCAGCGCAGAGTGTCACAGCGTGGGCAGAGTGAGAAAGTTGTCCATGGCAATGGAAGGTGGCTGGAGGGAAGTCTGAGGAGGCAACCACATGAGGTAAGGAACAGAGATGGTATGAGTCTAGCACAGGATACCAGGGCCCAAGCTGGAGAACATCTAGATGATGATGAGAAGTGGGTGTGGTGGCAACAGGTGATTCATTATGTACAAATACAAGGAATGACAGAATAAGATATACCAAGGATGTGGGTGAAGGGAAATTTACACTATACGTGAAGGTAATTATAATACAGAATGAATCCTGGCAATTAGATGAAATTTAGAGATATTGGTGTGAACTCTTGACTTTCAAAAGAGATATAAAGGTACAGAAATATAGACGATAAATATGTGTGTGTACATATCTGCATACATGTTCATGTATTTTTCCCTAGCTGTGTCTAGTGAGGGGGGCCTGAGAACACAGATACCCCCAAAGCAATACACCTACTAGGCACCCAGATCTTGATGTCTAAACACCATTCTCTACCAAAAGGAACCTGAGCTCTTTCAAGAATTGTCTGATTCCAGGGCTAGGGCAGGGCAAGTACAGGATGGCCCTTGAATATCTTGTGCAAGAAAATTAAGAAGGACTTACTTATGAATTTGGCCAGAAAGTGGCCAGATCTGAAACAATTTGAGAATCAAAATCAAAGATGATAGCAATGGATCATACTGTGAATAAAACAGGATCTCATTAATCCATACTGATACAAAAGAATAAACTCAGCATTTGATAAGACAGGATATTTATATCCTCTCAAAGTATTTCCTGATAAAATATATCTTAATTATAAAAACCTGGCAAATATTACCTTACTCAAATGATCCAAGTTAAAATTAGAAATAAGAAAAATCGACATGCAATAAGGACATAGCGTCATTTCCACGACAGTAAAACAAAGATACACACACCTGTATCTAATCTACACAATATCAGATACCTGTCTCTAATATTACACAACCCCAAATTGAGGTAAACTCTTCAAAATAACTGGACTTTAATCATCTAGTCACTAGTGCCCAAGTCACAAACTCAAGGAAAGACTTAGGAACTATTTCAGATTAAAAAAGACCAATGAGACGTAACAACTGCAATGTGAATTCTAGACAAATCTTTTGGATTAGAACTGGCAGAACTTTTTTTTTTTTTAAGAGAGAGAGAAAGCACAAATGGGGTAGAGGGGCAGGGGTTGGGGAGGGGAGGGAGAGAGAGAGAGAGAGAGAGAGAAAGACAGAGAGAGACACAGAGACACAGAGAGACAGAGAGAGAGAGACAGAGACAGAGACAGAGACAGAGAGAGAGAGAGAGAGAGAGAGAATCCCAAGTAGGCTCCATGCTCAGTATGGAGCCTGACGTGGGGCTTGATCATGACCTGAGCCCAAATCAAGAGTCGGATGCTAAGCCGATTGAGCCACCCAGGCACCCCACAACTGGTAAAACTTAAAATGTGATATGCAGATTAGATGTAGCAATATTTCAATGCTAAATTCTTGGTTTTCAGGGCTGTATTGTGGTTTTGTAGAAGAATGTATTATTGTAGAAAATAAAGTATTTGGGGTAATGGGACATAAGGCTGGCAACTTACTCTTAAATGGTTCTATACTAAAAAATTAAAAAAAGAAAAACTTATAGAAGGTATTTATAATGATATGCACTATAATAATTCACTATATATGCGTTATATAATTAGTATTATATGGTGTTTAGGAGTAGTTATGAGAAAAATACTACAAAACATGGATTCTCTAACAATTCTCTACTCATTTCTGGTTTATAACTTTCATGTTATAGAGATCAAAGAATAGAAAAATCACATCTGTATTGCAAGGTTAAGAGCAAAGAGAATCCTACTATGATAAAAATATTACCCTGTACCTGAATATTCAAAGAATTATATTAGACAATTATTTGTCTTATTAGTTCCTTTTTTTAAATATGAAATGAGTTAAGCAAGGTAAGATGATCCTATAGACTATAATACCACTACTCCCATGCTATATAGAACTCTATCATTCGAATGATTCAGCTGATAAAAACTACATGCTTTTCTTAAATCTCTATCAAAAACAAATTAAGAAAGAAACCAATTTACTTCACAGAAAATAGCGTGGGTAAATGAAGCTTTAAAAATGGGACAGGGGGTGCCTGGTTAGCTCGATGGATAGAGCATGCGAGTCTTGAGTTTGAGCCCCATGTTGGGGTAGCGATTACTTAAAAATAAAATCTTAAAAAAAAAAATGGGAGGGAGCAAGTCAATTTCTGGTGACTAACTTCAAAAATCTCTAGATTCCTGGGGCGCCTGGGTGGCGCAGTCGGTTAAGTGTCCGACTTCAGCCAGGTCACGATCTCGCGGTCCGGGAGTTCGAGCCCCGCGTCAGGCTCTGGGCTGATGGCTCAGAGCCTGGAGCCTGTTTCCGATTCTGTGTCTCCCTCTCTCTCTGCCCCTGCCCCGTTCATACTCTGTCTCTCTCTGTCCCAAAAATAAATAAAAAAACGTTGAAAAAAAAAAAATCTCTAGATTCCTTTTTTTTTTTTTTTAAATGTTTATTTATTTCTGAGACAGAGAGAGACAGAGCATGAGTGGGGGAGGGGCAGAAGAGAGGGAGACACAGAATCGGAAGCAGGCTCCAGGCTCAGAACTGTCAGCACAGAGCCTGATGCGGGGCTGAAACTCACAACCCTAAGATCAAGTGTCCATACTCTCCCGAATGAGCTGGCCAGGCACCCCCAAAATCTCTATGTTCTAAAATGTGAATTTTAGGGGCTCCTGGGTGGCTCAGTCGGTTGGGTGTTCGACTTCGACTCAAGTCATGATCTCGTGGTTTATGGGTTCGAACCCTGCGGCAGGCTCTGTGCTGACAATTCCGAGCCTGGAGCCTGCTTCCGATTCTGTGTCTCCCTCTCTCTCTGCCCCTCCCCTGCTTGTAACTCTCTCTCTCTCAAAAATAAATGAACATTAAAAAAAATAGTTAAAACAAAATAAAATAAAATGTTAATTTTACTGACCCTCTCTTAGCTACAGAACTGTAAATGTTGTAATTCCTTACCTTCAAAGCATGCACTCAAGTTTCAAAGCAGATTTCTAAAATACGGATAATACTAAATGTTACATACAACGTACGGCATTCCCAAGCATTTCTAATACAACAAATTTATTTTGTAAAATGTATTTGGAAAACATTTGACTGCCTATTTTGTATCTTATACCATATTGAGAATAAGAGATACGGTCTTTGCCCTCAAAATCAGATTAGTAAGGGTAAACAAGTATAATTCAGTGATATAATAAGTATAATATATAATATTTATATTATACAATTCAGCAACATAATAATAAAGACATACACAGGCACTATGGGAACATAGGGGCTTAAGGAGTATACTGGAGCTGGCCACCTCTCCTCAGCACCCATTCTGCCCTCTTAGAGAGTCTGATTACCAGTAAAGGGCAATCCTATAATATCCATGACCTTGACATACTTGCCTCAGGTCAATCAGGGGACACCTAACCAAGTTAAGCCAATCAGATTACCTCTTCAGGAAATTTGTAAAAAGAAAAAAATCAGGCAAACAGAAGTGGGCACCAGAGATTCTAAATCATACTCAGGACTGGTGGACATTTATAGTCATGTTCCTACTGATAAGAAATTAGTGGGGGTGCCCGGGTGGCTCAGTTGGTTAAGCATCGACTTTGGCTAAGGTCATGATCTCATGGTTCGGGAGTTCGAGGCACGCATCCAACCCTCTGCTGTCAGCACAGAGGCCACTTCAGATCCTCTATCCCTCCTCTCTGCCCCTCCCCTGCTTGAGCACACATGTGCATCCTCTCTCTAAAATAAACATTAAAAAAAAAATTCATGAAAGCCAGAACCAAGAGTAGGCACAGAAAAATAGAGATGAGAAAGCATGCAGCCAAGAAGAAGGAAAGCAGTTTCTGTGATGCCTGACTATGTTTTCTGTGGCTGAATTATGCAGGTCTTCTGTATTCTGAGCGTGAGCTCTTTTTTCTTTTTGAACCCTGAATTTATCTGATTAAGTTTCTATCCCCTAACCAAGACAAGTACCTAGCCAAATGTGGAGAGAGGGGCTGAGAAGACTACTACTGAAGGAAGAAATGACTGTGTGTAGTCTCAAAGGAAGAGGCATCAGCTAGTCAGGGATGATGTTTTCAGCAGAGAAGACAGCATGTAGAATCACAATAAAGCAGAGTACACTGAGGGAACGCTGGACCCCTGAAATGTGGGATATAAGGTTGAAGGGAAGAGAGAGAAGGCCAGAAAGTGAAGCAAATCTTGAAGGGGCTTTATTATCCTGGTTAGGAGTTTGGATTCCACCCTCACCACCCCCATCCCACTGCCACTCCGAGGTTATAAATATAGGCCTGTGCTGAAATGTTGAACCAAGCAAGTTTTTCATATTTTCAAATGGTTGGGGGTAGGGGTGGGAGGAGAATAAGCAACAGAGACCACATGTGGCCCCTAGAAAGTCTAAAATATTTACTATCTAGCTCTTTGAAGAATAAGTCTGCTTAATCCCACTGTAAAAAATGGGAAGATTTTAAGATGATGAACTAGATAATCAAAGGGGAATTCTTGCAAGATCACTAATAGAAATGTGAAGGATGGATTAGAGAGGGCAAAACTATGCATAAGAAAGCCAGTACAAACTACTGCTAAATTCAGAAAGAGAACGACGATTTGCACATCAGCAGTACCAGTCAAAATGAGAGCAAAGGACCAGTTATGAAAAAAATGTTTAGGGTAAGGCTTCAAATCCATAACATTGTCTCCAGACCTTTGCATGGACTGACCCCTGCCTCCTCCTACCCCAGTCTATGCTACCCCTTCATCTCCTTGGCTCCAGTTTTAGGTCGGCTTTTAATCAGCTCCATGTGGAGCCTAGAATGCTCTCATTTCCTACTCACCCATCTCTTTCTTAGTAAACACTGCTCACCTCCATCCACTAACCCCTTATACTCTGAAATTCAGATCACTCATTTACTTCATCCTTTAGTTAATAAATATTTATTGAGTACATGTAAGAGGGGAGGAATTGTGTTAGACTCCAGGATACAATGATACACAGTCCCTGCCCTCGTGGAATTTATGCTTTATGTAAAATACTTCTAACCAAATCAGGGTTTGAACATTTAAGTTCATCAAGTAGCTCAGAATTTATTTAACATATATTTCAGTGTGCAAGAAAAAGTTTGCCATCTTTTTCTCCTTAAAAAATTTCCTATTTAGGGGAACCTGGGTGGCTCAGTCGGTTAAGCGTCCGACTTCAGCTCAGATCATGATCTCATGGTTTGTTAGTTTGAGCCCCACATCGGGCTCTGTGCTGGCAGCTCAGAGCCTAGAGCCTGGAGCCTGTTTCCGATTCTGTGTCTCCCTCTCTCTCTGCCCCTCCCCCGTTCATGCTCTGTCTCTCTCTGTCTCAAAAATAAATAAACATTAAAAAAAAAATTTAAAAAAATAAACATTAAAAATTAAAAAAAAAAATTCCTGCTTAAAACTTTTTACTTTTTCAGGGGCACCTGGGTGTTTCAGTCAGTTAAGCGTCTGACTCTTCATTTTGGCTCAGGTCATGATCTCACAACTTGCAGGTTTGAGCCCGTGGACATACCAGGGTCCACACTGACAGTCCAGAGCCTGCTTGGCATTTTCTCTCTCTCTCTCTCTCTCTCTCTCTCTCTCTCTCTCTCTCTCCCTCTCTCCCTCCCTCCCTCCCTCCCTCCCTCCCCCTCTCCCCCCCCCACCCTTCCCACATGCCTTCTCTCTCAAAGTAAGTAAATATATTAAAAAAAAGTTTTACTTTTTCAAACATAATATTTATATATATGTGTGTATGTATATATATGCAGGTACACACACACACACATATATATAAATATTTTCCAAATTTCATCAAAATTAGAGTAACTGTATTTTACACATGGTTTCACTTTCAGTCTGAACCTTCAGATTAAGGTACAACAGCATAGGCCAATCTGCTTGTATATCTTGATGTATCTGACAAAGTCTACCACTAGACCATTATGTTTTAAAAGGTCACATTTATTACATCAATATTTCCCTTCCATTTTTAAAAGCTATATTCCCAAACTATAAATGTCTTACAGCCAGAAACCACTGTACTTTGTATCTTTAACATCACCACACTGGGGCTGATACATAGAAGATGTTCAAAAAAGATGTATTTGAAGAACTATACAATTTCCTATTAATGTTTCTGTTCAGTACGAATAATCACTGAACTAAACTTAGTTGATTTAATTCAATCCAAACGCAAATAAGTTTTGACATTTTAGTTAGCTTGTATTTAGTTAGCCTTAAAATGGGTAATACTTTTTGTCCAAAAAAATTTTGCAGTATAGAAAATACTTCGGGGAGCCTGGCTGGCTCATTTGGTAAAGCAGGTGACTCCTGATCTTGGGACCATGAATTCCCAAGTCCCATGATGGGCTTAGAGTTTACTTAAAAAAAAGAAAAGAAAATACTTCAAGGATTAACTATTGTTACTATCATTTATAAAATCTTCGGAGAATTAGGACTTTCATATGGGGGCCCTTTACTATAGAGGATTCCCTAGTCAGATAAGTTTAGGAGGCTCTGAGTTAAAATTTAAAAATTTAATGGAAGTCTTCAGTGTGCTTTATATGCAGTAATGCACTGTAGCTCCAAAAGGACATTTCCAACTTTGCTGAACCTCCAATTTATGTATGTATGTATTTATTTACTAAACACTATCAATAATATGATAGGACACTAGCATCCTGAGGATACTATCTAGAAGCATCTGTTGAAGTCAGTAATACTTGAGAGATAATCGCAAAATAAAGAACCACTTTTGCATAAAAGCTTAAAGTCTCTTACCTTTCTAGCTGGTGGGCCATGAGCTTTATTTGCTCTGCTGCCAGGAATCCTTCAGCTCTAATTAAGTAAGCAGTACTTCTCAAGTTTCCATCTATGTATCCCTAGGGCAAAGGAGAGGCAGAAAAGAGTGAACCCCTTACTCTGTGATACCTAAGGAAACAGACGCATGCAGTTAAACTCCAATACAAAAAATGTTAAGTATTTACTTTATATTTTAAAATGTATGTAAAGTTGGCCTTCTGTTCCATTTTTTTCTGATATAAAAATTAAGGTTCCCTTCAAAAGTTTCAGTGCTCCAGGAAGGTGTTTATCCTATGGTCTCCTGTAACTCCCAGCAAAATGCCACCTATCCAGAGGCATAACAGTTTCAAGGATGGAAGTACAGCAACGGAGTCTTGGTGAAAGGGGAACAATGAAGCTTTTTACCACAACAGAAGGGAGAGGTAGTTATAGATGATAGGTGAAATGGCAGTGCTGAATCTGCTGAATCTTAGAGTGGAGACGAAAAGTTTCTCCTGTGTCAGTGCTGCAACATAACATCAATGGGACCCAGTTCATATGCTTTTCATTTGATAACAGCTTGATTTTTTTTATACCTGTATCAGTTGGATTAGGTTCAGCTATGAGTGACAGAAAACTCAAAATTAGCAATGGCTTAAATGATTCAGAAGTTTTTTTCTCTCACACAAAAGCACAAGCAGTCTGGAACCATGATCATTAGGAACCCAGGCTCCTTCTATTTTGTTGTTTTGCCATCCTCAACATGTGGTGTCCACTTCATGGTTTAAAATAACTGCTTAAGGTCTAACCGTAACATCTGCTGATCAGATAGCAGGAAGGAGAATGAGATGAGCAACAGCCTCCCTTAAGGAAACTTTCCAACAACTCACAGGAAACTTCTATTTACATTCCATATGCCAGAACTTAAGTCACACGGTTATACCTGAGAAATACATTCTTTATTTTGCCATATGCTCAGTTAAAAACTGGAGCATCTATAATAAAGAAAAAGAAGGAAATGAATATTGGTCAACATTTAGGCGTCACTCTCTCATTCTAAAACATAAGATGGTTGAATACCTTGTAGAGATGCCTTAGTAGTCCACTGAAGGGAGCTTTCGAAAGCAGAAAGTCCTGCCAGTGGACAAGGAGCAAGACGAGTGTTCGTGAGAATGTCTCTAAATATGCAAGGCCAATCTGTAGGTGACAAACAAGAGAAAAATCTGAATAACAGAAGAACAATGTAAGAGCAAAGAAACAGCCTAAACAGTTGTGGGTTGGGAGGATAAACTCACATAAGCAGTCCACAAAACTCAGAAATGGTAACACAGGGCCATTATGTAAGTAATGGAGTGCTCAAGCTGAGTCCGGCCGCGTAAGATCCTGGCATTAGGAAAAGGCAGTATATCCCTGAAACAAAATGTTAAAAGGGAAAGTAGACTTCCCTCTACCATTATTTGAGAACCAAGCTCTCATTATTAGGCTGTGTATGAACTTGGGAGATGTCCCTATTGCACAGAGTGATGATAAGAAGGGTTGCACTTTACCACGAGTAAGGTTGGCTGAAACAGTCTTCATGTTCAAAACTTTGAAATGAGAATATCAGAAACCAGAAAGACTCTCATTTCAAAGCTGGCAACAAAATTCTGTTTTAGACAGAATGTCCCTTAAAGGTAAAGGGACCTGAACAGGCTATTTAGCTATACAAATGTAAAATAGGGACCATAAATGGAGCAGCAATTCAAAGGACAAATGGCTTTGTGTAAAGGTTCACATTTTCTAGGTAGAGAGAAATTTCTGCAAATTGTTTCTTTCAGGGAAATGTTTATTTTTAAAAGCAGGGCCTCAGATTTTCCTATGGAGTGTTTGTATTCTTATTTTAGCAGTTGCTCACAAAAGACCAGAAACTAACACCCTAGAAAACAGCAAGATGGACTTCTGGTCTTCAAGTAAAAGGCAACAAGATTAAGCTAACAAGCTGTACCTGGCTTATACACCTTATGATTTATGCAAGCAATGTTAAGATTACCATCCAGACTTTGGAAGACATTAAACATAATGTTTGGGGGGGGCTTTTTTGGTAGCCTGAAACACATAGATGCCATCCAGACTTCAGAAGACATTGAACATAATGTCTGGGGGGCTTTTTTGGTAGCTTGAAACACATAGATGTAAGGAACCTCTCTTTTACCACTGCTCCCTATCCTAGCTACTGTATATATATTTCTTATACAGGCATACCTTGTTTTATTGAGTTTCACTTTATTGTGCTTTGCGGATGTTTTTTTACAAATTGAAAGTCTGTGGCAGCCTTCACTACATTGAACAATTCTATTGGTGCCATTTTTCCAACAGTATTTGCTCACTTCATGTTTCTGTGTCACATTTTGATCATTCTTGCAGTATTTCAAGCTTCTTCATTCTTATTATATCTGTTTTGGGGAGTTGTGATCAGCGATCTTTGATGTTACTATTGCGATTGTTTTAGGGAGCCATGGACTGCACCCATATAAGACAGCAAACTTCATTGATAAATGTTGTGTGCGTTCTTTTTTTTTTTTAAATATTTTTTTTCAACATTTATTTATTTTTGGGACAGAGAGAGACAGAGCATGAACGGGGGAGGGGCAGAGAGAGAGGGAGACACAGAATCGGAAACAGGCTCCAGGCTCCGAGCCATCAGCCCAGAGCCTGACGCGGGGCTCGAACTCACGGACCGCGAGATCGTGACCTGGCTGAAGTCGGATGCTTAACCGACTGTGCCACCCAGGCGCCCCAATAAATGTTGTGTGTGTTCTAATTGTTCCACCTACCAGCCCCTCCCCCATCTCTCTCCCTCTCCTCAGGCCTCCCTGTTCCCTGAAACACAATATTGAAATCAGGCCAATTACTAACCCTACAATGGCCTCTAAGTATTCAAGGGAAAGGACGAGGGGCACATCTCTCACACTGAACCAAAAGCTAGACACGATTAAGCTTGGTGACGAAGGCATGTCGAAAGCCAAGACAGGCCAAAAGCAAAGGCCTCTTGCACCAGGCAGATAACCAAGCTGTGAATACAAAGGTAAACTTGACGGAAATCAAAAGTGCTATTCTAGTGAACATACAAATGGTAAGTAAAACAGCTTTACAACTGATATGGAGAAAGTTTTAGTGGTCTGAATAGAAGATCAAACCAGCCACAACACTCCCATAAACTAAAACTTAGTCCAGAGAGAGGTGCCAAAACTGCAGAAGAAAAACTGGAAGCTAGCAGAGTTGGTTCATGAAGTTTAAGGGAAGAAGCTACCTTTATAACATAATAGTACAAGGTGAAGGGGAGCCTAGCTAGCTCAGTTGGTAGAACATACAACTCTTGATCTTGGGGTTGTGAGTTTGAGCCCCACACTGGGCACAGAGATTACTTAAAAATAATAATAAAAATTTAAAGTGCAAGGTGAGGCAGCAAGCACTAATATAGGAACTGCAGGGGCACCTGGGTGGTTCAGTCGGTTAAGCCTCCGACTTTGGCTCAGGTCATGATCTCACTGCTCGTGAGTTCGAGCCCTGCATCGGGCTCTGTGCTGACAGCCCAGAGCCTGGAGCCTGCTTCAGATTCTGTGTCTCCCTCTCTATGCCCCTCCCCTGCTCATGTTCTCTCTCTCTCTGTCTCTCAAATATAAAATAAAACATTAAAAAAAATTAAATTAATATAGGAACTGCAGCAAGTTATCCAGAAGACCCAGCTAAGATCATTAATGAAGGTGGCTACACTAAATAACAGATTTTCAATGTAGATTAAATAGCCTTAGATTGGAAGAAGATGCCATCTTGGACTTTTACAGCTAGAGAGGCATTCATACCTGATTTCAAGCTTCAAAGAACAAGATGACTCTCTTGTTAGGGGCTAACACAGCTGGTGACTTCAAGTTGAACCCAATGCTCATTGATCATTCAAAAAGATCTTAGGGCCCTTAAGAATTATGCTAAATCTACTCTGCCTTTGCTCTACAAATGGAACAACTAAGTCTGGATGACAGCAAATCTGTTTACAACATGCTTTAACTGAATATTTTAAGCCCACAGTTGAGACCTGCTACTCAGAAATAAAGATTCCTTTCAAAATCTTAGTGCTCACTGAAATGCACCTGACACCCAAAAGCTCTCATGGAGACGTGATTACTATTTTCATGCCTGCTAATAAACACATGTATTCTGCAGCCCATGGCCCAAGGAGTAATTCTGACTTTCAAATCTCATTATTTAAGAAATACCTTTTGTAAAACTGCAGCTGCTATAAATAGTGATTCCTCTGATGGATCTGGGCAAAGTAAACTGAAAACCTTCTAGTAGAGATTCACCATTCTAGATGCCATTAAAAGAATTTGAGATTCATGGGAAGAGGTCAAAATTCCAATATTAACAGGAGTTTGGAAGAAGTTTATTCAAATATTCATGGATGAGTTTGAGGGGTTCAAGACTTCAGTGGAGAAAGTTAACTACAGATGTGGTAGAAAGAGCAAGGGAACTAGAAGTGGGGCCGGAAGATGGGACTGAATTGCTGCAATCTCATGATAAAACCTGAACAAATGAAGTGTTTCTTATGCATGAACAAAGAAAATGGTTTCTTGTGATGGAATCTACTCCTGGTAAAGATGCTATGAAGATTTTGAAATGACAGCAAGGAATTCAGAATATTGAATTCCTTAATTGATGAAGCAGTGGTATGGCTTGAGAGGACTGACTCCAATTTTAAAAGTTCTACTGTGGGTACATTTCATTGTCTTATTTAAAGAAATTGTCAGAGCCACCCCACCTTCAGCAACCACCACTCTGGCCAGTGAACAGCCATCATGGACAAAATCCTTTATCAGCAAAAAGATTACAACTTGCTGAAAGCTCAGATGATGGTTAGCATTATTTTTTTAGCGATAGTCTTTTCATTTTTTGAGAAAAATAACGTGCACACGCAAACGAGCAGGGAAGCGGCAGAGAGAAAGTGAGAATTTTTTAATGTTTTATTTATTGAGAGAGACAGACAGACAGACACAGAATCCTAAGCTAGTTCCAGGCTCCGAGCTGTCAGCACAGAGCACAACACGGGGCTTGAACTCAGGAACGGTGAAATCATGACCTGAGCCAAAGTTGGTTAACCGACTGAGCCTCCCAGGTGGCCTGAGGGAGAAATTTAAGCGGGCTCCGCACCTAGCTCAGAGCCCAATGCGAGGCTCTATTTCATGACCATGAGATTATGACCTGAGCTGAAATCAAGTGTCAGACACTTAACTGAGCCACCCAGGAGTCCCAAGGCATATACAGTTTATTTTTTTTAGACGTAATGCTAGCACAAGCTTAACAGACTACACAGCACAGTGAAGAAACATAAATTTTATATGCACCAGGAAACCAAGAAATTTCACTTGACCTGCTTTATTGTGGTAGTCTGGAACCAAACCTGCCATTATCTCTAAGGGATGCCTGCATTTGGATATAATTAACCTGTGGGTAGGGGGTATGGTCTCTGCTGAAGGAGGCAAATACTGCTAGTGGTTAAGTATTCTGGAAGGCAGATATTGTCAAACAACAGGGCTCAAAAAGTAGATATTCGTGTGAGAAAGGAGTAATTCTCTCTTGACATGGACTCAGAAGAGTCTAACATATTTAAGGGCAACTGGATAGCAGAGAGAATCCTGAGTAGTAGGCTTCTGGCCTGGTGGCAGAATAGGAGCTAGCCAGTGTTCATACAGGCGTATGTATTACTGAAGGTACACTAATGCTTTCCAAGTGACATCTGAACAGGATAAGTTTTAAGAAAATTTCCATATCTTTTACTTCTCTACATTTGCTTTACCAGAATGATCTGCCTAGTTTCCCTAAATCCTTATTCTTCCACAGTTCCAAAGAAACCCATACCAAATCTTATTACCACGCGTTGCCCCAGGCTGTAAAAACCTCCAAGGAATAAAACAAGGGGATTATTTAAAATAAGAGTGGTTTAAAGCCTCCCTTAATCCAGGCACCATTAAACCTCAGGCTTGCATCTTCGTCTAAGTACTTCTGTTAAAGCAAAGCATTGCTTTTAAGAATGGTGTTCTGCCCTGTGTTTAGGACATGTTCTGAATTCATATATATTGTTTAGTGTGACGACAGGAACAATGAAAACTTTGTATTTAGACTGATTCTTCCATTCACAAAATATTGTTAAAAAATGAACTGTCCTGAGAGAGCTCCGTGAAAAGAGGAAATCAATAAGAAACTTAGAAAAGTTCAATTTATATTTATTGCAGAGAAGTAGGATACGGTGATCAATACTTTAAAACATTAAAATTCACTGGATTCAAATAAAATCACGTTGGAGAAGTGGAAGTTAAATAAAAGTTCCATAAGAAAGAGGAATAATGAAAACTTCTATTAAAAGTGAATTATAGGTTTTTAAAAACCAATGATAACCTCAAATGACTACTGAAATTACTTATAAGAGCCAGAAATTTTTCCCCCCAACTATTTAAACTTACAATGAAAAATGATAGGATTCAGCTTAGAAACAAGAAAAAAAGGTGCAAGGGTTCAAAATTTACCAAATTTCTTTTCAGAAGCATAGGAGTGTAGTAGGTAGAATGGTACCCCAAAGATGTACACACCCAAATCCCTAGAAACTATGAATAGGTTATATTACATAGCAAAATGGACTCTGAAGATATAAAAAGGTTACAGATCCTATAACAGGAAGATTATCCTGAGTTATCCAGATGTCCCAATCTAATCACAGGAGCCCTTAACAACAGAAAACTTTTCTCTCTGGAGTCTGAGAGATTCAGCAGCAGCATAAATCACAGAAATTAGAAGCATGAGAGAGACCTGACCTGCCTTTACTGGAGGGAGCCGAAATGAAAGGCTTCCAGCTTCTGAGAGCAAATACCAGCCCTGGTTGTCAGTCCGCAAGGAAAGAGAGACCTCCCCAGTCCTACAACTGTGTTCGGCCAACCCAGGAGCGGATTTTCCCTAGACATTAAAATGGAATGCAGCTCAGTCAACATATTTTGGCTTTATAAGATCCTAAACTGAGGACCTAGGGGAGCCCACCTGGACTTCTGACCTACAAAACCTGTGAGATAATCTGTGTTGTTTTAAGATGCAAAGTATGTGGTAATTTGTAATGCAGGAATAGAAAATTAACAGAGCAAAAATGTTAACGTACCCAGGAAGACAGGCTTGTGTCACAAGTCTTCAAGAGCAGCAACACCTTACACAGTTTTCTCTGTGCTGTAATTTCCTTCTTAAATCTTGGTCAAGAGCCACAAAAGGCAAAAAAGTGATCTTAGAGCAATCCTGGGTCCTCGGAACAGCACTATGGTCATAACAAAAAAACCTATGAGTTTAAAAATCTGTAACTATGAGCTAGTAGGACTTTATTCCTTTCAAGATTAAAGTATCTTTGAGTTTTATATTAGGAAAAATTTTAATGGCATGATTTTACTATGATCCTCTTCAATAGGAAATAATACACCAGTTTTAGGGTGGTCAAAAAGCATAAAGGATAATAACATATGTAAAATATATAGTATAGTGCGTGGCACTTCCATGGTATCTATTAAGTTTATTAGAAGCTTTATAGTATTTGACTTTAAGTGTACATTTTCCTGAGGCACTTGGCTGGCTCAGTCAGTAGAGCATGTGACTCTGGACCTCAGGATCATGAGTTCAGGCCCCACACTGGGCCTAGAGCTTACTTAAAAAAGATTTATACGTACATTTTCCTAATGCTTTAATCAATCCTGTTCTTACTACCATCTTTAAAGTCCGAAACTGAGAATTACATGTTTAATACTTAAACAAAGGTTTTTAATCTTTAACCCATGAATTTGATGTTATCCCATAAGGTTATCTGGTACATAATGTTTAGTTCATCTATGTAAGGAAATCAAATGCCTCAGAAGTGATAAAAATAGAATTTAATGAGGGAAAGCAGCTTTTTGAGGAAAGCAGTTTTTAATTTTGCCCCACTCACAGAGACACAACAGATAATCTTCACACATATCACCAATTCCCAAGAGTATACTAATGTTTTGATGAAATTCCTCAAAGTTGATGGTACACATAATGAGCGCCTCAGACTTTTCCCAGTATTGTATTCACCAAAGTACTGAGTATGTGAATATTGAGATCAGCCCAATATATCAGAATCTTCTGTAATAAAAATAGCAGTTTTTAAGTTAAACTTCATTTTTTAAGGGAGTATTGATTATTCCCAGACCTGTAATCTCTAGGTGATTTAAGGTAAGCAAGTTCTTGTCTTATAGCTTAAAACTACAACAGTACATTAGAAATACATGTAAGAACTTACATAGTAATGGTTACGAATGTGAATGGTGCTAATGCAAGATTTTATTAATAACATAATTTTAGATTTGGTAATCTATTATAATGTCCATAGCATTATTTTTCTCAAGGTAAACGTATAGAACGTCCTTATCTATTATTGTTTTATTTCTTAAAAACTTATCTTTTATAAAAGTTAAAAAAAAATAGAAATTCACAGCTCACCAAGAATTACAATAATTCCTAGTCATCACTGCTATTAAGAGTATATCGATATTAATTTCCCATTATGAAGAGGGCACAAATAAGATACGGTATAGTATTTTTAACTTTTTTTTAAAGTTTATATATTTTGAGAGAGAGAGAGAGAGAGAGCACACACACAAGGAAGCAGGGGAGAGGGAGAGACGGGGGGAGAGGAAGAGATGGGGGGAGAGGAAGAGACGGGGGCAGAGGAAGAGACGGGGGGAGAGGAAGAGACAGGGGGAGAGGAAGAGACAGGGGGAGAGGAAGAGACAGAGGGAGAGAGAGAATCCCAAGCAGGCTCAGTACTGTCAGCACAGAGCCTGACATGGGGCTGGAACTCACGAAATATGAGATCGTGACCTGAGCCGAAACCAGGAGTCAGATGTTTAACTGACTAGACACCCAGGCACCCTGATAGGGTATAGATTCTGTACAATTCCCAATACAATACTAGTAAGCTCACCTCTCACTTCTCTCAAAGTATGTCAAAATTCAAGTTAAGTGAAAGAGATACTACCACAGGAATAACCCTCCATCCGACATATGTCAATAATCATTAAAACCTTCCTTACAAGTGATAAAAACATAGTGACTCTTAACAGTGTGGCTGAGAAGTGATGGTACAATTACACTGAGTAATCGTTAAAGAATTCAAAAAACCTGAAGACATACAGATGGCCAACAGACACATGAAAAGATGCTCACCATTTATCATCAGAAAAATGCAAATCAAAACTGCAATGAGATTATCACCTCACACCTGTCACAATGGATAAACTCAACACCACGGTGAGGATGTGGAGAAAAAGGAACACTCGTGCACTGTTGGTGAATGCAAACTGGTGCAGCCACTGTGAAAAAGTGTGGAAGTTCCTCAAAAATCTAAAAACAGAACTACCTTATGATCCAGCAACTGCACTATTGGTTATTTACCCAAATACAACAACACTAATTCAAAGGGATACATGCACCCCTATGTTTACAGCAGCATTATTTATAATGGAAGCAGCCCAAGTGTCCCTTGATAAAAGAATGGATACGAAGATGTGCAGTGTTGTGTGTGTGCGTGTGTGTGTGTGTGATGGAATATTACTCGACCATAAAAAAGAATGAAATCTTGCCATTTGCAATGACATGGATGGAACTAGGGAATATTATGCTAAGTGAAACAGAGAAGGATAAATACCACATGATTTCACTTGTATGTGGAATTGAAGAAACAAAACAAGGGGAAAAAATTGACAAATCAAGAAACAGACTCTTAATTATAGAGAAAAAACTGATTACCAGAAGGGAGAGGGTAGGTGGATGGATTAAATGGGTGATGTGGATCAAGGAGTGCTTGTCATGAGCACAGGGTTATGGAAATGCTGAATCACTATATTGTACACCTGAAACTAACACTATATGTTAACCAGAATTAAAATAACTTTCAAATTAAAAAGAGATCATTATAAATGTGGTATTTTATTTAATCATTAGCTCTTCCACTATGAAGAGAAAAGAATAAAAGGTCTCACCAAAATGTTTTTAGTGGAATTAGTAGAATAGAAAATGGTAATTAGATTTTATGGAAATGATACTACCACTGTTTTATCATCTCAAAATATGAGGATGCTATCGACTTGGGGAGAAGGGATGTATATGAAACAAAAAGTATATGAAATACTCTCTCACATGGATTTTTGAAAATTCTAATGTAATAAGCTGCACCACAAATTATAAGTTCCTACGGAAAACTCAACTTTATTGCCAAAGCTATCAAACAGATGGTTGAAATCCTGCTTTCAAGTTACATCACACATTCCTGGAGGGGGTATGGTAGATTATTATTATTTCTGAATGTACTTTAACAGTAATAATTACCACACCATTTACTAAGTATTCGTTAGTTCCTGACACTGGTTTAAGCATCACATATACATTATTTGAACAAGGCTATAAATTATTACCTTTAAAAATAAGGACAAGGAAGCACAGAGAGTTTATATTATTTGCTGACGGTGATACAGACGGTAAGTTGGAAGACTCATGACAGTCTCTGGCTCCTAATAATCATGCTAAAATGTTGATTATATACTTACTATATACCAGAAGATGATATTGAGGAAACAAAAACTCAGTCAATTTGGCTATAACATACATATTCTTTATTTCAAGGGTTACCTATATGGAAATAAATGTTATTATGAATTTTAATAACTCATAAATGTATAGGTCAGAAAGTAGCTCTTATATTAAAACCAGCATAAAACACCCAACATGTAAACCATTAAAAATACATCGAATGTAAGGATTATTGTTACTATACCATTAAATGTTTCAGTTAATTTTTAGGAGAAAGTCAGTGAAATGACAGAAAAAAATGAAATATACAGTATCTGTCCCAGCACACAGATCACTGGCAGATAAATAACTACAGACTGAAATGGTCTCCTAAATAAAACTACTAAATAATGCAAGTTATTCCCAGAATTAGTAATAATTCCTAATTAAGCAATCCTACTTTATTAATAAGCATAACTCCAAAGTTGATAAAATCATGATAAAGTCTGTGAACTCATATTCTCATGACAGTGTAAATGTGCTCAACTCTTTGGGGAGGCAAACATTTGGCAATATAGAAATATTTATATCCTCTGGCCTAGTAATTTTATTTGAGATTAGTACCGTATGGAAAACAATTCAAAATAAGAAAAAAAGATAAATGCATAGAGATGCTCAATTCAGTGTTAAAACAGAAACTGAAAACAACTATTTTCCTGTTGGGCATTTAAAATTGAGGGGCGCCTGGGTGGCGCAGTCGGTTAAGCGTCCGACTTCAGCCAGGTCACGATCTCGCGGTCCGTGAGTTCGAGGCCCGCGTCAGGCTCTGGGCTGATGGCTCAGAGCCTGGAGCCTCTTTCCGATTCTGTGTCTCCCTCTCTCTCTGCCCCTCCCCCGTTCATGCTCTGTCTCTCTCTGTCCCAAAAATAAATAAACGTTGAAAAAAAAAAATAAAATAAAATTGAGTAAATGTAGAGGTGCTTGGGTGGCTCAGTTGGTTAACTGTCCAACTCTTGATTTTGGCTCAGGTCATGATCTCACGGTTCGTGAGTGAGATCAAGCCCTGTGACCCACCGGCTCTGCACTGACAGCATGGAGCCTCCTTAGGATTCTCTCTCCCTCTCTCTCCCCTCCTCCTGCTTGTGCATGCATACACAAGCTCTCTCTCTCAAAATAAATCAACTTAAAAAAATTAAAGAAATAAAACTGAGGAAATGTTAATATTCATTTGGTAAACTATCAGGTAACCATTATATATTACAAAGGTTAGACAGTATGGGAAAATGCTAAAGTTAGAAAAGTAAAACATAACTGTAAAATTCTGTTAAAACTACAATGTATGCAGAAATTAGAAGGCAACAAAAGTAATGAAAAGTTATTTATCAGTAGGACACTTGTAATTGATTTTTAGTAACACTATTTTAACTGTTCAATAAATAGAAAAAAAACACACTAGCCCACATAACAAGAATTAGAAAAATCAAAGCTATAAAATTGGAATGACAAAGGTTTAGATCCAGGTAGGCAAACTAAAGAACATTTAGGGAATTTGTAAATTAAGGGAGTATTATAAAGATAATGATATACAGGACTAGCCAAATAATCAAAATACTCTTGGTATTTTGCCCACTGGCTTTTTGCCAATTTTAATCATTCCCACCCTTTCTCTTTCCCTAGTAATCTTGTTGAGAATCTCTGTGATAATAAGCTACTACTACCACTGGGAGTGTTTCTATTCTTTGGGTATTAAGACAGGAAAAAAATGGGAATCACTATCTTTGTTAAGATACAGAATGCAGACATGAATGCCTAAGTCTAGCCTGGAGAGCATTCTACTTACATCCCTTCTTGTTACAAAAAAAATGTTTTTATTTTTTTATATTATTTTTAAAGTTTTTTAATGTTTACTTATTTTGACAGAGAGAGGGCAAGCAGGGAAGGAGGAGGGAGAGAGAGAGAGAGAGAGAATATCTCAACCAGGTTCCATGCTGCCAGCACAGAGTCCAATGCAGAGCTCGAACACACTAACCATGAGATCATGACCTGAGCAGTTGGATGCTTAACCGACTGAGCCACCTAGGTGCCCACAAAAAATGTTTTTAATCACTGTACTACCACTGTCAAAATTTTGCCAAGAAGAAAAAGCATCACTTAAATGAATATACAAGTTTCAAAATTGTTAAAAAAAGAATAAATGAAAATAGTACATATACATATATCTGTAATTAATATAATACATAACACATTCATAGTAATATATTTAAAATAATTCCAATTATTGTTGGCCTTAAAGATCCACAAACTTCCTTATATTTTTTTGAAATTATATTTTACTCTTTTTCTTGAGCTTATATATTTACTTCTTTTCTTGAGCTTAAGAAACAGAGCAAAAGAAATGTTTTGTGGGTTTTCCCTTGGACGTAAATAGGTGAATACTACTACTAATACCCCTCATTAAGAATTACATTAGGAGAACATGCAGCAGTTTAGTTACGTTCTTAGTCTCATGGAATAGGTGTGAGTATAGGATAAACACAGAAATACTAAGTTAAACTACTGACTGTAACAAGGCAGATTTGTTGTTTTTCTATAGTACATTTTAATTACAGTGAATTGCTTAACAAACACTTAATGTATTGACTTTTACAAGGATCAGTTGACTATCCAATTGTTATTCGATGGGTTATTATTATTTTTTTTTAAGTTTATTTTGAGAGAGACAGAGACAGTGTGAGTGGGGGAGGGGCAGAGAGAAAGGGAGAGAGTGAGAATCCCACACAGGCTATGTGCTACCAGCGCAGAGTCCCATTCGGGGCTTGAACTCATGAAACTCAGAGATCATGACCTGAGCTGAAACCAAGAGTTCCATGCTTAACCAACTGAGGGACCCAGGTGCCCCATATTCAGTGTTTTGTTTTTTTTCTAAGTTTGTTTATTTTTGAGAGAGAGAGAGAGAGAGAGAGAGCAAGCAAGCACACAAGTGGGGGAGGGGCAGAGAGAGGGAGACACAGAATCCTAAGCAGGCTCTAGGCTCTGAGCTGTCAGCACAGAGCGCCCACGGGGCTCTAACTCCCAAACCTCAAGATCATGACCTGAGCCGAAGTTAGACGCTCAACGGACTGAGCCACCCAGGTGCCCCTCAGTGGGTTTTTAAAAGACAGACTATTATTTGCTCAAGATGACACAGGTAAGATCTACACATTTGCTCTAACATGATCTAACAATTTCATTAATCGGCAGAGAACATATAAATCATTAAACCCAACTTTTTCAAAACACAAAAATTTAGGTAGGCAAAATGTTCATTATTTATTGAGACTTCATACTAGTTGATGTATAGCCTATTATTTTTAAAAATGATATTCAGAAAGCTTTCAAATCCTGACTACCAAGAAAAAGCATTCCTCCAAATTATTTGTTAAAGAGCTGACATAACAACCTTACTTTGTGCTGTTATTTTAATTTTTAAATATGAAACAAATACTCTCAAGTAAATACAGGAATTTCTGGTTTACATATATAATAGATTATGGTATAGTCCCCAAAGATGAAATAAACATTCTAATATGGTTATTTTAAAAAGAACTTCGAGGAAACGCAATCAGGTCGACAGAAGGCATGGGCACCTTAGAAACACACACACACACAGTTCCTGAAAGCTACTTCTGAACTGACAAACACCTACATTCTAAATTACCACAATGCATTTTAAATAATTCAAAACTTAATGGCAGTAATCCTCTCAAAGCAAGATTAAACATGTTTTAGGAAAGCAGCATAGAGACCACCATAAATTTGTAAGATTCTTACAAATTACAAGGACTAGAATTTCTGTTACTTAATTATCGGTGACCTTGAAGATCCAAGAACATCCTTAACTCTATTTTGTGATCTGCAGAAGGGCATCTCTATTTTTTTTTTTCAACGTTTATTTATTTTTGGGACAGAGAGAGACAGAGCATGAACGGGGGAGGGGCAGAGAGAGAGGGAGACACAGAATCAGAAACAGGCTCCAGGCTCAGCCATCAGCCCAGAGCCTGACGCGGGGCCCGAACTCACGGACCGCGAGATCGTGACCTGGCTGAAGTCGGACGCTTAACCGACTGCGCCACCCAGGCGCCCCTCTATTTTTTAACATAACTTTACAATGGTGTTCCTGAAGTTTTGAGGAGTGTTGACAGTGTATTCCTCAAGTCAGTGTAAAACATTTAATTACAAGGTGTAATTGCTACCGTATTGGTCTTTCAGGTCACTTAACCCTGTAGGGTTGACTTTTAAACAAGCTTATCACCTTCGTAATTTTGGCACACTAGACTAAGTAAGGTTACACGCTATTTAAAAATTACGCCTAGAAAGGCTATTACTGACAATGTCAGTGGTTTCTTCAAATAGGACAAAAAGTGCACTCAAAGGAACAGTTTTTGTTTTGATTTCAAGTATGTCTATTAAACTTACACATTGTTACTGTTTCCATAATTTAAAATTCCTAAGAAATCACAACTTTCACATTATAATTTAGGGATTAGTCAATATGCCTAAAGTCCATCAGGTGTACTGCCTTTTACTCCATCATATTCACAGTAGTTTTGCTCTTGGCCTCAACCAGTTTTAAGCTCCCGATTAAGCAAAGGCAATTTTACACTACCTAAGGACACAAAAATAGTACCCAGCTCCTCCGCCCTCTCCCTCCTCTAGCGTCGGTTCAACGAGCTAACACAGAAAACACTCACTCACTCCCTCTCCCCCTCTCTCGGCCCTGGCCCCTAGGGCATCACTAAAAAGCACAGGTTACTTCCCTACGGAGGTTCTGCAGTCCAAGCAGGGAGGTTAAAAATGGGGGAAAATACCAGAATCAATCTGCACCCACATCTCAGCCCCGCCCCACCAGGAAAAAGGGGGGTGGCGAGAGTGTGAGGGGGCAGAAAGGACAGAAAATGCCCAGACTTCCAGCTCACAGGTTCTCCATACCATTTGTTCCATCATGTTCCACCAAAGGCAGAGACCCTGACCCTATTTTCAGCGGCGCCTCCCGATCCTCCTCCCCGCCACCATCACATACACACGGTGCCCAACGACTGAGTCTTGGGTGGGGAGACCAGAGCCGGCCCTCTCCCCGCTAATCCAAGACTAAAGGGGGTCTCCTTGCGCCCCCGGCGGACCCGACCTGCAGCCCAGGGACCTCTGAACTAACCAGAGAAGGGGAAGATAAATCGGGGGGAGGGGTCTAACAGGAGCCGTTATTCCTTTTTCCTCTTCGTTAGGAAAGCGCGCGAGCGGGGAGGGGCCGGAACAACGAACGCCAGTTACCTAACGGTCCCGCCCGGCCGGTCGGGCTCCTGAAGCCGAAGCCGCGCGGGCCGCTGAGGTGGCAGAACAGCCACAGTCGCCCCGAGGGCTAGGCACCGAGGCAGGAGCGCCGGAGGTGATGGGAAGCGGGGGGTGGGGACTACGGTGAGCGACGTCGCCATGTTAGTGCCTTCTTTCTCCGTATCCCTACAGTTTCCAGTCCTTCGGCCTTCCCCCATCACTACTCACCTTTCCAGGTCACTAGTTCATGCTTCCTTCGGTCGCCACCGAGGCCCGAGCTCAGCGGTGTTTACAAACTACCCCTGGAGGAAAGGGCTGAACCGCACTTTAAAGGCCACGGGCTCCCACAGGCTTCCGTCCTCTCTCGCGAGATCGGACTGACACCCCTTCCCTTCTCCCCGCCCCACTCCCGGCATCCCCCCTTTCTTCTCGGCGCCCCTCCCCTCCACCGCACACGCCCCTTCTTGCCTTCTATCTGAGGGAGCGCCTCCGGGTCAGGTGATTTCGTCCGCTTAAAGGAGAAGGGGGCGGGACTTCAGGAGGGCGGGGACGGAGGGGGTGGGAACCAAAGAACACTCGGTAGCGGGTGATTGGACAAAGTGCCCGAAGGGCGGGAAGCAGGCCTGGAGGGGGCGGGATCGGAGAGCCAAAAGAGAGGAGTCTCCGTAACCTGTGCGGAAGCCTGTGATTGGCGGCTGGCTGCAGACTCGCACGGGCGTGGGGCGCTGGAGCAGGTGGATGTTGGGGTCGAGTGAAGGGTTTGACGGTGTGCGGAGAAGTAAGGTGAACTCTGGAAAAGGCTGCGAGTGGCGGGAGAGAAAGCGCGATGAGTCCTCTGAGCTCCGCCACGGGAGCCCGCTATTTTTGTCGCTGTCACTTCCCGGCCCTGGGTAGGAAGGCAGGCAGAACGTTAGAGAGGCGCGCACCTAAACCCATTTCGCTGCTACTCTGAAGTCTGAGAGAGGGTGTCTCCGTTAAGCTGGGGTTTGGAAGAGGCGGAGTTTGCCTCAAAGTATCCCCAAGGCCCAAAGCGGGAAAGCAAGATAAGTCCGTTTTGAAAGCAAGAGGAAAAAAAAAGCCTGTACTTTGGATGGCGTTTGGTCGAATTTTACTAAACTATAACTGAAGCTGATTCTTCTGGCTCCTAAACGCCTGGTACAGTGTAGGATGTTAGCATATAATTCTATCTAAATAACTTAGCAAAAGAAATACAGTGCCCTCCACTATATAACCGTAAGTTAAAACAGTGCACAGAATTGTTTATAAGAGAAAAATCGGGGGCGCCTGCGTGGGTCAGTTGATTAAGCGTCCGACTTCAGCTCGGGGTCATGATCTCCCGGTTGGTGAGTTTGAGCCCATGTTGGGCTCTGTGCTCACAGCTCAGAGCCTGGAGTCTTCTTCAGATTCTGTGTGTCTCTCTCTGCCCCTCTCCTGCTTGTGTGCGTGCTCTCTCTCTCTCTCTCAAAGAAAAAATAAACATTGAAAAATGTAAAAAAAAAAAAAAAGAAAGAAAGAAAGAAAGAAAAAATCTTCCATGCTGTGGTGTATTCTATTTTATCAATTTTACTGAGTAGTTACCGATTTTAAATATATCAACTTTAGGGACACCTGGGTGGCTCAGTCGGTTAAGCGTCAGACTTTATTTAGCTCAGGTCCTGATCTCACAGTTTGTGAGTTTGAGGCCCCACATGGGGCTCTCTGCTGTCAGTGCAGAGCCCGCTTTGGATCCTCTGTCTCCCTCTCTCTCTCCCCCTCCATCGCTAATGCTCTCCCTCTCTTTCTCTCTACCCCCTCCTTCAAAAATAAATAAACATTAAAAAATAAATATATCAACTTTATTATAAATAATTTCAAACCTTTAAAATATCAGCATCTGCTTATTAACATTTAGAGAGGACCAAAGGACACCAAATTGGAATATGGAATAGAAATGGCTCTCTACCCATAGCACTATCCTACCGCCCACTGGGTTGCTACAGTGACAAAGAAATGTCTGTCAAACTTTGAAAGAAGCTGTTTAAAAAAAGGGTGCTGGAGGAAGACAGTTTGATTCACATGAGGGACAAAAGAGACCATATTTACTGCCCTGCAACTGACACAGATACACTCCTAAAAACACAGAAAGAAGTATAGTGCTGAAAATATTTGTTTTCAAAAAAAATTTTTTTTTGAACAGCAGGCAAAAGTTTATTAGAGTATAAGATTAGAAAGAAAGAATAGTAGGAAAGCTCTCTTTACAGAGAGGGGACATTCGAAAGTGAATGCCCCTGAAAATATTTTTTTAATGTTGCTCTGTGATTCTCTATACAACTTAAATATTTCAATGTCAGGTGTGGGGATATTGATTGTTCAAGAAACATACACTGGCACAAGTTGAAAAGTATGATGAGGGGCTCCTGCAAAAACACCTGCATCAACTTTTTAAAAACGAGTTGTTTTTCAGTGCCTTGTTTTTTCATCTATTACGTGCTTTCTAGTCTATAACAAATTATGAGTAAAGCTTTGTGTTAATATAAAATGTACTCTCAAACATCCAAACCAAAGTGAAACTGAAATTATTGGAAAATTGTGCAGTATTGTATTTGAAAGTTACACTTGCAGTTCAATAATGGTATCTGACATAAAAATGAAATCCTGATGGCACTGAACCTTTTAACGGGTTTCTTTCTGGCCTATGGACATATATGTGAGCCAACTCACTCTTCTTTTGAAACTAATTTCATTATTCAAGAGACCAGAAAGAAGCCACTGTTTACCTTCTCAAGTTAAAATTAAAGTACTATCCCTATCTAGTAACAGTCACATTGTCCTAGTGTTAATGTAGTGTAGCACTCGTCACATCAGTTAAACCCCAGCAGCTCAGACTACTGAACATGAATATGATGATGGACAAAATGTGCAATTGACAAATGACGAATTGTTAGGTCAAGTATATGTTCACTACAATGGTGCTTCTCTCCATCTCTCAAAATGGCTAATAATGTCTAATGTGAGAAAAAGAACTATAAATGTTATGACATTTCAAAAGAACTTTGCGTCAATTAGAGTAGCGTTTTAAAAACAATTATTTCCATTCACATATCAAAAATTCGAAATTCTTTTCTCTGGTTTTGATTCATTTTCAATTGGCAGTAGGTTTGGTTTTAAATTTCTCCTCCTCATCCAGTCTGTTGTCAAGTAATTATCTACATAATGCACTAGAGGAACATGTTAATTTAAAACTTTTTTTTAATGTTTATTTTTTGAGAGAGACAGACAGAGCACGAGCGGGGGAGGGGAAGAGAGAGAGGGAGACACAGAATCCGAAGTAGGCTCCAGACTCTGAGCTGTCAGCACAGAGCCTGACGCGGGGCTCAAACCCACGAACTGTGAGATCATGACCAGAGCTGAAGTCAGATGCTCAACCCCTGAGCCACCCAGGCGCCCTATGGAACATGTTATTTTAAAGAAAGTCTTTCTGGGGCGCCTGGGTGACTCAGTTGGTTAAGCATCCGACTTTGGCTCAGGTCATGATCTCGCAGTCCGTGAGTTCGAGCCCCGCGCCGGGCTCTGTGCTGACAGCTCAGAGCCTGGATCCTGTTTCGGATTCTGTGTCTTCCTCTCTCTCTGACCCTCCCCCATTCATGCTGTCTCTCCCTGTCTCAAAAATAAATAAACGTTAAAAAAAAATTAAAAAAAAAAAAGAAAGTCTTTCAGGAGTCCTCATAGACAAGAATATTTAGTAATACAAATAGTACTCTGCTCTGTTGGAGAATGCAGTTTTAGCTACTTTTCTTTTTTAAAAAAGTAAACTTAAGGTGCGAAAAAATAAAGCAGCTCACAGGAAGAAAACAGGTGGAAAAGATGCAAATCTGTTCCATATGCATGTTGGCAACCTTCTAGTTAGAAAGTGTCTTACTTTAGGGGCACCTGGTGGCGCAGTCGGTTAAGCGTCCGACTTCGGCCAGGTCACGATCTCGCGTTCTGTGAGTTCGAGCCCCGCGTCAGGCTCTGGGCTGATGGCCTGGAGCCTGTTTCCGATTCTGTGTCTCCCTCTCTCTCCGCCCCTCCCCCGTTCATGCTCTGTCTCTCTCTGTCCCAAAAATAAATAAACGTTGAAAAAAAAAATTAAAAAAAAAGAAAGTGTCTTACTTTAATCTGCATATTTGTAGCTCCACCACATTTCATGTAATACAGCTTTTCTACAAATGAAAAAAAACAATCAGCTTAGACAAAACGAATGTAGTTATGACTTTTAATTCTGATCCCGTGAACTTGGAAGTCTCACTATATCTTAATAAAATGCTTTGCTTTTCAGTTCTTTTTCTCATTGTCATTCCTCAAGCTCCCCTGACAGCCCGAAAATTCTCTACAATCTTCTCTTTTGCAAACGCAGGAAGTCTGTTCTGGACCCCTTCTTCACCTGTCTTATCATTCCAAACATGCATCTACCCAACTTACTCCTAAGAGAGTTGGTAAGGACCTGGTAAACCTCCTTTAAGAACCCAGCATGACTTCTGAGTAAAATTGGTATCCCTTAAATACAAGAGGCTATTTGAAGAAAACTACTTCTATTGTAGAAATGCCCATTATTAAATACTGCAAGAAATAACGGGGGCCTCTCAATGCTCTCAAAACCTTCCAAATGCCCAGAATGTGGTATTTCTGCCTTGTTCAGAAGACGTGGTTGTTAATCCATTAATCTGTTGTTATTCTTAAAAATTCAACTAAAACCCTGCTCAAGTAGTATATAAATATACTAACATAGAAATATACAGATCTGTATATATGAAAAATAAGGTGAAAAGGAAGATTCAATTCATAAGGACATAGTTTCTGTTTGTAGCTAAACAAAACATAGCATATTCCAGGACGTCCCTTATGTCTGTCTTGAACTCAGAGAAAAAGCCTCTGTGTTTTCACAGGTGTCCTCAAGATATAGCCCGGTACAGAAAGATGAGACGAGGACACCGTGACCCTAGACATTTTGGTTGATTCTTTTGGTAGCTTCTATCTCCAGACGGATCTTCTTTCCCTCCCTCTGACAACCCAGGGCTTTCCTGCACATCCTCGAAATTGCCTATGCTATAGTTAACCTTGCAGCATCTGTTCTCATAATGGAAATATCCATTCAGAACATTTCAAGTACAGGTTGGGGGGGGGGGTCATTGTCCACTTCCCACCCTCAATGTCTCACAAGAATTTGTAATTAATTGTGTGTGGCATTGTGAAGAAAAAAAAAAATTAGAGGGCTGTCTTTATCTTCAAATCATACTTTAGCTTATGCCAGCCTCAATGAGATCAGCCCAAAGACAGAGAATGGAATTTAAGGCCCTTGTTTCCATCCTTCATATCAATGCCTCCTCCCACCTCTCTTCTCATCCCACTCACTAGAAAGAAGGCTTGTCTGGGAATGCAAGCTGGTGCAGTCACTCTGGAAAACAGTATGGAAGTTCCTCAAAAAACTAAAAATAGAACTACCCTACGACCCAGCAATTGCACTACTAGGTATTTATCCAAGGGATACAGGTGTGCTGCTTCGAAGGGACACATGCACCCCCATGTTTAGAGCAGCACTATCAACAATAGCCAAAGTACGGAAAGAGCCCAAATGTCCATCGATGGATGAATGGATAAAGAAGATGTGGTCTATATATACAATGGAGTATTACTCGGCAATCAAAAAGGATGAAATCTTGCCATTTGCAACTACGTGGATGGAACTGGAGGGGATTATGCTAAGTGAAATTAGAGAAAGACAAATATCATATGACTTCACTCACATGAGGACTTTAAGAGACAAAACAGATGAACATAAGGGAAAGGAAACAAAAATAATATAAAAACAGGGAGGGGGACAAAACATAAGAGACTCAAGTGTGGAGAACTGAGGGTTATGGGAGGGATTGTGGGAGCGGGGATGGGCTAAATGGGTAAGGGGCACTAAGGAATCTACTCCTGAAATCCTTGTTGCACTATATGCTAACTAATTTGGATGTAAATTTAAAAATAAATAAATAAAATTGAGTAGAAAAAGAAAAGAAAGAGGGCTTGTCATCGTTATATTCAGCTTTCCACACTATTAAGTTACCAATACAAGTAGATAGAACCACTCCTAGGATAAAGATTTTTTTTTTTTAAATTTTTTTTTTCAACATTTATTTATTTTGGGGACAGAGAGAGACAGAGCATGAACGGGGGAGGGGCAGAGAGAGAGGGAGACACAGAATTGGAAACAGGCTCCAGGCTCCGAGCCATCAGCCCAGAGCCGGACGCGGGGCTCGAACTCACGGACCGCGAGATCGTGACCTGGCTGAAGTCGGACGCTTAACCGACTGCGCCACCCAGGCGCCCCTAGGATAAAGATTTTTGTCTGCCATTCCAGTGTCTACCCTTGATGACTCGCCATAACTAGTCTGTCACCCTGAAGCCCACCTAGTACCAAAGCTATGAATTCCTTATGCCAGAGACCAGAAAGTCTTGGTCATATGGACCCTCCTAGGCCCTTAGATTAATACTTTGCTCTTTTCAGTAGCATTCTCACCTTGGACACAGCCTCTTAGGGTAACGATCAACCTAATGCTCTGTTTCTATATTTTATTACTCATAAAGCATCAATATTTATTGAGCATGAACATGCCAGACACTGTTCCTGGCCCTGCTGCTACAACTGTCAACAAGACAAAGCCCCTTAGGGAGATTTTCGTGGGGGAGGGGAGTCGCGGCACATACATAAACCGTGTGACCATTTACAGAATAGTAAGTGCTGTGGAGAAAATAAGGCAGGAACGTGATAACGTGCAGTATTATAAGCTTATTCTTTTTGTACAACTCCTGGGGTCTTGAGAGCTAAAGATGTTTTGGATATCTCTAGAGAGGTAGGTAAATACTTTGAACTGTCCTTTAGATAGAGGAAGTCTTGAGGGAATCATACTGAGCTGTCCAGCATCTGAGACACTGAGCCAAACTACATTAACCCTTGGACAAAGCAAACTCTGGGACTCTCATGTCAGAGGAGCAGATCCTGGAATCTCCATGGCTGGGAAATGCTGACTAAATGCTTTTGTTGAAAAGTAGCCACTGCCAACAACCATGGGTCCTCTTAGGAGTCTCTGCCAAGATCAGCAGTAGGATGCTAGCTCATGCTAATAGGAGAACAATCAAAAGCCCTTGGATTTACGAGTCCCCATTGATCTTAGGTCAATTCTTTTCAGTATTTAAGCTCCCTTGAAAAAAGAAGCTCTAAGTTACTAAACATCTAGGAGGAGATAGATTACTTGCATCATTTGAGAAAGCAGTGCAGATTCTTACTAGGAACATGGGCCAATTTTTAGAGATTATCAATAGATTGATAGCTGAAGGGAAGTGACCTAGGGATACAGGGTTACCTTCAACTTACAAAACTGATATTTCTATAAAGTTGTAAGTGAAAGGTCATATTGGAGCCTGTTTTCTCACTGACAGACCAGGCAGGGAGATTCAGTACCCTTCACTCCCTAACAACATGTTAACATAAATAACATGTTCTTTTTTTTGAAAAAGAACTATGCTTAAAAAAAAAAAGAAAAATAACTATAGTTTCCAAAGCAAAAATAGAAGAATGGCATTGTTTTCATTTTTGTAAATAATTAAGTCACACTTAATCTACTTCTGTATTTGATCTGTTGCAATATGTTGTTTTGGTTGAAGTGTTTAATGACAATCTAGCCTCACATAGCCGTGCAAACGGCAAAGGGAAGACCTTGTGAAACCCCTGAAAGAAAGGTTCTAGGGGCCCTCAGAAGTTTTCAGACCACACTTTGAGAATCACTGGATTAGCAGTACATTCCAGCAAGAAAGGGGTGGGGGTGGGGGGGAACTACCCAATTAATGAGTTGACAACTTTTTGAAAGATAAGGAGTCTGAGCTAAGGCATATGGGGGACTGCAGTATTCTAGACCAGTACTCTCAAAGCTTAATGTATATACAAATCACCTGGGGTCTTGTTAAAATTCAGATTCTGGTTTAGAAGATCTGGTGTGAAGCTCCAGAACCTATATCTCCGACAAGCTCCCAAGTGATGCTAACGCTGCTGACCCCCGGACCTCACTTTGAGCAGCAGTGCTGTATATATCGTGATATACACATCACCAGAAAGCCTTTAACAAAATGCACTGCTGAGCTTGTGTATATGTTGGTGAAGGAGGAGGGTAGGGTAAGGGTGGGTGGAGGGAAAAGAGGAGTATAAATAAAGCCATGTTATCTACTTTCCAAAAAATCTGTAAAAACGATGATATTGCTTATAAATCCTATACTATCACAAGTTTCGACTGCTACGTATCAGCTATCTCTACATCAAAGCCAGCTAAGGCATAATGTTGCTATTGGCAGAGACAGTCTAACTGCCTTGTCTGTTGAGGCAGAGGAGGGTGGTGCTGGATCTGAAAAAAATAATAATTTTTGGCCGTAGTAATGTAAAGTATTGGGCAAGTAATTGACAGACGATGTATTGAGGTCTTTTTTTTTTTTTTTTTTTTTTTTAAATTTTTTTTTTTTTTTCAACGTTTTTATTTATTTTTGGGACAGAGACAGAGCATGAACGGGGGAGGGGCAGAGAGAGAGGGAGACACAGAATCGGAAACAGGCTCCAGGCCATCAGCCCAGAGCCTGATGCGGGGCTCGAACTCTAGGACCGTGAGATCGTGACCTGGCTGAAGTCGGACGCTTAACCGACTGCGCCACCCAGGCGCCCCTGTATTGAGGTCTTAAGTCCAGAATATTATCAACAGAATAATACCATGAAATTACTAAATTAATATATGCTCGGCATGTAGAAAATTCAACAACTCATAATTTTGTGTGTAGAAATCACATATTTTAAAGGCCTTTGCAGAGGATAGTACTGAAACAACACATACCATCCTCTCCCAAACACTTAACACCCAAACCTAACCACATTGGCTAAAAGTGCCAAAGAGAATTTAAAACTTACCGAAGAACTATGAATATATATATATATATATATATATTTATTTTTTTTTTTCAAATCATATTTCCCACTTATCTACAATCCTACAATCCTTCCTTAAACTTCAGTGACATTGATTTTTTTTTTTTAAGTTTATTTTTATTTATTTTGAGAGAGAGATAGAGAGCAAGCCAGGAAGTGGCAGAGAAAGAGAGAGAGAGGGAGACAGAATCCTAGGAAGGCTCTGCACTGTCAGCACAGAGCCCAGTGCGGGGCTTGAACCCACAAACCATGAGATCATGACCTGAGCTGAAGGCAGACGCTTAATGGACTGAGCCACCCAGGCATCCGGGCATTCATTTCCACCTAACTTTAGCTGCTCAGCAAATTTTTTTTTCATTCATTGGACCTACTTACCTTCAAGAGCTTGCACTCTGAAGTTCTTTAAATTTCTTGTCTATTTGTTGGCTCTTACTGAAATGGATCTTCCGCTGTTTTGTACCCTCCGGGCCCTTGACTGTTCTAGCGCTGTTTTATTTTCATAAAATACACATAACAAAATTTACCATCGTAACCATTTTCAGTTTATGTTTCAGTGATATTAAATACATTCCTAATGTTGTGCAACCAGCATTACCATCCATGTCCATAGCTCTTCATTTTGTGAAACTCAAACTCCATACCTGTTAAACCGGAACCCCTCCCCTTTCTCCTTCCCCCAGCCCCTAGCAACCACCATTCTACTTTCTGTCTCAATGATTTTGACTACTCTAAGTGGAATCATACAGTATTTTGTCTTTTTGTGACAGGTTTAGTTCACTTAGTATGATGCCCTCACGGTTTATCGACATTGTAGCCTGTGTCAGAATTTCTCTCCTTTTAAGGCTAAAAAATATTCCATTGTATGCATATACCACATTTTGCTTATCCAGTCATCCATTGATGGACACTTGGGTTGCTGCCATATTTAGCTATTGCGAATAATGCTGCTATGAACATGTGTACAAATATCTCTTCAAAACCTTGCTTTCAGTTCTTTGGGGTACATACCCATCAGTGGAATTGTTGGATCTCATGGTAATTCTATTGGTAACATTTTGAGGAACTACCATACTGTTTTCCACAGCAGCTGCACCATTTTACCTTCCTCCCAACAGTGCACAAGAGTTCCAATTTCCCCACATCCTTGCCAATGCCTGTTTCTTGTTTTGTTTTTAGAGTAGCCATACTATAGGGTGTGAGATGGTATCTCACTGTAGCTTTGATTTGCATTTCCCTTATTATTCGTAATGGTGAGCATCTTTTCGTGTACTGGTCAATGGGGGGCAGAGTTAAGACGGCAGAGAAGTAGGGGGACTGGGATTTTCCTCCTCCCTCGGATACAGCTGTGTTGAGGCCAGCTTACTTGGAACACCCAGGAAATCGATCTGTGGAGTGGCACAAAGATCTCCACAGTTGGAGGGAGACAGCATGGTGGTATCGAGGTGTGTGTATGTGAATTGGGGGAGAAAAAAACGGTGTAGGCACAGAGGGGAGGGAACCCCTTCTATGGAAAGACGAAAGGGTGAGAAAGGGAGAGAAAGGGTGTGAAATTGCCCTATTGAGTTAGTACAAGAGGCAAACCTCTCCAGACCACGGACTGGGGAACGAGAAATAGGGAGGGTGCCAGTTTCTATTTTGCAAACAGCCTTAGGAGCTGAAACTCGGAGGTTTCAGAAGTGCGCGACTTTCTCCGGAGGGAAGGCCAGTCTGTGCGCGTGTGCTGGCTGGCAGGGAAAGGAGCTGCTCAGGGCATGGTAGCGATCTCAGGGGTGCCCTAGGAGAGAGCAGTCTCCTCCGAGTGCTGTGAGCCCCTGCATGTGCCAGCCAAAGAAAGCCCTTTTATCAGCAGAGCTGAGTGACGCTGCACCACGAAAGGGTCCACTCGGTGCAGGGTCCTTTAAGACTTTGGGTTTTGAATCCCAGCCGAGCACCTAGGAGGCGAGGGAGAACTATGGAACAGGGCTAGCCGGCCACCCATGCTACTCTGTGAGGGCTGAGGGCTGCCTGAACAGTGTGGTTTGAGACACCCGGTCAGGAGAGGAGAGATCGGGGTGTCGCCATTCTTCTCCCCAACACCAGCATGGTGGGACTGGGAGAGCAACACAGAGGCCCCCGGGGGAGGTGGGACCCGCTAACACCTGATAAGCAACTGCTTATCTACTGGAGCTGACTGACCCCCGATACAGCCTGCCTCTCTCCGCCAGGGCAGCACAGCCACTGGTCCCAGGCACCAACAGACGAACTGTTGATTTTTTGTTTTTCTTTGTCTCTGTCTTCTTTTTCTTTCTGCCCTCTTATTTTTTTTTCTTTTGGAACCAGGCTTATAGTTTCTGATTTGTTTTTGGCCAATTCTTATTTTATATTTACATCTATCTATATCTACATATCTCTCTATATTATATATAGATGTAGGTCTATAGATATAAAATAGATATAGAAATGTATCTATATATAATTTTTTGTTTGCTTGTTTGATCAGGCGTTTTTACTCTCTTCTTTTTACACTTTTCTTTATTTTCCTTTCTCTTTCTCTGGATTTAGCCTTATAGTTTTTTTTTTTTTTTTTTTTTTTTTTTATTCTGGTTGGTCTTCTTTTCTCCCCTTTCGTTTTTCTCTTTTATGGGATCAGGCTCCTCCCCTCTTTCTTTCCTTTTTTTCCGGGGTTACTTCAACGAACAAATCAAAGCACACCTGGTTGAAGGTCCAAACACTCACTACTGCAAGCAAGAAGGAGCTTTGCAGAGAGGACTGACCAGTGAGATAGAACAGCCAAAACACAACAACAGAGTGTCTGCAACATACACCAAGAACGCTTCCTGAAGCGCCAGGCCCTGGACAGTATATGACCCCTTTTTAATATAGTAGTTCAGGTGCAGGAATAGAACAAGCTATTAAAATACACATAAGACAGAAAGTTACCCAAAATGACAACATGGAAGAATTCTCCTCAAAAGAAAATTTGGGAAGAAATGACAGCCAGAAAATCGCTCAAAACAGATATAAGCAATATATAAGAACAAGAATTTAGAATAACAGTCATAAGACTAATAGCTGGGCTTGAAAACAACATAGAAGATAGCAGAGAAGCTCTTGCTGCAGAGATCAAAGATCTAAGAACTAGTCGTGATGAATTAAGAATGTACAAATGAGATGCAAAATAAACTACATACAGTGACAGCAAGGATGGAAGAAGCAGAGGAGGGAATAGGTGAAATAGAAGATAAAATAGGTGGTAAATGATGAATCTGACAAAAAAGAGGGAAAGGAAATTACTAGATCACAAGGGGGAGAATTAAGAGAGCTGAGTGATTCCATGAAACGTAACAATATCCGTATTAGAGGAGTTCCAGAAGGAGAAGAGTGAGAGAAAGGGACAGAAGGTTTATTTGAACAAATTATAGCTGAGAACTTCCCTAATCTGGGGAAGGAAGCAGACATCCAAGTCCAGACGGCACAGAGAACTCCCTTCAAAATCAACAAAAACAGGTTAACACCATGACATATCAGTGAAACTGGCAAAATACAAAGATAAAGAGAATTCTGAAAGCAGCTAGGGACAAATGGCCCTTAACCTATAAGGGTAGACACATAAGGGTAGTAACAGATCTGCCCACTGAAACTAGGCAGGCCAGAAGGGAGTGGTAGGAAATGTTCAATGTGCTGAATAGAAAAAATATGCAGCCAAGAATCCTTTATCCAGCAAGGCTGTCATTCAGAATAGAAGGAGAGATAAAGGCTTTCCTAGACAAACAAAAACTAAAGTTCATGATCACTAAACCAGCCCTGCATGACTACAAAGCAAAGACTACAAAGGACCAGAGACATGGCCACAAACATGGAAATCTACAGATAACACAATGGCACTAAATCCATATCTTTCAACAATCATTCTGAATGTAAATGGATTAAATTCCTCAATCAAGACATAGGGTATCAGAATGGATAAAAAAAAAAACCCCATGATCCATCTATGTGCTGCCTACAAGAGACTCATTTTAGACCCGAGGACAACGTGCAGATTGAAAATGAGTAGATGGAGAACCATCTATCATGCTAACGGATGTCAAAAGAAAGCTGGAGTAGCCATACTTATGTGAGACAAACTAGATTTTATTTTATTTTGTTTTAAATGTTTATTTATTTCTGAAGGAGACAGAGAAAGAGAGCATGAGCAGGGCAGGAGCAGAGAGACAGGGAAACACAGAATCCGAAGCAGGCTTCAGGCTCTGAGCAGTCAGCATAGAGCCTGATGCAGGGCTCGAACCCACGAACCGTGAGATCATGACCGGCGCCGAAGTCTGCTACTTAACCAACTGAGCCAGCCACCCAGGCACCCCAGACAAACTAGATTTTAAAATAAAGACTGTAACAAGAGATGAAGAAGGGCATTATATCATAATTAAGGGGTCTATCCATCAAGAAGAGCTAACAATTGTAAATGTTTATGCCCCAATGTGGGAGTATCCAACATATAAATCAGTTAGTCACAAACATAAACAAACTTATTGATAATACCATAATTGTAGTGACTTTAATACTCCACTTAACAACAATGGACAGATCATCTAGGCAGAAAAATCAGTAAGGAAACAACGGCTCTAAATGACACTGATATTGGACCACATGGACTTAACAGATATAGTCAGAACTTTTCATCCTAAAGCAGAATATACATTCTTCTTGAATGCACATGGAACAGTCTCCAAAATAGATCACATACTAGGTCACAAAACAGCCCTCAAGAAATACAGAAAGATTGAGATCATACCATGCATATTTTCAGATCACACAACCGTGTACTGGTTACCCATCTGAATATCTTCCTCAGAGATATGGCTATTTAAGTCCTTTGAACATTTTAAAATTGTGTTGTTTTTATTGAGCTTTAGGACTTCTCTATATATTGTGGATATTGTTAAGCCCTTATCAAATACAGGATTTGCAAATGTTTTCACCCATTTTGTATGTCTTTTTACTCTGTTGACTGTGTCTTTTACTGCACAAAATTTTAAATTTTCATCTTAAATTTATCGAATTTTGTTATTTTATTGCCTTTCTTTGGTGTCATATCCAAGAAACTATTGCCAAATCCAGTGTCCTGAAGCTTTTGCCTATTCTTCATTTTTGGGAAGTGTTTGTTTATTTAGAGTGAGTTCGTGTGCTTGTGCATGTGAACACAAGTGGGGGAAGGGCAGAGAGAGAGGGAGACAGAGAATCCCAAGCAGCCTCCTGCTGTCAGCGCAGAGCCCAAGGAGGGGCTCAATCTCAGGAACCATGAGATCATGACCTGGGCTGAAATCAAGAGTCAGATGCTTAACTGACTGAGCAACCCAGGCACCCTGCCTTGTTTTCTTCTGAGAGCTTTGTAATTTTAGGTCTTGTATTTAAGTCTTTGATCCATTTTGAGTTAATTTTTGTGTATGTTGTTAGATGGGGGTCCAACTTCATTCTTTTGCATGTGGATATCCAGTTTCCGAGGTCCCCGTTTGTTGAAAAGTCTATCATTTCCCCATTGAATGGTCTTGGCACTCTTACCAAAATTGGGACTTATTGGACTATATATGCAAAGATTCATTTCTGGGCTGTCTATCCAATTGGTCTACTCTTTCCTTATGCCATTAACACTCGATTATTGCAGCTTTGTGCTGTTTCAGTATAAGGAAGTTCATGTATCACTTTTTAAACTTTACCTCTTCCTTTAGTTCTTTCATCATCTCTGAGATGGTTGTTTTAAAGTCTTCATCTAGATATCTGCTATCAGGTCTTTTTCAGGGACAGTCTATTTTCCCTTTGAACGGGCGCTACTTTCCTGTTTCTGGAATGCCTTGTGATTTTTTTGTTGCAAACTAGATATCTGACTAATGTGGTATCTCTGGCAGATTATCCTTCTTTCCTAGGGTTTGTTTTTTTGTTTAATTGTTGTAAATGATCTCTGTGCCAAGGATTAGCCTGATGTGTAAACTTACTGTTTTCTCAGGTCTTTTCTGAGCCTGTGCCTTTTCTTGGACACGAGTGATCACTTTCAACTTTTCCCTGTATATACAGTTGTTTTTCAATGTCCTAGTCTTTAGTGTCTGGCTCCCAAAAGGGGAAGGGCTTGGAAAAAAGGGTGGAA